>NC_138549.1:138413334-138750834 GCF_964273705.1 Natrix helvetica
TTCTTTTAGCCAAAAGTTAAATGTGATGCTGGAAAAATCATTAATTCAGCCAAATTAATGTTTTTCCATTAATCCCAGGTGGACAAAGGCTTGGTTTTGGAAAATACATTTTTTTCCAAATATGTTAATGCTAAATTGCATTTTACTGACTTAGGAAGAGGTTTGGAGTAATAGAGATTAGAGCCCAAAAAGATAATTTTAAATAGTTAGAAATGATTTCTCTGGATTTTTAAAATACTGTATTTAAGAAACTGTAGTCTTTAACCTAGCTTTTTATTAACACAATGGAAAAAGTGATTAAGTAATTCTATGCAGAAAAAATACTTTTATGTATCTATTGTAATATATATAATACATGGGTTATATTTTTTTTTTTGTAGCTGGAGGAGATGGAGTCTTATAGTCTTTTAACTTTTTTTTTCTCTCTTCTTCCTTTGTTAGTATACTATTTAAGTTTTATATTATACCTTCCTATGAAAATAGATCAGTGTGTTCTATTTCAACGCATCAATGTCCAAGAAATCTAACAATCCTTAAATCCAGAAGCTAAGAATTTGAAGGTAAAGCAATACATTAGATAAGAAAAGTGCTAGGTAACTATAATATCTTTGGTGAAAATATGCTGATTAAAAAAATCTGTTTTTAACAATTTTCTTTCCATTTTTTTCCTTCCAACTGATTTTGCAATAAATCAAAAGAAAGATTGTTCTGTGATGGCACAGTGCACAGCCCATTGTAACTTACTCCTCATTGGCAGCTGAAGGAAACTATTGATATACAATTCTGGTAAGAGTAAGTTGGGTACTGGTGTGGGAAAAAAACCAAAACCTTTACATAAAACTTTGGACTTGAATACTCACTGCACAAAAAGCAGGATTTGTGGAAACTGTTGCCTTCACATTGTACTTCCTCTGCAAAATACACTGTTTTCTGGCATACGCCACACTTCTTTCCTCCACCCCAGTTTGGCATCCTGTAAACAAAATAAATGAGATAAATGTAACTATTCAAAAATAAACCAAGAGGGACTTAAGCACGTCTCATTTTACTGTTGGAATTCATGAAACTGCTTTAGGATCAACCAGTTAAAATCTCTACTGAGAAATTACCCAAATGGCCTTTATCAAAACCACATAGAATTCAGTTATTTACTACAGCTCTGGATAGATAACAATCTTCATTAAAAAATATTTTAATAAAAATGAATAATCCCACTGGGGGGAAAAATGAAAATTTAAACAACATAATGTATTTTAAAAACCCAATAAAAATCAATCCATGTGTCTACCATTGTATTCAGAACATGCCTTCTCCTGGGCTAGAGACCAAAGTCAAGACTTTCCTGAAACCAGGGGGGGGGGGGGAAGCAGAATGGAGCTTCCTAGGGAAGGAATGCTAATGCATAGAGGCAATGTCCAATGGCATTTTCAGATAGATGATGTCTTGGGGGGATTTGAATCTTTTGATCTGATCAGATAGTTAGATGAATATAGGAGGAAGAGGCGGCAACCCCACAGATAAAACACGTTCAGAGCCATGTAGAATCACAAAGGTGACAACCACAACCTTGAATCACAACTGGAACCCAACTGGCAATCAATATAGCTTCTACAGTAATGGGATCACATGAGTAAATGGGAGACATATATTGCTATCTGGGCATTCATACCCATTTTAAATCAGGTGTAACTTCTGAATGCTTTTCAAGGGCATTTCCATGTAGAGCGTATTACTAGACACAGTAATTCAAACAGGAAGTGATTACGGTATGAATGATTGCAAAAAGGGCTTTTGATCCAGGAATGGCTGGAGTTAATGGAGCAGAGGTAATTAATTATACAACAGTCCTATTACACACAGCTTTTATCTATTTCTTGAGCAGAAGCTTCAAGTGCAGGAAGATTCCCAAGTTGTGGATGACCTTTAACTAGGGGAGTATAACCCTGTTCAGAGCCAAAGATCATACTACTCCAGAAACATCTGACCCATGGACCCAAAGCTATGCTGATCTGGATGCATTCAAACCAAATCTATTCTTTTCTATCAGACCTTAACAGCTTTCAAGCACTGGTTCAGCACTTCTAAGCCATCTCCTGTTTGGCAGAGAACTGAGATATATAACCGGATGTAAGCAGCCCTCTGATGCTACCTCACCCCTGAACTACGCTCAGATAAGGAAGGAAACTATTGTTCATCCTGTACCTTTTAATAGCTGTGTAAGAAGGAAACTTAAACAAAGCTTCACCTATCATTATAGTACCCTAAAAGAAAAAGAAAAAAAGGCGTGTATAGAAGCTTTTTGAAGAGCAGTGCTAATGTAACCAAAGAAACCAAGAAAAAATAAATAAACATAGTATCTCTAGGCATACATGGCAGGTATAAAAGAGGGTTGGGTGAGAAGTAGACCAGATACACAAGAAGGAAATGTCTCCTGTAACTTGAAATAACAAATTTTAGCAAAGCCTGCCTTTCTATCTCATAAAAACAAGGCAGATCTGCTGCAATTCTCTGCACTTTCTTTCCAAAACCTTCTCCAAATAGTTCCCCTTTAGGCCTGCCTGTAAAGCACCAGTGTCTGAGGTACAAGGAAGTGAAATCTGAAGTCCATTCTTTTCAAAAGATTTTCCTTTTGATATGGATACCTTGAACGGCATTAAGAATAAGAAAGAAACGTTGTGATATTAGAGAGAAATATAGGTATCGTGTGAATATCAGGGCAATCTACTTCCAAACTACTAGATAACTATGGTTTGTCCAAAGAGAAAGATGTGCATAAAATGAAACTTAAAAACAAAACCTGTTGTTTATCTTGCCACAGCTGCCTTTACTCAACATCCTGCAAACTAGCTATGTTTTGTGTTCCTCTCAGCCAAATCATTAAATTACCTTGGATTCCTACAGATTGCCTTAAAAGGAAATAGAGCCGACGGGCTCCAGTGGTTGTTCCCCCCCCCCTAGGGCAGCAGGCCAGGAAAAAGGCTAGCCCTGCCTTTCAACAGGCATGAGTGTCCCTAAAGAACTGTTTCAATGTGCAACCATGACAGGCAATTCATATAAAGCAAATCTCTTGTGGGTAGCCTTGGCAGGGAAATCTCCATGTGATTTTGACATAGAATGACTAGAGGTCAGAAAGACAGGATCAAGAATAATTTTCAGTGGCTTCCCATAAGAAATGCATTTCGCAACATGTCTTCTGGATTTGAAATGAATTGAGGTACTTCCTGATAACCTGGAATGACTCCTAATACTTTCAAGATTTGATCAAAAGATTTCTGGGTTATAATAAAACTGTGATGAGTGAATAATTAAGGGAAGGTCTTTACACTAGAATTCAAGCTTATTTCATCTAACTGCTACCACCTTCACAAAAAGGAACTGTGATTTTCATGCCACCCAAAACTAGCATGTTGCAAATTACAGAAGGATTCAAATCAGTGATGGGATACAAACAGTACGCCCCGGTACAGGCGTAGTGGTGCCTGCTGGGAGCACCAGGTACCGTTCCGGTATGGTGCTCTCCCCCCCCCCCGTGCTCCTTACCTGTATTTGAGCTGATTGGGACTTCCGTGCACGAGCACGGAATGTACGGCCACTGCACGACGCTCCACCGAGCAGGTGGAGCGTCGCGGAGGGTCACGGGTGGTAAGTACGCATGCACGCGTGCTACACATGTGCATGTGGTGGACGCCCAGCCCCGTTGCACCGTACTGGTTGCAACGGGATCCGGAACCCACCATTGATTCAAATGTTTTTGTTATTCCAAAATAAGAGTAGAAATACACACACACACACACACACACACACACACACACACAGAATTGAGAAAACTTTAGAAAAATAGAACTTGCCTTGAATGTCAGATCAAATATATATTTGTTACAACTAGAAAGTTACCAATAACATCTGAATTTATATAGTACTGCCATGAAAGATGAAGAGAATAAGAAGCTTGAACAAATGCATGAATTTAAGATACAACAGCAGAAAGCTTTCAAACTGCAAGATTCTATCAGCCTGAACAGGAAATTCACTGGCAGAATGCACTGGATGTGTCTAATGCTAGTTTCTAATCTTCACATGACTTTGGCTTTATTTCTAATGAGGCCATTGTTAGGTAAAAGCCAAAGTTCTGATTAATGCCGATTCATATTATTTTAATGCAGATAGAAAGACGAAAGGATACTAATAAGCTAATATAATTCAATTTTCTGGTAAGCTGCTAAGAGAATCAAGGGAATCAAATAAAATACTCTGGAGGTTACAGTCTAATTATACTTAGTCATATATACTTACAAGTTATTAATTAAAATAAAGGCTCACAGGAAACTGCCTTAGACCGTTCACATATTTAGCCTACTATGCCTTCTTTGATTCGGTCTCAAACCCATTCTAGTAACGCTATCTGAGATCCTTTAGATGGAAATGACAAAGACTGGATTCTGAACCGCTGAATTCAAAATACTGTGTGCACTTTAACTGAATTATTCCAGCCTCTCCCAGAAGAAAAATAAAAGTATGGATGTGGATAAGCCCTGCTGAGAGAGCAGAATTAGTGTGCTGATCTGGAAAGTGAAGCATTTTCAAAAAATATTTCAGAATCAAGAAACTTTGTGTTTCATCCACAGAAGAGAAGCTGTTGATTATGCCAAGCCAAATGAGTACAAAATGAATACAGTGACTCTCTCCTCTGTAGTTTGGGATTAGTAAATCTTTAAGAAACACTATTAAAGAAATTGAGCCACTTGAATCAGTACTTTTACTTGATATATTTAATACAATACAATACAATAGTAGAGTTGGAGGGGACCTTGGAGGTCTTCTAGTCCAATCCCCTGCCTAAGCAGGAGACCCACTACTGTTTCAGACAAATGGCTATCCAACATTTTCTTAAAGACTTCCTGTGTTGGGGCATTCAAAACTTCTGGAGACAAGCTGTTCCATTGATTAATTGTTCTAACTGTCAGGAAGTTTCTCCTCAGTTTTAAGTTGCTTCTCTCCTTGATTAGTTTCCACCCATTGATTCTTGTTCTACCCTCAGGTGCCTTGGAGAATAGTTTGACTCCCTCTTCTTTGTGGCAACCCCTGACATATTGGAACACTGCTATCATGCCTCCCGTAGTCCTTCTTTCTATTAAACTAGACATACAAAGTTCCTGCAACTGTTCTTCATATATTTTAGTCTCCAGTCCCCTAATCATCTTTGTTGCTCTTCTCTGCACTCTTTCTAGAGTCTCCACATCTTTTTTACATCGTGGCGACCAGAACTGAATGCAGTAATCCAAGCGTGGCCTTACCAAGGCATTATAAAGTGGTATTAACACTTCATGTGATCTTGATTCTATCCCTCTGTTGATGCAGCCTAGAACTGTGTTGGCTTTTTTGGCAGCTGCTGCACACTGCTGGCTCATATTAAAAATTTAAATTTGATCAGGGTTGCTAAAATAAAGCTTTAGATTTAACCCAAACATATTTTTGGAATGTAATAAGATTAGTGACTCCAATGTTCTTTAAAAAAACATATTTTATTTCCGACAAAATGTAAATAGTTTGCCTTGTTTTGGATTTTTTTAAATTTGCCTGGTCTACGGTTCTGATATTCTGTAGCGATTTATCATCCAAGTCTTAACAAAGCCCAATTTGCTTAGCTTTTGAATCCAGACAAGGTTGTACAGATAACTATCAGCTGAAACAGCATAATCCCCATCTCAGAAAGCGATGGACTGAACCCACTCAATCCTTATTTTTGGCGTCATGAAAAATAATTTCAACTAGTCAAATCTCATTTATACTGATGGGTTCACTTAGCCAGAGTAATCTATTTATAAGAAAATTGATCCAACACTATCCTTCTTCAAAAATGCAATGAACACGAAAAATAGTAGACATAGGTGAGAACTCAGTTTAGCTAGACATGAATACAAAGTCATTATTAATGACTCACATATTAAATACAAATCAAAATTATTTTCAGCAGTGTTCATCCTTCCTTCCATCAGGTCTATCCACATGTCCACATCAGGTTTTATCTTTAAACCTTACTTCTCTTTGTGAGAATGTCATTAACCGTACTCAACCACTACTTTCCCTATCTTACTTTTCTTCTCAACCCATTCACTTATTCCTTACATGTGTTTTGCTATTAGATCCTCATTCATTCTGTTCATAAGATCAAACTACCTTAAGAAGCTTCAGTTCTACTCTTACAAGAAAATACAGTGAGGGGTTTTAAGATGGAAATGTAGTTGATAATTATATTAGATATGAAGAAAATATAGGAAAACTGGCCTAAAATTTAGAGGTTACAGACATATTAGTATTTATCAAATGGTGTATAATTTCCTTCCAGAGATTAGACTGGCCTTAATACTTGGTCATGAGATGGGCCTGAGTATATGAAGATCTGGTCTCCTGTTCACAAAGATCAATTGTGACAACCTCTTTAGCTATTGTGCATTTTCTTTTTTGTATTTATAATGGCATTTTGCTTTTCATTTTTTTAAAGATTGTCCACCACCAAGAATCACTTCCTGAAAAGGTTGGCCACACCAATAGGAGAACTTAATGAGAAACTCATCATAGCAGTTTTGGGGCACACAAAGTAAGATGGGATGAGAAGATTAGTAAAATATCCTGATTAAATGCATACTGTTTGTTTGACTTTAGTTGTCATCTGTTGTATTTCATGAAAAAGGTCACTGATACAGTTCCATATGGAACAAACTAGCACATAATTCTCAGCCTTTAATAAAACTGAGAACAGAAGTGCAGGAAATATCAGCAAAGCACACAATCTAAATACTTTCCTAAAACTTGACTAATGAGAATATTTTCTCTATGCAGTAAAAAGTGTATCTACATAATAACTCCAGCACGTCAAACCCCAATGAAATTTTGAACTCATTAATCAAATCAGGTGTTTTATTACTATAAACAACAATTAGTGTAATCAAACAGAAATACCTTCAGCTTGGTAAATATTTATTCTGAAAGCACAGATGTTTAGTGAACATTTTCCTCTTAAATTATTGTAAATATGACATTTATATGTTCCCTATCTTAAACATAATTCTGGATGGTTCACAATAAAACAATAAAAACAGCACAAACACAAACATTATTTTATTCACACACCATGGCAATTTATACTTAATCCCAGTCAACAATATAAAATCGAGCACTTACCTTATTTATTTATTACATTTATTTGCCACCTCTCTTGTCGTGGGGCTACTCTAGGTGGCTTGGTTCTATACTTTCTAACTATTAAATATTCTTGGTTTTATACTTTTTAAATATTCAAAATACTTCCTCTCCTAATAAGTGACAGTTTTCAGATTGTAATATTCCTGCCTAATGACTCAGATAAGTGAAGGAATTCCTCTTCTAGTGCCTATTACAGAATTTAAAGAAAGAAATTGAAGTGCTTCAGCATCGTTACAAAGGTGAAATCATTCTTTGGAATAAAAGGCAAGTATCATTTCTTTCATTTTTTTAAGGCAGGTTGATAGAAGTAGAGATTCATTTATTGGTCTTTTTCAGACTGCGGACCTGAACCGAAATTCAAATATTTTCCCATTTAGGTTCTTTTGTAACTTTTAGGTAAAGCTATTTTAAACATTTAAGTTTGCACAGTTATCCATAGTGTTAGTACCCATTTCCTATTCAGATTTTTAATCCGTATTTACTAAGGGGGGGGGGAAACGTCTCTAGGAAACCAAAGAGTAGAAGGAGACTGCAAGGCAATAGTCCCTGGAGGGTATCAGAACTGGGAGTCAAGGGATTTGTCATACTTGCTCCTGTTGCAACTGGAACCTAAGGACACTAAGTTCACACTTCCTTTGCTAACCACCCTTGGAAATTGACCTTTAACTGCTTAAAGGAAATTGGACATCTTCAAACTGACAACGCTGGAGACACTGGCTGAGTGCCTTCAATCCTCACAAGGTTTTGGCCAAACAGATTAAGGGCTCTATAAACATTGGAATTGAGTATTAAGGCTGGAAATTAATTCCAAAGATTGTGTTATTGTGGAGGGAAAATATTTCCATATTGGAGACATAACAGAAGATATAACAAGATAAGCAACTTATAAGGGCATTCAGAGACCTTTCTTGAGGAATTTCATTGGGATCTTGAATCATTGATATCGGTCTTGTTGTCTGTTTTTAGGAACAGTCATTTCTGAGATGAACCAGTTTATTAAAAAAAGGATTTGCAATAAAACCGTGTTTCTCCGAAAATACGAGATGTCCTCATAATACAGCCATGCCACATTTTTCTGGTGGGCAAAAACATAAGCCCCCCCCGAATATAAGCCCCCTGGACAACCCCCCACCTGCGGCCAGGCAGAGCGCCACTCACCAATCTAAGAGTATCCCGAAGGTGCCAAGCTGCGGGAACCTGGGGGGGGAGGCAAAGGTGATCGCGTTGCTTGGCCCCTTTGGGATAATGAAGGTTGGTGACAGCGCTGTGCCCAGCTAAAGAGGGTGGTTGCTGAGCGGCTGCTCTTTTGCGAGTGGGCTCCCAAAGAGCCAGGCACAGCCTCATGGGCGAATGGCTGTGTTGCGCTGTCGCAGCAGCGCAACACAACAGCCATGAAGTGACCACACCCACGAGCAGCCACCCGGCAAACCCCCTTTGCAGCCGGGCACAGCGCCATTCACTGACACTCTGCAGGCGGATGGCCCACAACCATAGAGCGTGCGCCCAGAGCGGCCACTGCCGAAAGACTCAGGTTGGAAGCCATGGAAAAAGCCAGGCTGGGATGGCGGCGGCGGCGGAGGTGCCCTGGCTCCATAATGAGAGCTAGGCCATGCATCGTAATGCTGGGAAGCGGGTGAGCAAGAGCGGAACAGCCGCTCACACAACCCCCCTCTCCAGCCATGCAGAGCGCCATTCACTGGCATTTTGAAGGCGTCAAGCTGCTGGAGCCGGGCAGCGGTGAACAGGCGCTCACGCGGCTTGGCGATACCCCTAGGTCAGTGTATGGCACTGTGCCTGGCTGCAAAGAGAGTTTGCCTGGTGGCTGTTCATGAGCGTGGTTGCTTCATGGCTGTTGTGTTGCGCTGCTGCGACAGCGCAACACAACCATTCGCCCATGAGGCTGTGCCTGGCTCTTTGGGAGCCTACTCTCAAAAGAGCAGCCGCCCGGCAACCCCAAAACAATAAATCCTCTCCCCATAATAAAGCCCAAGCCATATTTTGTAGGTAAAAAGAAAATAAGACTCTGTTGTATTTTCGGGGAAACATGGTAAGATAAATAATTTGTTATTAGATATAAAAAAAAATAGATGACATTTTAAAAATTAATAAAGAAATAAAAATGTCAATCACGGAGAGGAATTGGAATATCTTAATATTATATTGACAAAAGAGGCTTTTTAAAGTTTTGAAGAAATTTGAGATAAAGATCATTTGGATGGATTAAGAAGCAAGTTTGTTTATGCAAAGCAGCAAGTTTGTTTATACAATAGAAATGAACAGAGTTGATTTATTTGATCAGGATTAAAATGAGGCATGTTCTTTTTGAACTCGCTGACATCTAGACTGGAAAAATATTATGTATTGGATTTATTTACAGTTCATGGTGTTTTATGCCTTTGTCTCTACATCAACTTCATATACCTTACTCTAACACATCTACATTGTCTTAGTATCTAATAGTCTTTGCACTTAAAGTAAGAAATCTTTGTGACTTTGTTCTCTTTAAAGGAGATATTTCCCTTTGTGTTGTTTATACTAGGGCTGTGATGGCGAACCTATGACACATATGCCACAGGTGCCACGCGAAGCCATATCTGCCGGAACATGTGCATGCCAGCCAGCTGTTTTTTGACCTTCCGGAGGGCTGGGGGAGGCCATTTTTGCCCTCCGCAGGCTTCAGGAAAGCCTCTGGAGCTGGGGAGGGCAAAAACTTTCCCCTTGTGCGGGGATGGGTGGGTCATGCAGACATGCACTGGAGGGTTCATGCATGCGCAAGTGGGCAGGGCGCATTGCATGGTGGGTATGGACACACGTGCCCACAATTTTGGCATGTCTTTGTAAAAAGGTTTGCCATCACTGTACTATGGTACTGGGACCACTTGATGCCTTCTAAATGTGGATTTGTTTATAAGTTAAGAGTTGAGATATGGAATGATGAGCTTTGCATTTTTTAAATATTAATTTAGAAGTTTAGTCCAGCTCCTTGGATTTCTTGCTGGCTCCTGGATTGCAGAAGATGCTAGAAATTAGATTACCTGACAGAGGAGAAAAAAGGAATGATACAGTTGTGTCTTATCTCATGCCGTTAATATTGTTGGTATATCTTGGCATATTATTTTTTACTGCTTTTCTGTGCTCTACATAAAATTACTTATCTGAAGTGGGCATGTATATTTATTAGCAAGATGATTTAGAGATAGTTCTTGAGTTATTATTACAATTGGACTGGAACTTCCATCACTTGTTAAGTGAATTGTGTCCAGTTTTACAACCTTTTTTTTTGCTTCAGATATTAAGCAAACCTGGCTCCTCCCATTGATTTTGCTTATCAGAGGTCTGCTGGGAAAACTGCTGATCACACAACTCCACGATGTTGCAACCACTGTAAATACATGCTGGTTGCCAAGCGCCCAAATTTTGATCTGGGTACTGTTAGGGACATTGCAACAGTTGAGAATGTGAAGACTGGTTGTAAGTCAGTTTATACAGAATAGTTGTAATTTCAAATGGTCATTAAATGAATAGCTGTAAATTCAGGATTACCTGTACAAATGTAACATAACATTAATGGCAAATATATTTTCCTTAAGGACATTCATGTGTCTCGTTCCATTTGAGGCCATGCAAGTTTTTGGTTACTCTATCCCATGAAGAAAGTTGTATTTACTGAATTATATTCAATTATTATTCTGCTATGAGAATAAAATTGTTTGACTATACCCACTTAAAAATAGTAATGCCATTGTGTTTTCTTAAGGATCCTATTGGTCCACTTAGTCTGTATCACTTTTATTTATATTTATGATCTGCCTTTTGTTCAGAAGCATAAGGTAGTCTACAGAGTGATCCCTCCGTCTCTTTACCTCTACAACAGTGGTTCTCAACCTGTGAGTCGGGACCCCTTTGGGGGTCGAACGACCCTTTCACAGGGGTCGCCTAAGATCATCGGAAAACACATATTTTCGATGGTCTTAGGAACCGAGACACCCATTTTATGGTTGGGGGTCACTACAACATGAGGAACTAAAGGGTATTCAAGGGTCGCAGCATTGGGAAGGTTGAGAACCACTGCTCTACAACAATGTGATGTAGCTTGGGCGGAGAAAGTAACTGAATGAAAATCACCCATTGCCTTTCCTTGGCTGAGGATGGACATGAATCTGGATTCCTCTTGTACAAGACAATCATATTAACTATTGCACCATGGTGACTACTTACCCACTGACTTATTATATATTTCAACTTTCCATTGTAGGATGCTCAAGGTGGCTTAAAGGGAAAGCAAAATGATACAACATCTCGTGATGAAACAAGTTTGTTATTCTACTAGATCAGGGGTGTAGTAGAACAATGGCCCTCCTGACCTCCATTTTCACTGGCTGAGTGCTCAGGCCATCACAGGCACCCCTGACATGAGTGACGTTGAGTTGGCCATGACCCTCCCAGCTTCCTGAGCTCAAACATGAAGTGGCCCTCAATTAAATTGAGTTTGACATCCCTATATTAGGCTGTTTAACCCATTTTTTTAGACTAAAAGGCAGCTAGTAAGCTAAAACAAGCCAGGATGAAATAGTTGTCAGTTGGACAGAGTACAAATTGGGAAAACAAAAATGATCAGAATGAGATTATGTAAAAATTGGTAACCTTGTGACAATCATTCTGTTTAAGCACTTAGAAAGAGTTCTTTGTTGTAGTTCTAAAGTTTTACTATCTGCATTCTATCCATCTTTTCCTTTC
The DNA here is from genome assembly GCF_964273705.1 of Natrix helvetica. Lineage (NCBI taxonomy): Eukaryota > Metazoa > Chordata > Lepidosauria > Squamata > Natricidae > Natrix > Natrix helvetica. The sequence continues at coordinate 138,425,275 of NC_138549.1, forward strand.
CATCTTTTAGAAAAACATTTCTAAAGTTTAAATTGTTCACAATCAAGTTGTTTTCTGAGAATATGAGAACTAGTAGCCATAGAATTGCAACACCAGAGACGTATGAATAAGAAAGAAGATAATCTCAGTACAAGAAATTTAATATCGAAGAGTTCAGTACTTATTTGGAGAAAGCCAAGGAAATCTCTGGTTTCAGAGAATAGATTAGACTAAAAGAAGGAAGTAAGTAATGGGGGGAAAACCCTCCACATTATTACTAAGAAAAGTACATGGGTGTAGTTCATGTAATCACCAGGGATTGTCTGACTCATGGTACAGTATATTCTTTTACCTTATTTAAAACTAGCTGGTAACCCGGCATTGCCGAGGTATTTATTTATAGGGGGGAAATGTCTAGACCAAATGTAATTTCTAATGTTGGATTTTCCCGCTTACCAAAGGAAGCCCCTTTGTGGAGTACTGTGAAGCCATTACCATGGCAACTCTACTGTGCCATGGAGGTGTACAGTGCAGTACAGTAGAAGCCATTTTAGGGCAGTACAGTAGAAATCATTTTAAGGCACAACAGGCTGTATCTTAACAGAACACACACCCCGAGGGGTGTTAGGGGTGTCTTACCCCCCCCCCCAGTATTTTTTTGCAGAGCAAGTCATTTGTATACCAAGTTTGGTTGAAATTACTCAAGGCGTTTCAGAGTTATGCTTGAACACACACACACACACACACACACACACACACAAACACACAAGAAACATGCTAACTCACATATAAGGGAAGTCTGAGTCTGGACTAAATAAGCCATGTTCTCCACTATTATAGGGAATAGTTGCTTTTTGGGGGTTATTTTGTGTAGGCAAATGCAACGTTTTAATCTATTGCAGTTGTGGAGAAAGATTATTAGAAAGTCATTTTACGTCTTTTGGGAATAAATAGGAATTGCTGGATTGCATTACATTTAAATTGCGAATAAAAGCCAATTACTTTGGAATCCATGAATGTGCCTGAAGACTTCAGACACATTTATATAGGACAGTGGTTCCCAACCTTTTTTGGGCCATGCCCCACCTAAGCATCTCTAAAATCCTGATTCCCCACCCCCCTGCCCCAGTGACATATAATTCTTACTTAACTCAGAAAGTGAACTCTACTCATGCGGGGGGGGGGGGGGGGAGCCTAAAAGGCCATTAACTTGGTTTAAACAAGGTTCAAATTGCCCCCATTAAAAATGAAATTGCCTCCCTATGGGGCCCGGGGAACCACTGATATAGGGTTTTGGTTTTTTTGGAAACCACTGATATAGGAATTTTTTTTTGAAAGCAATACAAAAATGCTTTGCCACTGCATTATTCTAGGTTATATTAAAGTTTTGAATCTAACCTATAGCCCTGTAATTCCTTGATATATCCCATCCAAGTATCATATGAGTTACCTTCTAAACTCAGAAAATTAAACAGATATTGCCATATGTGGAGGCAGATTATTAGTACTTCTCATTTAAGAAGCATTTAAATATACTTCCTCACACTTCTATTCTGGTCTCCTTCACAAAAATACATATAATTAATGTTTTCATGGTACAGATGAGAACCATATTGAAAGCATACTATAACATGAAATGAAACATTTGATTCTGACTTAATTTGTGCGAATATAATCATTGTGCATTGAAACCATAGTTTACAGCTTAGACTACCGTGTGAAACCAGCCAATTCAAGAAAACTCAAATAACTACAGGAGAGCACATGTCAATCCTGTCAGAGATTTGCCATCTAATTTCAGGTAGCGTCTTCATTCTGTCACACAAAACTGTGCAGAGACACAGCTATCATTCAATGATTAAGAAAGAAAAAAAAATCCATGTAACACAACAAAGGCAAAACTGTTTTCTTTGGTTGTTATGTCAACATGTTAAAGTTTACAGTCAACTGTTCTTAGGAAGCTTCACAGCTTACTCTATTGCGGAAGAAACAGTCACTGATCAGACTATTGAGTAACAGAATTCTTTACCATAAATGGACATCCTTTAGCGTTATAGATGAGTCAAATTCTTAAGAAGTACTGCACTAGACCAAGTAACTTTGACACTATTACTATATAGCAGTATTGCAATTAGGATCTTTCCTTAAAGGCATAATAGCAATAGCATGTAGACTTATATATTGCTTCACAAAGCTTTACAGCCCTCTCTAAGTGGTTTACAGAGTCAGCATATTGCCCCCTACAATCCGGGTCCTCATTTTACCTATCTCGAAAGGATGGAAGGCTGAGTCAACCCTGAGCCGGTCAGGATCAAACTACTTGGCAGCCGGCAGAGTTAGCCTGCAATGCTGATGGTCCCTTTTATGGCTTATTCAATAAATTATGGTTAAAACAATCCATGGTTTATCAAAATGTGTGAACACATGGTCAAAGTTTATATAACAGGCTAAATTATATTGTTGCTTGCTTAGCTATTGTGACTTGTAAGCCAAACTTAGCACAATATACAAAGTCAGATATTTGCACTTAGTCTTATTTATGTTGAAAAATGTGAGTCTCATGATATTAGACAGTATTATTTATGCATTGTAAAACAAAGCGGAGGGTTAGAAAACTATAAAATGTAAATGATCCCAATGCATTATAAATATAGGGGCTGGAATTAAGTGCAAAGTGCAATTTACACTTGCATTTCCCTTTTTTTATTTAAAAACAGCATGGCACATCTTTGTAGGCTATTTCCACTTTCCCCCAGTTCCTAATATTCTCTTCTCTCACACATAAAAATATAGTTCTAAAGCTGTGTGTCAGCTCAAATCAAGTTGTCAGACTGACAGTTAATAATTAAAGTGCTAGAAATAATAACCTTAAGGCATTTTGTTAAAGAACAGAAGACATTTTTAATGTTATGCAGAACCAGGATTTTACCAAAAACCCTAGAGATGAGCACCTGAGGCCATTAAAATTTTATTAGACTGTTTTATATCTTAAAAATTAATGCATTATTTTTTTTATTAATTAATGAAATAAATTTTCATGACAGTGTGAAAATCTCATCTAGAATACTGTAAGTAGTTTGGGTTCTACTAAAATACTATACAGTATATATTTCATTTGAACATAAATAAATTCTCAAAATAAGTTTGGCCTTGGAATCCGGTTCTTTGGGTTATAGGGCAGAATGCTGGTTATTTTCTCCTTTGACAGAATAATCTTCTAAATAATCTTTTTTATTTGTAAGTTACTGCAGTTAGCAATTAAATAGCTGTGCCTCTCACCCTATGCCAATATTTTAGTCATGGTTTACTGATGAAGCCATGGTAGCCTAGATCACACAGATTAAGCAAACTACACTTCACAACTACAATAAAATCTCACAATACAGGTTAGCAAAAAACAAACTATGTTGCCTCTTCCAACTCAACCAAAGACTTTAGGACATACTCTAATGCCCTTCCCCAACCTGACATCCTCCAACTGTGTTGAGAGCGCAAGTCCCACAAATCTCAAGCACCAGGAAGGAAGTGAAATGCACAGATTCTGATGGTCACCCCAGGAATGGAGTGTTTGTAACATTTTTCTCTTTCAAGAATGCTAGTAACAAACAGCCTTCCCAACTCTGTTGAGTTATCTTTATATATCAAGAAGGACTACAGTCATGAACTTGTATTCTTTGTTCAATAGAGACATGACATCCAACAGTAGTAAATACAAAGGCAAACATACGTAGGAAACGGCACTGTACTATTACTTCATTGGACTGCGAATTGTTGCCAATTTATGCAGTGAGAACTGTCATATGCTGAGGGGGGAAAAACAGGAAATACTGTAACTAGAATACGTTTGCGGTTCAGGCACCCTCTATTAGATAAGAGTCACCGGGGCTTTTGCTACAGAGGGTCAATATATATATATTTTAAAAAATAAAGCAGTGAGTCTGATCAGGCGCACAGCAAAATACCCTTTTCATGGGGCGGGAAGCGAAAATCTAACAGTAGCTGAACCCCCCCCCCCCAAATTAAAAAAAAAAACATACTGGGCGAAACGTGCGAAAGTCGCGCAAATTGGCCTGGCGCTTTCAAATGGGGATTTCCTAAATCGGGCAAAAGGAGCAGGAGGAGATTAGCGGCGCTCTTTTTACACGAATCGTGCGCAGCTGAGATTGATCCTGGAGGAGAGGACCGTTTAATAGAGCTGGCAAAAGGACGGACCCTTACCTGGCTAAGCTGGCGTTGGTCGCTCCGACGTCCTGTTTCTGAGCACCCGAGCTGGCGTGGCAGAGAAATCTGCAGAGCGTTGTTTTGTTCTCTCTGGGAGAAGGCGGGTCCCCGAGCAGCGCCCACAACCAGCCCGAAGACGCTGGAAAGGGAGGGCCGGGTTGGGTTGGGTTTGACCCTTTTCTCTTTTGCACTCAATACCACAAACGGGCTGATGTCATCCCAAGGGCCTCCCGTGTTTCCTGAAGGAACAATCGAAGCGGGCTGGCGAGCAATGAGGCGGGGCTTTCTGCTTCAAGACGTATCTTCAGAATGCACCTCTTTTGCTTAAAAGAGAGTTTCCAGTGGTAGCCGCGCTTGTCGGAGAAGCTGAAAAGGGGTGGGGAATCTGTGGCTTTCTTGAGTTGCTAAACTACAACTCCTTGCTGCTCAGGGTAGTACAGTAACTAGGTAGGCTAATCTAGTGAAGAAAAGGACCAGGGGAAACGCGATAGCAGCGTTCCAATATTTGATGGGTTGCTACAGAGAGGAGGGGGTCAAGCTATTTTCCAAGGTACCTGAAGACCAGACAAGGAATAATGGATGGAAATCTAGGAGAGATTCAACCTAGAAATAAGGATAAATTTTCTGACAGAACAATCAACCAATGGAACAGAAGTTGCCTTCGGAAGTTGTGTGGAAGCTTCATCACTGGAGGCTTTCAAGAACATGCTACTTATGTCTTTGTCCTAATGTTTCTTTTTATTTGTATCCATTTCATGTATCAAAAATCATGTTTATACATATATATGTTGTCTAATACATGCTTGACAAAATAAATAAATAAAAAAAAGAGATTGGACCGCCGTTTGTCAGAAATGGTGTAGGATCTCCTGCTTAGGCGGGGGTTGGACTAGATGACCTACAAGGTTGCTTCCAACTCTGTTAATCTGTTAAGCAGCTCTTGCTGAAAATCTGTTAACATCTAAAAAGCCCCAAATCCCCTAACCCAGTTTTTAAGCATCACAGGGACCTTAGTGCTTTTGAAGACTGTTTTACGAATTTGGCAACTTTTAAAATGTTTGGACTTCAACTCCCAGAATTCTCCATCAGCTTTCATTAATGGGTTGTGGAAGTTGTTGGAGCTGAAGTAAAACATTTACAGTGACTTTCAACAGGTACTTCACAACCAAAGTGTAGGCAGTCATATTTCAGCAATCATATTTCTGTAGTAAATATAAAATGAGGAATTGGAAATCTAGTTTATTTCATTGCATCTTTCTATATTTTATCATTTTATTTTTTTTGTTATCCCCTATTGCTAAAATATATAGTGAAATGTTATCTTTATAACTAACTGTACACAGTTAATTACATCTTCATTTATGGATTTTAGTTACACCTTAATAATTGTATTATTGCTGTTTTTTAAAGGAAACATAAAGAATTGATTCATGTGTTTAAGATGTTATTAGTTGTTGAAGTAACATTTTCCTCCCACAGAGTAACAGCTATAAAACACATGATCATTCTAAGTTTGAATAAGAGCCCAGGATGCAGATGCCTCCTGCTGTCAAATTGCAATACTACACACAGTTCTTGAACATTTAAGTACACACAAAAATCATTTCTTCTAAAATCAGAAACCGAAGTATTGTATATTATGGAGGAAACAACCAGATCAGATTTTAAACCAATTATTTTGAAGCAATTCCAAATTAAAATGGCAATACACAGCTTTTTTCTAACCAAGGAGTGGGGTTCCGTAGAATTAGAATAAATGAGTTATTGGCAGTGGTAGGTTAATAAAAAATAGCAGATGGCAAAATAAATAAGATCCAGAGCACTGGCATTTTGACAGAGGCAAAATGAAAGGGTTTTTCTTCTTCTTAACACTGTTCAAGATCTCTGTTCTTCAAATGGTACTCCTCAGCTTTAAGTATTGCTTCCTGACAGTGACTTCTAGGTAGTTACACTTCTGAATTTTCATGTGTGAGATTGTATGTGGTGATGCAGAAAATCTTTTAATATTGTTTGCTAGAAAGATCTGAATGCCTGATCTGTATTGATTTATGGACTGAATTAGAATCTCCTTTAAGATTCCATACTTCTGTCCCCAGCTGAGCACTGTTATGTCACGAATTCTTTTGGCCTGAGAAGCAGTGACTGCATAGTATAAATACTTAAAGTTTTATTCCAAGGCACAATAAGAAAATAACATAATCACATGTGAGTCAGTAATCCTAACAGTATTTAAAAGGAATATTGTTAAATATAAAGTGTTACAAGATATTTAGGAAAGATGAACAAGTGAAAGAATGTATAATAAAATGGGTTAAACATTTTGGTTACAGTATACAAAGAGAACAATAGGAAACTATGTGGTTAAAAAGACTGAAATTTACATTATGTTATAACCTGAAGGTTTATAAAATGATGCATCATTAGTATATGTCACCAGATAAATTGTTTAGAATGTATAAAGTTACATCAAATTTATTTTGGAAATACAGTATGAACAACAAGAAAGGACATTTTATTATGCTTGATGGACATGCAAAAAAGCCAGAAAACATTGGGTACAAATACATACACCAGTTCAGAGGATCTTAAGGATTAATATGCAGTTGATAACATTTTTCTTTTGAGTTTGATAAGCAGCTGGAAAAAAAAGTCATGAAACTTTGTTTTTATAAATGATAATTGCAGCAATATTATTACATGCATAGCAGCATGGCCCAGTAAATGGCCATTATAGAGGAACGGTTGGTGGAATTGATGGAATTTGCAGTGATAGTTAATTGACTCCCTCAATTACAGAAAAGAAAATATGTGTGTTTATTGCTTACTTGAAGCCCCTTCAAGACTTTTGCATGAAAACAGGAAAAAATGAATTTATCACTTACAGTTTTGATTATTAAAAAAAACAGATAATAGAAAAAAGAGTTTGTTTTTATAACCATAGAATAAAGGTAATTTTGTATTTGTACCTATAATTGATATAAAAAAATAGGAAAGTACTTTTTATTTTTCTTTCTTTCTAAACTACTGGATTTTTATTTGCTCTCTTTCTCTTTCCTTTTCACTTTACATTAGTTCTTTTTAATTTTTAATCAAAATTCTTTAAAAATTATAGAAAAGGAATATGAAGAATAAATCATGTCCCAAGAGAGCAAATCAAAGAATATCCAGAATTTAAAAGTTTTCGGGAATACAAAGAAAGAAAATATAGAATATTTTCTGTCTGCCAAAGAACTTCAGGGGCATGACTGCAGACAAACCCCTTCAAAGCTAACAAACATGCAGGACTCTCCCAGTTAAACCAAAATTGAATTTCATTCCATGGGCATTTGACTAGCTTATAGAGGCTCCAAACTATAATTCAATACACCTGCTTTTAATGGTCCAATCTCATTGGATTTTTTCCAAGGGCAAGAAGGACACGTCTATTTTATTTTGGAATGCTTTGCCCTTTTGCCAAGAATGAGACCATCAAAGCTAAGGAGTCTTTGTTCATACCATAAGATCATCTCAAAGTTAAGGATTATCTATTTCTCAAGGATGGAAGATGAGAAAAAATAATCCTATGCTTCATCCCTCACTTATTTCCTGTCTTCAAATGCCTGCTAATTTTGCTTCATTTTTCTCCAAGCATCCATCACAATTTCCCTCAAGATTTTTATGTCACCCCAGAGTAACAGCCTCCCTGAGATATGTCGCTGTTCATTCTTCAGCTTCTTTCTGGTTCATCTTCTATAGAAGCTTTCCCATCATCTTGGTCACCTTCTTTTTCCTTCTATTTAGACCGCAGCCAGGTGGGAGTGCACACTTGTACTAGAGAAGATGCCTCCAGCCCTTCCACTTTCAGACAGTTTACTTGAGCAGGAAGCTGCTATTGAACCAACAGCTCTTTCAGAGGTAGCAATGACACTGTTGTTGATGATGAGCCCCAATGGCCAGGACTGTGTTTTTAATTTTTTTCCTCTCTACCAAGTGGTGTACCTAATGAGAAGGAAGAACTCACTGGAGAAGAGCCTAATGCTGGGAAAGATTGAGGGCAAAAGAAGAAGGGGACAACAGAGAATGAGGTGGCTGGATGGAGTCATTGAAGCAGTAGGTGTGAGCTTAAATGGACTCCAGAGAACGGTAGAAGACAGGAGGGCTTGGAGGAACGTTGTCTATGGGGTCACAATGGGTCAGACATGACTTCGCAACTAAGAACAGCAAGTGGTGTATGTTTCTTTTTCAGATCCACATCTAATGACACACAGTCCTGTATGTCCCTTCATGGAAATCTTTAAAACACTCAGGTTTGGTGTTGGAGAGCTTTTCTTTTTGTGTTTTCTCTTCTCTTGCAGACTTACCAGAGAGGCTGTCCATTTAAAATGAGGCTGAACAACAAAATGCTGAGTAGACTACCAGTAGGTGCTTGAGCAGAAATGGAGGCAGCTGTAGAAGTCACTACTGTAGCTGGAAGAAGATTTCCAGCTGAGGATCCCTGAGGTGTGAATGAGTCTAGACCAGTGTTTCTCTACCATGGCAACTTGAAGATGTGTGGACCTCAACTCTCAGAAGTGGTGGCCTGAGATTAGCTGGCAGAGAAACAAGCCAATTGGGCTCTGCTGAATAAACTGTTTTAGTCAGATGAGAACTACAGAAGGTAGCCCAAATATAGGCTTTTCAATAGGAGGCCTTAAGGATATCTAATTTGGAGAGGGGGAGACCGCAATATTATTGTAGGCAGCGGAGTGCATTTCTTTTTTATTTCTTTTTTTCTCCTCCATTCCTGAAAGCAAGGAAATTTTTAAAAAGCTGTTCAAACATTGCAAATTCAGCAAAGGCTTTAAGGATACTTTAAGAGTTTGTCTACGCTGTGGAATTCTGAAAGAAAAACTAAGAAAAAAAAGAGTTTTAACAGAGGCAGCTTTAAACATTTAAAAGAACATTTGAGGTTTCTATCTCCATGGAAACTGTATTACAGAGCAGCACTTAGGAATGAAAGCAAATGGGAGTAATTTATAGTAGCATACAGGAAGTAACAGGTCAGAATGAATAGTGCTACAGTAGGAGAAGCCAAGTGCAGAAAATGTAAATAGATGCTCAGAAAGGCTGCCACTGGGGGGGGGGGGGGGAAACACAAGTCATTTGCTAAAGCAAAGCACCAAATAGTTATTTTAAAAGAGTGCAGCAGTGCATGCCATGGATGACAAAACTGATGCTGAAAGGGCAACGGGGATAGCTATTAGCTGACCTGGAAATCTATACCATACAAAGTAAAATGAAACCAGCAAAACAGCTCATAACAGAAATAAATGGCAAAACCATATCAATGCAGTTGCGTATTAGTTCTGCTGAAACCGGTTAAGCACCATGTGAATTAAAGCAGCAATTTCACATATGCTAAACTACAGAGACCTACCGGTAACTTATAGTATACTGGAAGAAAGATCACTTGTATTGGAGTGGTACTAGTACAGTAGCATAAAATATAATAATCAGCTAAATATATTAGACTTGTATCTATGGAGATTCTCAGTCATCCAGGTCATGGTTGTCTCAAAGGTGCTTTTCCAATAGGCAACTGGACTTTCTGATTTTTCTTTGAAGATGTTTCACTTCTCATCCAAGAAGTTTCTTCAGCTCTAACTGGATGGTGGGGAATGAAGGATTTAAACTCCTTGCAGATAGCTGGTCATTTGCATTCTTGTAGCGCAAGGGTGTCAAACTCTATTTCATTGAGGGCCACATTAGGGTTGTGTTTGACAACAGTTAGGTGTGGCCAGCTCAACATCACTTGTGTTGGGGGGGGGCTGTGGTGGCCCAAGCGCTTTGCCAGTGAAAATGGAACTGGGGAGGGCTGCGTTTTTGCTGGCAGTGGCACTGCGAGCCGGTCCTTTGCTGTTTCCAGGGAAGCCCCATGGGCCAGATCTAACCTGCCAGCCGGATCTGGCCCATGGGATCTGGCCTTGAGTTTGACACCCCTGTTTTAGCAGGTTGTTAAGATCGCCTGAAGGTTTATCTGTGCTATCAAGGTTTTCAAAGAAAAACCAGGAAGTCCAGTTGTCTCTTGAAAAAGCACCTTTGGGATATGTTAGACTTACGGTGTATTGTGAAAACAAATGAATCAGACTCTGAGGAAGGTGACACTGGATTAGAAGGCTGATAAGGATCTTTCCCCATTAATAGATTATATTAAAAAGAGTAAGCTTCTGTGAACTGAAGACTTTTGAATTTTTACCACCATAGATTATTGTGTGTTTCCTACAATAGCATCACAGAAACCATTGAGGGTAAGTTGAAAAGGGTACTGGTTGATGTTAAGTCTGTGTTCACAGATAGCGCCCCCACACCTAACATCTATATTTAAATAAAAGATGAGGCAGTATTATATGAAAATGCTAGACCCAAGTTTTCACAAAGTATGTCCACCCTCCATAAGCCATACGCAAAAAGGTAGAGCCTGAATTGGATTGGATGAAAGCCAGGGTTCCTCCCCCCAGCCCCCCAAGAAACTAATTAGGTCCCAGGGTGTTTAGTTTTAAAAGAATGAAACTGCCAGAATGAATGGCAATTTTAAAGTTATCATTAATTTACTATTAAAGGCTGAGCAATAGCCCCTTGCCTAGAACCAAAGACATTTCTCATCTCCGTTTCAAAGCTGAAGAGCCAGTGCTGTCCGAAGATGTCTCCCTGGTCATGTGGCCAGCCGAAGGCGCATGGAACGCTGTTACCCACCAAGGTGATCCCTATTTTTCTATTTGCATTTTTACGTGCTTTCGAACTGCTAGGTTGGCAGAAGCTGGGACAAATAAAGGGAGCTCACTCTGTTATGAGGCGCTAGGGATTCGAACCACCGAACTACCAACCTTTCGGATCAATAAGCTCAGCATCTTAGCCACTGCATTGTTAAAACAGCAGCTGTTTCAATGTAGTTTTGGCATTAATTCCTTGGTGCGTCCAATACAAAATAGAACTCAACACATTGTACTATCATGCATATGTCTGTATAGGTAAATATTCTTAAAAATGGAGATTAGATGGAGAGTCCTTTGGCATGTATTATCTCATAGATTGTAAGAATTTTCCTATTGCAGCTGAAATTATTAAAGAAAAAACAGTGATATCAAACACTTCCCAGAATGACTGAAGTACAGTTTAATCAGGGCCGTGATAAAATTACCCTAAGCAAAGATTGTTTTTGTGGGCTATTGTACTATCCAACATGAATACTTGAAAACTACACATTGGACAGATGATAAGTAAATATTAAAGCTCTAGCATTATATTTTTGCTTGGTTGGTGGGAATTTTCTGTGTCAGTTGACAATATGTTCAAAGATGACACCAATGTCCATCCCACCCTTGGTTCATAGCTGAAATGACCTGTTTTCCCTGATGATTAATAAAAATCCAACAGGATGAGTTATCAAAAGCACAATATGTTTAATTGTAGTGGATACATATTCAAAATGGCCACTGAATTAAAAGCTTGCATACTTTCTATGTGCATACCATAATGCATGCAACAGCAAATAAAAGGCAACAACATTGTTCTTAGACCCTACCTTATATAACAGCCTAATTTTAGAATAATATTCAAAACAAGTGGAACAATTGTCTCATGCAGAAAAACTAATTTCTCCATTGGACAAATTATTAGCAAGGGGAATGTTAATGAACAATCATAAAATTCAAAGTAAGAACTGCACAGTTTATAGCAGTTTATAGCTCCATGTAATATTTGGAGACAACATAAAACTGAAAAAAAAACCAATGTTATACAAAGAAAATTAACACTAATTGAAGGTAGTTTTTGTGTTACCTGCCTGTCCTGAAGTAGGGAAGCACATAGTTGCTGCTCCACAGTGCTCAGTTTGCATGAAAGCCATATCAATGCCTATATTTGTAAATATAACAGGGAGCAGTATAGTGTACTGGCCTCCTCTCTTGCTATAGGAAGTTTCTAACATAATTATAAAAAATGTTTTCTATAAATTATAGCAGGTAATTCAAAAGAATACACTTTTTAGATCAATTTTTTTTATTCTGACATAAAGCCTGAAATGCTAAGAGCTACATCAACCACAGGATGGCGCTAACAAGATTAAAAGAATTTAAATAAACATGTGAATTAACCTGAAAATTACACTGTTGACACACACATTCTCATTCTTTTAACTTTCCAGAGTAGCAAGTTTGTCTAAATTATTGATGAAACTTTATGGTGAGACTTATTGTTAGTAAAGCTTCATCATTTTACAACAACATCTAAAGTGCTAAAGCAACTTAAGTTCACAAGGTAAGCTAAAAGTCAGAAAGAGAGCTGTGGGGATTATGTCAACTTTAAAATAAGGTAGTCTTTCTCCTAGCAAAGATAGTATATGATAGTAACAGGACTAGTGCAGAGCTTCTCGAATCATATTTTTCTCTGGTTTTCTCTCTAAAGAGGAGTTTTAGTGTTAGATCGGGTAATGGAAAGGCACACACAGGCTAATGGTAACAACAGCTCTTTATTAACTCAGTAGTAACTATGTACAATCCAGCGAAGGTTGAGTCTGACAGCAGCCCTTTTATAGGGAGCTGTCAGACCCTTCAACCAATGAGATTAAACCTCTGTTCCCACCTGAACAGAGGACCTTGGTGGAAACCATTATAGCTGAAGCTAGTATCTAACACCTAGATTTCTTTATATATGACTCGGATCTTATCAAGATTTAGGAGGATCTTGGCAAGTTGGAAAAAAAATAGATAGAAACCAGAAAGTTTAATTTCAACAGGAAAAATGCAACTCAACATTTGGGCAGAAAAAACAACAAAATCATAAATATAGAGGAGACTGTACTGGGTAACAGTACATGTGAAAAGGATTCAGATAAATTTGGTGGCTCAAAAGCTGAATTTGAGCCAACACCATAATATAAGTAATACAACTACAGTGTAAACAGCATGGCCAGGCCAGCTGATTTTTGGCTTTTCGGAGGGACTGGGGAGGCCGTTTTCGCCCTCCCCAAGCTTCAGGAAAGCTTCCGGAGCCTGGGGAGGGTGAAAAAAGGGCCCAACATGCAATCAGGAGTTTGGAAACGATCCGGAGGCTTTCCTGGAGACTGGGGAGGGTGAAAACGGCCTCCCCCGCCCCCGAAGGAAATACCAAGCTCAGTTTGGAAGCAAATAGTGCGTCATGCGTGGGGGAGAGGAGGGGTTGTGCATGCATGTGGGGGGGGGGCGCTTTGCATTATGGGTGCCGGCACATGCGCGTGCTATTGCGCACGCACCCTCACATTTTTGGCACCCAACAACAAAAGGCTAACCATCCTTAATCTACAGTATTCTATTCTGAATAAATAACATGTAACTTGGCTAATTCTGTGTGTGTTCTAAGTCAGTGGAAAAGGCCCATCAATTCAGACCTTCCTTGTCTCCATTTAATTCTCTTAATTTATAGGGGCTCAATCTTGAGACTCCAAGGCTCCATCTATCTCTGAAAACTTTATTTGTGAGATGTTCAAAAGCTGTCACTAAATTGTGTATTTCTGTCTAAACAAAGAGAAATTATTACTTCAGAATTGGGAAGCAATTGTATTACCTATACTTAAATTTAATGAACTTGAAATGTAATTTACATTTGGATTCACTACTATTATTCTGAATGTGGTACCAAGGTTGTTATTAAAAGGTCAGGTGTGGCTAAATCTCAAGTTGTATATTTGTGTGTTTATTAGAAATAACCCTATCATGAGAATTCCATCTAAGCCTTAAAGTAGTGCTTCTTGAAGTGTGATCCAAGGTTCCCAGCAGTTCCCCCAAGACCCTCTTAAGAGTCTGTCGAATCAAATTTGCCAGCTATTAAGTATATTTGCAAAAATTTAAATCAATGTCACTCTTCTCATTATTATTTTTATACTTTTTCTATTCTATTTATTCTCTTATTTTATAAGAAATGTGTATTTTAAAACGACCAATATATTTCTGTTAATTTCAAATGGGTTTAATATGCTTATTTTGTATGATTCAATAAATACGTACTCCACAAATAAATTTTAATTTTTAATATGGTAAATATTAGTGATCATAATGCATACAACATTCATTCAGAGTTCTCCATAGCTTTTAAAAGTGGGAAGGGTAGTGAGGGCAAAAAGTTTAAGAAACACTGCTTTAAGGTATGCAAAAAGTGCTTACCTGCTGCTGCGGAAATTGTTCAAACGCGCGTTTCTCCTGTCGGCAGCACGACTGGGTTATAATAACACGCCTCCTTTAATTCCGACAGAATTCCGATAGGAATCTGCGCTCCAGGAAGACAAGGCATCCTTGGAAGACCAATCTTCCTCCCTGGGACACCTACTCAATGAAGCCCCTTCGAACTACTTTTCCCATGATCCTTTAGCGGAACTCTGCGCTCGCGCCATAGTAACTTCGGGGAGGGGGGACGGGGGAGTTGGGAAGATGGCGGCTGGGACGTCGCGCTCTCCCACGGGCTGGGGGCGTCAGCGCGCTCCTAGCACTTAGACCGACCGGGAGGCTCGGCTGTCATTGCCGCCGTCGCCACCATGTCGGAGCCGGGCCACCTGGGGATAAAGCGGGCCGAATCGGCGAGGCTGCGCCGGGCGGAGCAGCTGAAGCGCTGGAAAGGCTCCTTGACCGAATTGGAGCCGGTGACTCCCGCCCGGAGCCGGCACCGAGGTGGGGGCCGTGTGCGCTTCGAGGACGGCGCCGTCTTTCTGGCCGCCTGCTCCAGCGGAGACACCGAGGAGGTGAAGCGCCTGCTGGCCCGCGGAGCCCGCCTTAACACGGCCAACGTAGACGGGCTGACGGCGCTACATCAGGTACCCCCAGGGCGGAGCACCTGCACACCAACATCTCGGCGCCCCCAAATCTGCCGGGGATGGAGAGGGGCGAGAGCGCAGCTGTAGGGCGAATGGTAGCTTCTCGCCCCTCTTCGCCATCCCGGAATCTCCGTCCAGAGCGATGGATGAGAGCGTTGCCCAGTCATTCGCTTGTAATTGGGATGCCCTTCGGACGGGTTGCAAGCAAGTCCTCTACTGCTGGGGCGTAGCTGTTGCCCACAGCACATGTGGAGAGCCTGGGCTGGGACGGCTGGCGTTGGGTCATGGGCTGTAAGATTAGAGCTTGAGATCGTGGAGGATGATTTCTCAGATAAGCGGAGAGGGTTAATTCAGTGGAATGAACCTGTTGTTTTTCCTTCGGTTTGCCTTTCCCCCTCTCCTTCGCCCCCCCTTTCCCAGGGCTCCTTTCTGTATATCCTGGAATTGACCATTCACCAATAGACTTATTTTAGTTAGTTAGTTAGTTTGTCACTCATGTACAAGATAACAGGAATAAGAATAAACATGAATAAGAACAGAGAAAATGGGTACAAATAAATAGGATCAGTAGGACAGGGACGTTAGGCATGCTGGTGCGCTTATGCACGCCCCTGCATAATACTGTTGTATATATGTTGTATAATACTACTGTTGTACCGCTTCCTTCCTTGGGAAGATTGATGGGACTCTCCATAGTCACCAGATTGCGCTTCTGCCCAGCCAGTGTTTCCTTTCTTGCATAGATGACATGAAAAGTCATCTACGTGAACTGGACAGCCCAGCTCAGACTTATGCCTGTAAACAGTTCGGCTAAATAAAATTATTAGTCACATAGTAATGGCAATGCAGCAGATGTTAGACATCAATTATTTTGTTATTTATTTTTGTTTGTTGTGTTTTACTTGAACTTAATGTAAAAGAAAAACCTTTGCCATATAAACAAAGGTACTCTTCCTGTGGCTATGTTGGATGAATTAAGCCCTATAATATGACCCAAAGAGTTTCTTGTTTGTCAGTTCTTTCTGTTACCAGGGTTACTGTGGTTTTCTTATGTAGAAAACATTTGCTACCCAATTATTCCTATTCTTACTGAAACACACACTGCATGTTTTTTTAATTACTAATATACATTTTATATTCTGTACTCTTGAATCTGTGAGTGGGGGAAGATAACATATTTTTGACTAAACTAAAGTTATTCTGTATTTGCTTTTCATCATCAAAAGAATGAAAAATAGGAGGATATTGTTTTCCTTTTTAGTTTTATTTGTTTAGAAGTGAGAAAGATCAGGTTAGTTTGGTAAGCGTGGTCTAATTTTCACAATAACGTGCTTTAAATGGATACTTTTTTATATCAAACTATCCTGATCTGTGTTTACTTCGAATAGAAAATATTACTTTTGATAAAATATACAACAGTAAAAAAATATCTGTCATAATATACAGTATATAGAATATTTCCCTTTGTTGCTTCTTCCTTAATAGAATTCTTGGAGTTCTAAAACATTAATTTGAAGTTAATATTGCAGAATATGAAAATCCATAAAGGATAGGTACCTGTTTGACAGCTTTCAAATAATTAACTTGCTGCTAAAACAATAAAATATTTTAAAATTACAGGCTGTTTGGGATTCATTTTTTATTTTTGTGTTTTAAAAAAATCAGAATTATGATCTGCCTATTGCTTTAATGTGCCCTGTACTGGACTGTGATACTTGTGACTTTCAAAATCTTTTCCCTTGGCAACCTTTAAAGAGAGCACAAGGTGCCAAGGCCTAAGATAAGCAACATTGAATTCTATTAATAGAATTCCTAATGTGCAATGAGCACCAGAAGCATCCTCAAAAGTCTGCTCCCTAAATGAGGCTATCATTAGAATTTCATTGTCTTTTATTTGGACTCGGGTTGTGTTATTTTTTCTAATGCAACAGTGAAGATATTCAACACTGGGAAATACCTAGCAAGCTTGCATGTTTTGTCATTTAACTATTATTATGTGATGGATACAAGTTGCCTAAGTAAGATTTCAATAATATGAACACTTATATAGTATGCAAAGTATTTCATTGGTATACATTTTTGGATAATTTTAGATATGGGGATGGGCAAGGAATTATGCCCTGACCAATGGAAATTTTACCATGCTTTTAGTTTTTTAATGACATACATTTTTCAAATATTCACAGATACAAAGGCTTTTAAGAAAACAGTTGGGTTTGGTCATAATTGTAGATTTCAAGCAATTTGAATATATCTCATAAGCCCTCATTTGATGTTGCAGCTTTCTTCATACAGTCTCAGATTCATTGAGAGTTCTGGTAAGATTTTGAGGGTTTTTTTGTTGAGGGCTTTTTATGAGTCTTCAATGTACTAGCTGTGACCTCCACAAGAATTAAACAGTAAAAAGTTACCATAGTCTTGCATACTCCTGAGGAAAGTGACTTATTTTACTGCTTGATATTCCAGCTTCAAAAAAGGATACGGTATCCATGATACTGCATATAGAATAGCATCATGCCAGTAAAACAATTTATTTTGAAGAGTTCTGGATATGACTCCTAGATGACAATTTGGCAGATATAATAAGTATTGTATGAGATCAGGGACAGTGATTGATGGCATAATGGCATTCATCCTTCCACTTGGTTTTCTTCGGCATGATCCCACTGAGTTAGGCGTAAAGCCTGAGCAATCTTGAGCTCACCGGAAATCATTCCATTCTATTTAAGTGAGAGATCCCTGCATTATTTGTTGCTTTCTGCTAAAGTTAGTAATAACAAATGTGTTCTTAGGAGTGGCAATGAGTGACTTTAGTGACAATGGTTTAGTGGTTCTTTAGGAGTGGCAATAAGTTAAACCACCTCTTAAGAGTCAGAATAAAAGTTTGCCACATCATCCTCATCTTTGTTTTATTCATTCTGACACTAATAGCCTTGGTGACAGGCCAAGTACAAAATCTTAAGATTTGCTGTTAGTTGCTCTGCCTTTAATATACTTGACAGGTCCTTGCCTCATCTGGTGTGCTATAGAAGCTAGGTTTAGAGATCACTATCATTTGGGGGAAAATATGAGTGTTGAACATTAATGTATGTTGTGTTATGATTGGTTTCCTTTTCTATCTGTTTTGATCACCTACTTTTTGCACTACAATCACTACATTTTTGAATGGTTAGTGAAAGAACAAATAATGTATTTGTTAAAAACATTATTTGGATCTAAAGTCCAAATAACACTGTTTGTCTCCACATATGTCATATGCCTGCCTTCTAATAGCCTTTTAGTGTGTCCCCAGTATCTGAGATATGGATTTCTGCAAGGGTGGAGGGTGGAATCTGCATTTTGGAATGCCCTTCCTAGATTCGTCCAGCTGAAGATATACTTTAAGCATCATTTCAACATCAGGCAAAGTCCCTGTTTTCCCAGAGTTTTTCCCCTACTGCACATTCTTAATTCTGCTTCTGGAGAATTCCAGATTTTTGTTTTACTTGGTTATATTGTCATTGTAACTCCTTCATTTGCTGCCCTGTGAATCTGTTAAAGACTGGGAATATCTAAAATAACAAAAATTATGAAATAAGTAACAAATATGATTTTTGATGAAATTAGAATAACTTCAATTAGAAAATGTTTTTTTAAACAAAGTTTTATTGGTTTTTTGGTGTTTTACAAAAGGAAAAGGTATGGGGAAAGTTACAAAATTGTGGCAGCCGCAAACTGCGGTGTGTATACCCCCCCTCCAGACTCATGTTATACATTTGCATAGCATTCAAATATTACATTATAGCATATAGTCAGTGTGATAAATTCAATAATAATTTCAATCAATTTATATCATGTGGATTTTCTTACTTATTTGTGTGATCTGAGCTTTCTTGATGTCGCCCCGTCTCCCCCCATTGGCAGTGCTCCGGCCCCTCCCGTGTCTTGTGCATCTACTGGGATATCTTCTGGTTTTTCTAGGAGTAGTTTATTTTTTTCCATAAAGGCCTGCGCCTCTATGGGTGTATTAATTCTAACTCTTGTCTCCTCAATTAGAAAATGTTGACAATGGAATACAGTTTCATATAGTTGATAGAATTCCATAGCTTTCCAATATAACTTGCTGTTATAAGGGTTATCCGTTCCAGTTATTTGTTTCGGCCCTCTTTGTTTCAGTCCTGTGAACATTTGCAAAAGGAATAATGGATCAATTGTAGATTTCCTGCTGGAGACATAGCAGAATAGTACTCAACCCCTCTTTTTACATTTATCCTACAATTCCAATATTGCACTGTGTAATGGATAGTCCTTCAGACCACAGGAACAGATTTTTGCAGGGTTTGACTGTACGAAGAAGGGGGACTTAAAGAAAACTCTTAACTTTTCTCCTTTCATGCTACAGATCTAACCCGTTGGTTTTTGTGGTATTAAATCTGCATCTTTTCTTAGGAAATGAATTACTTAATTATTATTAAAATTCAAATTGGCCATGATAATATGCGTGGGTATGTGTGTGTATAGATATGTCTAAATATACCATGTTTCTCTGAAAATAAGACAGGGTCTTATTTTCTTTTGACCCTCCAAATAAGCGCTTGACCTTATTTTCGGGGAGGTCTTATTATTTTTGAGGTGCAGGAAGCGGCAAGCATGCTCACCTCATGACTGCTGCTGTGTTGCAATATTTTTTTGGGGGGGCTGATTTTCGGAGGAGAGCTGATTTTAGCGCATGCGCTTAAAAGCCTGATTGGGCTTATTATCCAGGGAGGTCTTATTTTCAGGGAAACATGATAGTCCTGAATAAGATTTTTTATTATATATTTTAACATTGTTCTATCGTACAGGGTACTTGTAAGAACTATATGTAAAACCCTTTGACTCTCTGAAGCATGTTAAATATACCCCAGGCTTTCTTAAATGTACAGGTTATTTTAATTTCTAGTATTTCACTTAAAGGTTTTTCTGTCATAAGAAACCTTCAGAGAATGACCAGCAGGGGAATATGTCCTCATAAGGACTGCTATATTATTTGCATTATTTTCATTGATGTGTTTAATGAAGTATCATTAAGGCCATATCCATATAAAAAAGATTGGTTGAAATTTGTATCTACTGAATTTTCAGCAGTTACAAATCAACTCGAAAAGTTGGTTTCCATGGAAATTGAATGACTAATTGTCTCAGTTTTTTTTTCGTACAGCAATGAAACCTAGGATAGATTTTGTCATCTAGAACATGGCATACAACACTATTTTCAGTGATGTGTTTATTTTATATGTATTTGTAATGAAAAAAAAAGTCTTCATCTGACTTGTAAACAATAGAATGTATCATTCTGTTCTGGGGGTAAAATCTTTATTTTATTTTTTTCTCCTCTCTAATCTTTGTGGTATTTTTATAACTTTTACCATCACCTGGGAGCAATAGATTTTCAGGTATTTATGTTTCTTCACATTAACTATGTGAAGAATTAACATTAACTATTTCCTTTTGAGTGTGTAACATGTAGGTGTGACTTTCTCAACCTGTTTTATTTTCCATTTATGTTTCAACTGGTTCACATGAGGCCTAGAAAGATGAAAAAAAGGTACTAGGAATAAGTTCAGGAAGGTACATTATTCACTATTATGAAATCAGAAAAAAATATATTTGGTTGATATCGGGAAGAGAGAGAGAGAGAGAGCACGTGCAGCAAGCTCTTCAGGGCAACGTGCAGCCCAGGTCATAAAGAGAGACCTAGGGCACTAATCGAGACTGCGGGCGAGGGGACGCTCCCCTGGAAGTCCCGGGAAAGCTGTCATGTCGGAGAGGCTCAGCCAGCACCGGAGCACTCTGCCGCTCCCCCCAGGGGGTCCAGCGGCGAACCGCAGTGTTTTTAAATGCAGCGGAGCGCCCGTACCTGCCTGCGAGTGCCGGAGAGAGATAGCGGCCCGCAGTAGCTCACAAAGCTCGGAAGAGAGCAGAGGAAGTGAGAGAGAGAGCTCTTCAGCTGCACCGGAAGCCGTGCGGCAGCCCCAAAGGCACAAGCCACTTTTGAACTTTTTGAATTTGGAGCTGGTGGCCATTTTGGAACCACGTGATCCAAGATGGCGGTGCCCAGCATCACAGAGGATACTGGCAAGACTCCAGCCTAGCAGCCAGCAGCCCCACCGGAGGAGCAGAGGAACAGCTAAAAAGGTCAGAGACTGCTACAGAAGAGGAGGAGGCAAGGCAAAGACAAAGAGAAAGCACGTCTCCTCCAAGTGGGGCAAAGAGGCAGGCTGCAGCTCCAAGCCCCCAAAGCCTGGCTCCAAATACGAAAGGTGGAGGCCCCGAGCCTTAGAGCGCATTTGCCACAAGGCCAGCAGCAAGAAGGCTACCCCATGCCAGGAACCTGGGGAAGGATTTCCAGGGATTCTTTCTCCTGGCAAGACTGCAGATGGGGACCCCCCCCCAGGTGAAGATTCCCTTTGATACTTCGGGCATCTGGGGGGTTGCACAAGGATGGCAATCACCCCCACTCCCCACAGCAGCAGGACCCTCGCCACAGCCCTTCCCGTCCACTCCTGCTGGCACAGGGGCAGGAATACCACCCACATCAGGGATGCCCAACTTTCAGGATATGATGATGCGGGCCTTCCAGCAGTGCATGGCAGCAACCTTTCAGCAGCCACAGATATCAGACCCAGGCAGCCCCCATGCCTAGGGTCTCGGAAGGGCTAGAGACTCAGGAGGAAGATTTTCCAAAATCACCTGCCTCCTCCCAGGGGGACAGCGATTTGGATTCCGAAGAGGGTGAAATCAGAGAGGATAGACTATCTGAGGACGAAGGCATGCCTCCTTCCAAACCTACCTTTTCCGGATTGTTCCAGCCCTCTTTGTACAAATCCCTTATGTTCAAGGCCAACACATCTGCCAAGCTTGGCAACAGGCCAACAGAGGCCCCGATACAACCCCAGGGGTTTTCAGCAGAAAACATTTTCGAGGAGCAGCCATCGAGGCAGACACGGTGCCCACACCCAAGTCTTTCCTAGACATGATCAAGCGGAAATGGGCCTCCCCCACGGCAGGCCCCATGCTCACTTCCACGGACAAGACCCTCTTCAACATGGACAGGGACATAGCCCAGGTGCTTTTGCAACCCACGATCGACGCGCCTGTCATGACCCTGCATACTCCTACTAACATGCCTAGGGAACCAGAAGATGCCCTGAAGGCAGAAGACAAAAAAGCTGACCTCACCTTACAGAGGACGCATCAAGCAGCGGCCTGGGCTGTGAGAGCAGCCACCACCGCCTCCTTCTTCAACCGGTCTTCTCTGCTGTGGCTGCAAGACCTGCAGCAGCGAATTCCCATTTCGGATGGCAGGGCCCACGAAGACATCAGTAAGCTGGTGGCCGCCACCCAATTCTCCTCAGATGCTACCTTAGCTGCAGCCAAGTTTGCCTTCAGGGCAATTGCCGCATCTCGCAGGCTGCTTTGGCTGAAGCAATGGCAAGCGGTAGTATGCCACAAATGGCGCCTGGCATCGGCCCCTTCATGGGAGAATCCCTCTTTGGAGCAGCCCTCGATCCATTCCTGGTAGAGAACAAGGACAAGCGGAAGGTGCTCCCCACCATTCACAAGAAGTCCAACTTCAGGGCAGCGCGGAACATATAGCGGGGATGGACAACATCAGAGCTGACTGGCTCAGCCGGACCGAGGTGGACAATTCAGAGTGGAGACTGCAGCCGGCGATATTTGAGGAAGTGGCAAGGCACTTCGGACTCCCGGAGGTCAACCTATTCGCCACTCCTCTTAACGCCCAGCTCCCGAGGTTTTATTCCAGGTATCAGACACGGGGGGCGGAGGGGGTGGACGCTCTCCAATGCCCATGGCCCCAGGGGCTCCTCTATGCCTATCCACCATTACCGCTGATTCCCAAGGTTATACAGAAAATCCTGTGGGAAGGGGTGGAGGTGGTGGTGATTGCCCCACACTGGCCCCTGAGGCCTTGGTTTGCCGATCTCCAATCTCTTTCGGTGGACAGACCCTGGAGGATCTCCCAGGAGAGGATCTCCCTCAGCCAGGGATCGCTGGAGCACCTGGACCCTCAGTGGCTTCAGTTGAACGCTTGGCGCTTCAGCGGAGCATCTTGAGGGAAGGCCACTTCTCCCCCAGGGGGATACACACTATTCAGGCGGCTCGCAGACCTTCCACGGAGTGCATTTACGGCGCTACATGGCGTGCCTTTTCAACATGGTGCAGCTCCAGGAGCCACAATCCGATTCAAGCCACGATCCCGCAGGTTCTGGACTTCCTTCAGGTGGGCCTGGACAGAGGGTTAGGTCCCAACACGATTAGAAAACAGATCTTGGCCATCTCATCGGTACTTCTATGCAGTAGGTCTCATTACCTTGACTCACCACCCCATGGTCAGGCGATTCCTCAAGGGGGCATCCAATCTTAAGCCACCTAGGGTACACAAGTACCCCTCCTGGGACTTGCATAAGGTGTTGGACGCTCTGACAGGCCCTTATTTCGAACCATTGTGAACTGTGTCTCTTATGTTTTTGACTCTTAAAGTGGCCTTTCTGGTGGCCATCACCTCAGACAGACAGATATCTGAACTACAGGCTCTGTCGGCCAGGGAGGACCTCTGCGTGTTCCACCAGGACAGGTGGTACTAAGGTTGGACCCCTCCTTCATCCCTAAGCTGTGCTCCTGCTTCCATCGCTTGCAGGAATTGATATTGCCCAATTTCTGTCCGGACCCCTCTCACCCGTTAAGTGGCACACCCTAGACGTAAGGAGGGCTCTGAGGATTTACCTCAGAAGAACTCGGCCAAACAGGAAGTCTGAAGCCCTGTTTGTCTCTTTCCAGCTGGGATCCCTGGGGAACAAGGTGACATCCACCACCATAGGCAGGTGGTTACGAACCTGTATTGTTACCGCCTATCAAGCACAGGGTCTGCAAACACCGAGCTCTATTACAGCGCATTCCACACAAAGCGCAGCCACCTCAATGGCTTGGGCCACCCAGGCTTCATTGACTGAGATCTGTAGGGCAGCTACGTGGTCTTCCCCCTCACCATTCGTGAGGAACTACAAACTGGACTCCTTTGCCTCTGCAGAGGCTTCATTCGGGCGTAGGGTGTTGCAGGCTGTGCGCAGGGCGGAGGTGACGCCTCACCAGGCATAAGATTGTGCGAGCTCTTAACATGGGTAACCCTCCCTAGGGACATGTAAGCTTTGGTACGTCCCATCCTGGATACTCTTCCTCTCACTATGGAGAAAGGACATTGGTACTTACCTGATATGCCTCTTCTCATAGTGAGGGAGGAGTATCCAGCCCCTCCCTGATAGGTTTATGTAACACGAACGTTATGTTTGATAGTTGAGCTGTTCTGTTGAAGAAATAAATAAAGGGTGAAACTAAGATAAAGTTTGGAGTGGATGACACAGCTTGTTGGATAAGGTTCTTCGCCGATAACTGGGTGGTACCTGGTGACCAGGGCGTGGCCCAAAGAGCTTATCTGACTCAGCCCAATCAATGAGAGAACAAGGTCAACCCATCCTAGATACTCCTACCCCACTATGAGAAGAGGCGTATCAGGTAAGTACCAACGCCCTATCTCTACATTCTGTTAGTTTAGCATTAATCATCAGAAGTCTTCTGGATGATCATGTATTACTCTTCTATGTGTCAGTGTCCTTTTAGGACTAGCTAAACCTGGGTGATGGACATTCTAAACTTCTGATCTGACACAACAACTGCTCACCATCCATTTCCGGACCACATGAAAAACAGACTTCTATTTATAACTTGTTCACTTTAGTCTTCCAAGCAGCTACTGTTGTTTCTTTGAAGTGCCTTTGAACTTTAATTTGACCTATAAAGATCTCATAAATTACTTATTAAAATCTAAAAACTGCCTGTAAAAAATTGCTTTAAGAGTAATATGATTAGGTAAAGAGAAATATAACTTTTACGTATTTGGAATAGTTCTAGATGTCAATACTATGATGTAGCTTGCCACTCACAATTTTATATTTTATTTTTTATTTTGAATGGGCCAGTTATTTGAGTGGGTATTTTCCTCATGGTGCTTCTTGTACAGGTCAGACTTTTAGTTGTTCATTTTATGGAATAAATATTAGGGGGGGGGGGGGGAATTAGCATAGAAGAATCTAAAAATGTCAAGTGTGGAAATAATAGTTGGGATCAGTCTCTGGCTTTAGATACAATAATACAATACAATAGTAGAGTTGGAAGGGACCTTGGAGGCCTTCTAGTCCAACCCCCTGCCTAGGCAGGAAACCCTATACCGTTTCAGGCAAATGGCTATCCAACATCTTCTTAAAGACTTCCAGTGTTGGGGCATTCACAACTTCTGGAGGCAAGCTGTTCCACTGATTACTTGTTCTAACTGTCAGGAAATTTCTCCTCAGTTCTAAGTTGCTTCTTTCCTTGATTAGTTTCCACTCATTGCTTCTTGTTCTACCCTCAGGTGCCTTGGAAAATAGTTTGACTCCCTCTTCTTTGTAGCAACCCCTGAGATATTGGAAAACTGCTATCATGTCTCCCCTAGTCCTTCTTTCTATTAAACTAGACATACCTAGTTCCTGCAACCGTTCCTCATATGTTTTAGTCTCCAGTCCCCTAATCATCTTTGTTGCTCTTCTCTGCACTCTTTCTAGAGATGATGTCCAGAAGATTATGTGCTCAAAATATATGCCTATCTTACTAAAATATTCAACAGAACCTATTTGTTCCCATATTCTATTGTTGCTAAACTGACAATATATATCTGACAATAATGCTAGGTTGAAAATAACGCTAGCATAGCTATACAAAAGAAATTTATCTGAATGAGATGGCAGCAACCAATAGATCTTCATAGGGCTTTTCTCTTTCTCTCCTTCATGTGTTCACTTAGTGATCGTTTTGCTTAATGACCTGGTTGTTGGAACAGAACTCCATCTGAGTTGGAACAGAACTCAGTCACTAAACAAGGAATGGATTTACTGACTCCTATATAAAGATTATTCCTCCAGACATATGAATTGTCCTTTCTCTTTGAACTTTTGGGAACCGCTGGCAATTTTAATAGACTCTGGGATCTAAATGATTTCTTGGGTGTGTGTGTGTGATGCATTTCATTCCTGATTCTTATAGAATAATATAGATTACAGGAAATCCTCAACATGACCAGAGTTGGGACTAGAAATCTGATCCAGAAGTTATTGTTCTTTTACGTTGAGGCATCCACGTGAATGGACAGTGTTTTTCAACATTCTTTTGTGGTCATCAATAAGTGAATCACCATGGATATTAAATGAATAGTATGGTTGTTAAGTAAACCCACTTTTTTATGTGTACTTCTTGCCAGAAAATAGCAAAAATGCTGGAAACTGGGAAAAAGGTCATGTCACATGACCTCGTTCATGGCATCTGTTCATAAAGGTGAGCCAGTTGCCAACTCCTGAAATGCAAGTCACTTGACTGCAGAGTATGTATAATTGTAATATTTTATGGTGGCCAGAAGTGCTTTATGGCTTGTAAATCACAGTTCCAAGCCATTATAACTTCTAAAGATAATAAAACAATGAGTCATAAATCAAGGACTACTTATATACGTATGACTATCTATTAGTTTTTGTTTATATTGGCTTGTAAAGTGGGAACTGTATATTGCTAAGAATCTGATCTGATTAAAGTAGCATTTAAGCCAGAAAAATACAAAGTAATTACTTAAGATTGTTCCTCTTGCTTCATGAGTAGCAAGGCTGCATCTTAAATAATACAAGAAAGAATGTTTTGAGCTTGGAAAACAATGCTATAAGTTTGTCCCTTGTTTCCCCCAAATAAATGAGACAAAAAAGGTCCCTTCTGTATTTTGGGGTACTGTTAAGAGACAAAATTGGAATTATAAGGCTTGCGGGTCCTTAAGACAACTGCTTCACTATTTAAAATTTCTGAAATCCTCTTCCTACATAGGCCCTTAGTTCAGTGGTGAGTTCCTACCGATTCAGCCAAACTGGTAGTGGTTTGGCAGTCTGAGTCACTGGCAGCGACCCAGGCCTGCCACGCCTCTGAACCAGTTCTCCAGGTGGCGCCATAGGCACCACCATCTTGTTTTTTGCTTTGTGCATGCGCAAAACCATTTTTATTGTACTGCACATGCGCGTGCAGTGCACCCATGAGCGAACCGGCAATAGTTCCTGCTGGAACCCACCCCTGCCTTAGTTCATTCCTTTTGGAATTCATTCCTATACATGCTCAACAAAACAGCAAAGATCCCTGGACTGTGGGAAGTAGTACATACCTGTTTTAAAGGAAGAAACTGCTAGAATTAGATCGCAGGGAAATGAATAGCATGTCAAAGGATTTCACAACAATATAATAGTAGTGGCAAAGATTTTGGGCATGTTTGAGCTAGAATTACTCAAAAACATGATTGTATGGTTCCTTGATTGAATAGAAATGGTGCTTTAGATTCCTGCTTTTTGAATTGAATTTGGCCTGATTAAATATTAGAGAAGCCAAATTTTCAAGGGACAAACAGGTGCTGTTGCTTCAATCGGCTGGTTGATCTGATTTAATGCTGCTGTTTGTACTGCCATCTAATTCAGAGCTTTCTGCGTGATATAGATTAAATACATCTAATCTACAACCCTATATTTTTCTGAAAGCAAGACAAGGCAGTCTTTGAAATGGGAGGGTGCCTTACGATCTTTGAGAGTGAGGATTCTCCACAAACCTCTCTGAAAAGTGAGAATCAATGCAAAATCTAGTGATTTCTACAGATGTTTCTAGAGTCCTTATTTGCAGTATGGTAGAATTGTTAGCAACAGCTTCTCCCCATCTCTAAATGTATAATTTATCATATTATGATTTTTTAAAACAGTTGCATTAGCATGCAAACATGGCAATGTATAGAACAATGTATTCAGTTAAAACTTTGCAAGAAAAAAGCACAGGAGAAAAAGGGTTTGACTGAAGAGAGGTCAGCAAATGGCCATACTTTAAATATAACTGTGCTTTGATTCACATGTTTGCAAAATACAAACAAATGCACCAGTTTATTTTCCCATTACCATTTTAAAAAGAGAAAAAAACCCTCATACAAAACAGAAGTTTATAATATTGAGCCACTCTTTTATATCACTGTCATTTTGCCTGCTTTGTCACCTGTTCTTTCTTTTGTATTTCTTATCTGTAATAATTTCCAAATCATGCCTACCTAGTTTCTCTTACCTTTTTAAAATATAATGGTACAATTATTTTAATGTAAATCACTAGTGAACTTAAAACTGACTTTGAAGTAGGATTGACAGTTACTGGTTCATGCTTTGCTGACTCATACATACTCAGTGCATTTGTAACATCTCAAATATGACAAACTTACAATCTCTAAAAAAGTTTAATTTAAATTTAATAAACTTTTTAAAAGTTTATTTATTAAAGAATTTGATAAAATTATACACAATTTGGACTTGCTTAAGAAAAAGCATACAATTACCTCTTTAAAGTACATGGTTAACTAATTTTTCATTGGTTTTGTTTGTTTGATTTATTGATTTGGAAGGTAGGAAATGAAAAGTAGCAAAGAAAGACAATGTTGTTTTATAAAATATACAATGCAGAATATAATAGTACAATATCAAAAGTGAAATAATAATAATCAGTATACAATTAAAAACAAATTCTTCGTGAAAACTAATTCCATAAATTTAAGTAAGTAGCCAAATAAACTCAATTGTAATATCTATTCAAATTAATCTACATGATTGTCATTTTAGCATATTAGTGTGTACCGGTGCACTATATAATGCACTATATGTATTTCACCATTGATTAAGATGGAGCAACAATATATTGGCTTGCAAGCCAATCTCTACATTAGAGATGCTAATTAAGAATGGAATAGAATAGAACAGAACAACAGAACAGAACAGAATAGAAATCTTTATTGGCCAAGTGTGATTGGACACACAAGGAATTTGTCTTTGGTATATATGCTCTCTCCCAATGTACATAAAAAGACAAGATACATTCATAAAGAATCATAAGGTACAACACTTAATGATAATCATATGGTACAAATAAGCAATCAGGAAACAATATCAATATAAATCGTAAGGATACAAGCAACAAAGTTACAGTCATGCAGTCATAAGTGGGAGGAAATGGGTGATTTCATATAGAGATTGTTCTGGGTAAACAGAGCATTGGTTGTGGGTGCAGTCAAAATGGGCCAAAACCTAGTCACACTTTCTATAGTTTTCTAAAAAGTGTTAGTTGACCAAAACTATTATGGGTAACAGCTTTCAGTGTTTCTCAGGCCATCTGAATTATTGTGACTTGGAATATAAAAGGGATAAATATTAAAATGCATGAATCAGAGAAAGAAAGAAAGAAATATTATATATCTATAAAAGTAAGCAAAAGAAATGATGTATAAAATAAAGGTGAATAAAAAGGCTAATATTTATGTAAGAAAGTATGTACTGCATACTTAAAGACCAAGATTTAAAAAATACATATTTATGTGATGCATTCAAAACAACAGATGTGGACAATAGTAGAAAAGAGGAAAAACGGGAAAACTATTTTTACAGGGTGAGGAAAGAAATTTTACTTTGGGTCTTTGCATCTGTATTGATCCTAGTATAGCTTTTCTTCTATCATAAAAATAATGGAACAAATAGGCCCATCTACATAATAGCTAGCAATTGATATGGGGGAGCAGGGTTGGTTGACTGTGTACAGCTTGCAAGCCACAATTTTTGTTCTACTGTCTTAGGGCTTGCTATACAAAAATAATTTCAGCTGTTAGGCTTTGCTTTGCCACTCAAACAACCATAGTAAGGGATTTAAACTGCAGTTAAATAAGTGGTTCTGTATGCTTCACTCATGTACCAGTAAGAAAATGATTACTTCTGGTATTCTTGTGTTCTGTATTTTATTTGTTATGGGTTTTGCATTTTAGCCAGTGGTTAAGAAAATATCCTGAAGCCAGAGAATATAGGAGGTAGCATTCTGCACTCATCAGATCATTTCACAAAGAACCCATGAGTCATATTGTATTTTTACTTTATGTGTTCTGGGTATATGAGCTCGCCATGGCATTCTGAATTCTTATTAGTAGAATAACTTGTAAATTTATTTTCCATATTGATTATTTGCATACTAGCTATTTTTATACTGCAGTTTACACTTAGTACTTATTTTTATACAGTTGTATATAGTTTTATTTCCAGACAAATGTGCAGCAGAAGCCTGATATTTCCTTAATATTTTAGCATGTTTGCAGAATGTCTCAATTCTGTGTCTTGGTAGACCTATGTAGTTCTTTACGGCATGTAGGTAGCATTGCCAAGTATTTTTAAATTAAGTTTCTGATTTTAATAATTTGTCTGTTTAGTGGGAAGTCAGTATATTATACTTGTAAAAACATTTTTATTCAATATCTATATCAGTTCTATTTTAGTATTCAGTGCACAAAATATACCTGACCTATCACAAGGTTTGCACATGCTGTTTTCTTAAAGTCACTTAGTTTAATTGAACATTTGATGTTGAGACCTACTTGGGAAGACACGCTTTTGTATTAGTGCAGACCTCTGATAATGATAAAAAATAGATTTGTCTTTAGATCTGCCTTTGACTCAGTGTTGAGTCAAAGTTAACCAATGTTGTTGTATACATGATGTACAATGACCATAAAGGCTATACTATGATACTACGCGTTGATTCTGGGTAACTGCTGGGATAGATTTTGGAAGTGGTTTGCCATTGCCTCCTTCCTAAGGCTGAGAGGCATTTTACTGGTCCAAGCTGGCTTTGTGCTTAAGGTGAGACTGGAATTCACGCTCTTGGGCCAGTGACTCTATCTCCACCCAGGAAGGAGGCAATGGCAAACCACTTCAAAAATTTTGCCAAGAAAACTTCAGACACCTCCACAAATTTGCCAGGAATAAAAAAAATCCCCCCAAACCTGATTTCAAAGACAAACACAACAAAACCAAAACCAAAAGCCTACTATTTTATTTTCTCTTAAGTTAAGTAATGGTTCCTTTTTTCGAATTGGCTCTTAACTTAAGCATTTTGCAGAAATCTTACTTGCTTTAGTTCTCTCGTATATCATTTCATTGAAAGTCCTGACATAATCTCTTTCATTGAAGCTTTCCTGGAGTAACATGTTCCAACTTTTAAACAGCTTCTTGGATTTGATGCCGTTCCTAAAATGAATACCCAAAGATCATTTTGTGGAAAGTTGACTCCAAGTTTGTTTGCATAGTGAAAGGAGAAGCAGGGTGTATGAAGACATCAGGGGTTGCTGAAAGAAAGGCAGTCTCAGTATGGCAGTGAAGTCCTTGCTATCATTTACAGCTGTTAAAACGGAAAGTGATATTTGCTCATTTTAATCTTTCTCTTTCTCTCTCTTTTCATTCCCACTTCCCTTCTTATTCCAAAGGCCTGTATAGATGAAAACCTGGACATGGTAAAATTTCTGGTAGAATATGGAGCCAATGTAAATCAGCAAGATAACGAGGGGTGGACCCCACTTCATGCAGTTGCATCTTGTGGCTATCTGAACATAGCAGAGTGAGTGAGTTTCAGTGTGACCTGGACACTAGAAAGACTATTTTATTTATTTCAGTTTCAGATGATGTGAGAGGGGCAATAATTTTAAATGAATTGCCAAGCAATCCAAGCTGGTGACGTCTCGCCTGGACTACTGCAATGTTCTCTACATGGGGCTTCCCTTGGGACGCGTCCGGAGACTGCAGCTAGTTCAGAACGCAGCCGCGCGGGTTATTATGGGAAGTACACGTTACTCCCACGTAACACCTCTCCTGCGCGAGCTGCACTGGCTACCTGTGGCCTTTCGGGTGCGTTTCAAGGTATTGATCACCATCTTTAAAGCGCTCCATGGCAGTGGACCTAGTTACCTGCAGGATCGCATCCTACCACACATGTCCCTGCGACCTATCCGCTCACACAGAGAGGGGCTCCTCCTGGTGCCGTCTGCTAGTCAATGCCAGCGGGCGACACCTAGGAGTAGATCCTTCTCTGTGATGGGCCCAACCCTCTGGAATGACCTCCCCCCTGACATTCGAACTACCACCGACCTCCGTTCCTTCCGGCAAAAGTTAAAGACTCACCTATTTCAATCAGCTGGCCTGGCACTTTCTTAGTTCTACCTCCCGGGGATTTATTCATTTTAATTGGGTTTGGGGTTTTAAAAAGTTTTTAATACACTATATACTATATTTAATATTTATTATTCTATGTACAGTCTTGCAACCTCCTCCACCTACGTATTTAATTATTTAACTGTTTTGTATGTATTTTATAACGTATTTTAGTGACTGTACACCGCCCCGAGTCCCTTTCGGGAGAGGGGGCGGTCTATAAATATGAATAATAAATAAATAAATAAATAAGCAGTTATCCATGAGGCTATAGGTACGTTTCTCTGTGTTCTGTTCTGCTGACAATTTTTGTTGCTTTTGGTGTGAGCCGAAAGCAACAAAAATTGTCAGCAGTCCTCTAAATCCTCAATGTAACTGATGGAATGCTCAAAATAAGTAGAAAGATGAGATACAGACCAAATTTATAACAGGATCAAATGAATAAAAACAATAACCCAAACGTGTTAAAATATTGCAGTGGTAACTCTGATTTTAATACTATGGTCTCTCTCTAATTTACATTTTAAGGCACTTCAGCAATGCATAAGGTCTTAAATCTAGGATGATTCTGTTGTGTTGGTATTATTATTTAGAACTTTACATTTTAACAGCAATGAAAACTACATGCAATTAATTCCTTAGAGAAATTCTATGACAAGTAAATAGGATCTTTGATAACAAAAGACTCTATAACATCAGAGATGTCAAATTCTGGTTAACAGAATAGGTTCCAAATGCGTATCAGCTGTTATTTGATTTTTGTGGTGCTACCAAGGAAAAACTAATAACAACAGTAGCAATACAGGTGGTCCTTATTTCTTTATTCACTAAATTGTTCTGCCACACATCTCACTGATACAGCAACTGTGGGTGGCTTACAATATAATAAAAAAGTAAAAAAGGTAATACAAAAGTAAAAAAGGTAATACAAAACAATTAAAATTATTAGGATTAAACAGGAAACTAAAGGAAGATGATGACATGGGAATGGGGATCTTCTCTCTACCCTGTCAGCCATCCCTCAGTGTAGCACCAGGTCAACTGACGGAACCAGTTTTTCAGGCTTTTCCAGAAGGCCAGGAATGTTGGGGGCGGATCTCACTTCGAGCAGGAAACTATTCCAGAGGGCAGGGGCCACAGCAGATAAGGCTTTTCTTCTGAACCCCACCAGCTAATTTTTTTTGGCAGATGGGGTCCAAACTAGGCTTCTTATGCTGGAGCAAGTGGGGTGGGCTACTCCCATGAGGATGAGACTGCTCCTCAGATACCATGAATCCATGCCATAAAAGGCTAATTAAAGCTAATGATCAACACCTTGAATTGGACCCACAGGCAAACTGGCAGCTCATGATGTTACATCTGCCACCTGAGAGGCCTCCAGAACTATCTGGAGCATTTTTCATCAGTTGCATTCTGCATCAATGGTGGCTTCCAAATATTTGAAGTACTCCCATGTAGAGCACATTGCAGTAATTCAATTTAGATGTGATCAGGACATGAATGACCTGTCTGCAGGGCCTCCCAATCCAGGAAATGGTGCACCACATAAAGTCTCCTAGCCATAACTCTTTGAGCAGGAGTGGTGAGGCTAGGAGAACCACCAGATAATGCATGGAATCCATATGGGACAGTGCGACCCCATCCACAACTAAAGATCATAAACCCCCAGATCCGTATGGGACAGTGCAACCCCATCCACAACTAAAGATCATAAACCCCCAGATCCCAGGGTTCCTTGAACCCAAAGCTACTCCGTCTGACCAAGGTTCAGCTGAAGCCTGTGGTCCCCCATGCAGTTCGCCACAGCCTCCAGACACCTTGAGAGGACAGCTTATCACATCACTTGGATCACCAGGATAGAGATGCAAAGTTGAGTATCATCAGCATATTGATGATACCTCATTTAACGCCCACTCATTCAGCAACTGTTCATATTTACTATAGAGCTGAATGAGGAGCACTTACGAAGGATTCTCATAGTTGTGGCCATTGCAGTGTCCTCATAGTCATGTTATTACAACTTGGCAACTGGCTTGCAATTACGATCATCTGATCACCATTTATGACCTTCACTGCTGGTTTCTAACAAACAGAGTCAAGGAGGAAGCCACCAGAAGGTTGCAAATGGTAATCATGTGACAGCAGACCTCTGTGCCCATGTGCGATTTGCCTAATGAGAGCAACTGGGACTGCTATTATAAATCAGCACAATTATGTGGTGTCATTCCTTACAACAAAGTCCTGTTCCCAATTACTGTTAGTAAGCAAGAACTACCTGTAATAAAGCAAACCCTAACCTTAACCTTCTGATAAGGTTGATGAACCTCTGATAATAAACTTTCCCCAATTCCCTTATCCAAGCAGGAAAAATGGGTTGAGGATTCCAGCCCAGTCTCCACTGGTAATATTATTATAGCACATTGTTGTCCGACCCCTGGGTTCCTTGGTTTCTGGGAAATGGTATGGCCCTTAGCTTTAGAAAGTTCTTATTCTACCCATTATTACAGCATTAATAATAGGAATATAACACTTTAAAGAATGCTTCTTTGAATACAAGAGTTATCGCAATGGGATGGGATGGTGAGTTCCATATTTGCCAGTCTCCATTAGCTTTGATAAATATAAGCATACAGTGACCCAGTGAAATGATATCAACCGTTGCTTTTACTGTGGGAACCATTTGAGATGTAAAGAATGCAAACTTCAGAAATTAACAAGGGGAACTGTTGTACATATTTTCCCTGGAAGTATGTTTCACTAAACTCAGGGGGACTTATTTATGAGAAGATATGATTGCATTGTAATGTTTGATAATGATCTTTCTAATATTGCAATGGCAAGAGGAGTTTGAGATGAGAATATATACCGGTAAATTAGCCAAACCATAAGAATCAGCTCATCTTTTTGAACTGTAATCTTCTTTCGCATTGAAAGGTTGGATGAACCAGAGATGCATATTGGGGAAAAAAGACCCTTTTACATTGAAAAATAATGAAATAATTCAATATTACTAACATGGGGAAAAATTCCTTGGTTATTTCCAAAAAGTTATAGATCTATTACAGTTACTCAATTAACCGAGAAATTAACTATCACTGCTTCTTTCCTGTGATGGAATATTTCTTATCTGGTGACTTGCCTTATTTGAGGGCCATATAAATTAAACCTGGGTTGAAGTTGAGTCTCACTTATTTTTTCATCCATCTAGGTACTTGATAAATCATGGGGCCAATGTTGCTGCTGTGAACAGCGAAGGTGAAGTCCCAGCTGACCTTGCAGAGGAAGCAGCCATGAAAGATTTGCTTTTGGAACAAGTAAAAAAACAAGGTAAGACAACTTTGCATCTCCTTATCATTAGATTTTGTTGGATGGATTTTTTCTTCTTCTTCTTTCTTCCGGAACAGAGATGCATGACAATTCTTAAATTTGGCTCCACATCTTATTATGATTTTTAGAAAGGAAGATAAATATTCTGGAAATATATTTAAAAAATTCATTTGTAATAGGTAATTTATTGTAGAATGAGTTTTGCATGATGAACACATATGTGTAAAACAAAGTTTTACCCCAACATGTTGATTTTCTGTGAGATACTTACAAATGATCATCATCATCCATTTTTTTTTGCCCAACATATTTTTGGCAATTGCAGCTTGAACTCTCATTCACTTTTTCTGTAATAGACATTCTAAGTATCCTCTGAAGAGGAAAAACCGAGCTTGATGATGGACATATGGAAAATGTTGCTTTATATTTCATATGAATTAATAAAGGATTATTTTATATAGGCAGCTAGTCCGTTGACCCTTGAGATTTTTTTTTACAATTTGGTGATTGGCCACTTAGTATATAGCAAATATGGATGATTGCCCAAAAGCTATAAAGTACTGTGGAAAGTTCACTTCTTCCCAATTACAGTATGTTATCTTAGAAATGAAGCCAATTTGATTCTCCTCAGCTGATAAAAAGCTAAATTTTTCATGATGATGCTTTAGATGTCTGCAAAGTATTTGCTCCATTCATTTCTAAATGTTTAATTTTCTGTGGAATCTCTTTTAAGTTTTAGATAAAATGTGTCATTGTAGAAGTGTGACTCATAATAATAGTTTTATATCATAATAACTAAATGCTAGTTGGTTTATTCTTCTCCTGAACAAACTTAGCATAAAAAAATGTTCCATTCCATAAAGATTCATATGAAAACAACTTGATATTTTGATTAGAGAAACGCTGAAATAGATAGTTTTCACTAGTACGCCCCCCCCGTCCCTCCCCCCCAATTTTCGGTGTGTTAAGAATTTCCCAATAAGGAAACCTACTATGTTTGTTTGTTTGTTTGTTTAGGGAATTTATATTGCCGCCTATTCACACCTGGTGAGTCAAGGTGGTTTACAGAATATGCTTTGGAATTTGGAATTTTAGTAGATTTATTTCACCCCGTGAGATGGAAATTGAGTTTTCTATCGAGACTGTAATGTCCTGCAAGTATTCCATGTACAATCACCTCAGTATTTTGTTGATGATGAGGAATAATCATTGGCCGTACTAACTAGCAATTGTGGCAGTTGTTCTTCAGCATGACTTGAAAGCATCAGGTGTTGTTCAATAGAATTATAAAAAAGCTGTGTTCCTAAGAGCAAAAAAAAAAGTTTTTAAAAATACTTAGTCAAAAAAATCTTAATTCTACTCCCATTGCAATAATGTGGATATTTACCTACACTTCTCTTTTATCATTTTTTGTTCTACCTCGAGAATTTTTTACACCTGCAGTCTGTTTCTCCAGGGGTGGATCTTGATCAGGCCAGGAAAGCAGAAGAACAACAAATGTTGCAGGATGCCCGACAGTGGCTAAATAGAAGGAAAATTGAAGAGAGGAAGCACCCTCGAACAGGGGCTACTGCTCTCCACGTAGCTGCAGCTAAAGGCTACTGTGAGGTGATGAGGTACTGATCTCTTTTCATTCTTTTCTATACTAAAGTATGGGAATAATTGCAACCAAAAAGAGTTACATGGCTGGGTTCAAATATACTGCGAGCCATAATGTAGTTGGTTAACTTTTAGCTCATTTTGTCATTTATTTATATTATTTATAGGATTGCTCATCTCATAACAGTGACTCTGGATAGGATTCAAGATTTAAAACATAAATAGCACATTGACATCCAAGCTTAAAAATAACAAATCATTAAAAACCACCTCACCAGCATACAGAGCAGGTACTTTCGCAGAGTAGCTACCATAATTATATATAATTAATATTACACGCTTCCTGCTAGGTTACGGCAGTGAGCAAGGAGAAGTGGTAAAGAACGGGTGGGGAGTGGTGGAAGATGAAGCAAGGCAGGGGGTGCGGAGCTGCCCCACCTTCTTCACCACAGCTTACCTGGGGGCCCTTGCACCTCAGGGCAGCCACATTCATTCACTAACCTGCTTTCCAGCTCCATTCTCCGTCACCATGTGCAGATCAACTAAAGTAGTCTATGGGACTATGATAAAAAAAAAAAGATCTTCCAACTTCTCACAAAAAAAAAAGAGGTTGGAAAGTCTGAACTATTTTTTTTTATCGTAGTCCCACAAACTTATATAATAATACAATAGTAGAGTTGGAAGGGACCTTGGAGGTCTTCTAGTCTAACCCCCTGCCTAGGCAGGAAACCCTATACCATTTCAGACAAATGGCTATCCAACATCTTCTTAAAGACTTCCAGTGTTGGGGCATTCACAACTTCTGGAGGCAAGTTGTTCCACTGATTAATTGTTCTAACTGTCAGGAAATTTCTCCTCAGTTCTAAGTTGCTTCTCTCCTTGATTAGTTTCCACCCATTGCTTCTTGTTCTACCCTCAGGTGCCTTGGAGAATAGTTTGACTCCCTCTTCTTTGTGGCAACCCCTGAGATATTGGAACACTGCTATCATGTCTCCCCTAGTCCTTCTTTCTCTTAAGCTAGACATACCCAGTTCCTGCAACCGTTCTTCCTATGTTTTAGTCTCCAGTCCCCTAATCATCTTTGTTGCTCTTCTCTGCACTCTTTCTAGAGTCTCCACATCTTTTTTACATCGTGGCGACCAGAACTGAATGCAGTATTCCAAGTGTGGCCTTATCAAGGCATTATAAAGTGGTATTAACACTTCACGTGATCTTGATTCTATTCCTCTATTTATGCAGCCTAGAACTGTGTTGGCTTTTTTGGCAGCTGCTGCACACTGCTGGCTCATATTTAAATGGTTGTCCACTAGGACTCCTGTGTGCAGGGCAACTACTTTAGTTGCCCTGCACACAGTGACGGAGAACAGTGCATGCGTGCATACACCCACCGGGATGGCGTGGGCTGGGCCAAAGTGAAACGGGCTGGACCCTTAAAGTTTTCAGGATCACCACGCGGGCTATATCTGACCTCATTGCAGGCCATATGTGGCCCGTGGGCCTTGAGTTTGACACCCCTGCAACAACAGGAATGGTGAACAGTTGTCTGTCTCTTTTTAAATGGCATAGATACCGTAGCTACATCAAACTTAGTAAATACAAATTAGGGTTCTACTTGTAAGATAAGAGACATACCCACACACTACAGTGATTTTTGCTATATAGAAATAAGATTTGCTTCTTTTATCAACTTCAGAGAAAATATCAGTTAACTTGCGTGTAACATTTGCCTGCTTTTTTGCTACTGTTCTAGGACTTGTCACATACTGCAAACTAGAATGGCAGTATTGGAAGCGTCAGTATTTGGGAATCTTTATTGAACAACACTCTTTGTTCATTAAGTGTTCCAATTTTTGAGAAGCAGAACTTTTTGATCTCAGTCTTTGAAAGCTTGCTTTCTGTATTTACCAGTGCTGTGTGAACCATAATTTATAATAATACAAGTTTCTGCATTATTTTTATTCCTTTATTACTTCCATTCAGGAAATGTCATATGTCTTATGTTTGAACATTTCATAGACATAGAATGATTCCATTTTCAGAGACATCAGTATTAAGAGATCCTGGAATCTCTGAAATTTATTATTTTTATTGCGCCTTGTAAGAGTTTTTCCAGTGAAATGGAAGGGGACTGAGTTCTAGTTCTTTACAACAATTCCTCCTAGGCTGACTTACTTGATTTTAGATTCTTTCGAAACTGATGGGATAGCAGTTATGACTTGATTTATGCAGTACTGATGTCATTTGGAACTGACCTCCAGTTGAAGCAATGCTGCAATTGTTTATGTGTCCTGTATCATTCATTAAGTTCATTAATATATGTATATAGGCCATTTTTGGGGTAGTAGTAAGAAAGTAACATTAACTGTCACTTGAAACAGAATGTTGCTATAACTTGTCTAATCCCTCCATCTGTCAGTGTTGGAGAGCAACTGTCCCACTCCGGAGGGGATATCAAATGGAGAATTAGCATTGACCGGTTACATAAACATAAGACAGCAAGGTTTGACCCTCTCTTGAATGCCTCTGAGCCTTATCTAGTCTTTCCCAGATGAATTTGCCAGTCTGGGAAGAGTCCTATGAACTTGGCATAGAGCAATAAAGTAGCTAGTTTAAACTCTATATGTGTGCTTGTTTAATCTCTACAACTCAAAACAATGCCTCCCACCCTCAACCACTTGCTACCCAGAAGGATTTGTGATGGAATGTAATCTGAATTCCTAGGAGAGCAGGGCTGCTTGCCAGAGGGCAAAGAAGTGGAAGAGCTTGGAAAGTTTGTTTGACATGAAGAGGGTTAAAAAGACTCCTCCCTAGCTATTCCCAGGGTATATCTGTAGTTGTGCAAATAGTAGCTTGAGGCTGGCAAGATCCTGTCTATAGGTGAAGAACAATAAAGGAAACAACTTTTAAGTAACTTCACATGTCATTCTTGGTTCTTGGGCCCTGACAGGATTGATGGTAATATCACTCTCTCCATACCAAAGACATTCACTACCTGAACCTAACAGTTCTCCCTCCATGCCTATTAGTGATATGTGGACCTAGATCACACATGGCAGAATTCTTTTACAGAATTCTTTTGAAGAATTCTTTTGAAGAATTCTTCTTCATTTTAACAAGTTCCCAGAATTAGACAAATCTCAGATGTTATCACAGGATGCCATCTCTTCAGAGTCTAGCCAGCCAGCCAGCGTTTAACCCTAAATGAGCGGTAATGATTTTATCAATAAAGTCTTTTAGACAATAAAGTCTAAGTGGTCAATGCTAAGTTCTTTTGTCCCATTTGCATCCAAAAATGGCAATACAGCTGGATAGCATTCCACTAATACCATAGATGCCAAGAAGCACCAACTTTTTGCTACACTTGACATAGTTTAGACTCAGATATGAGCTTGTTGTATACCATGGCCAATTGTGTTTGTTATTTGTTTTCTGCAGCATTGCTTTATATGCCCCTTATTTTGATTTGTCTCCCAGAGCATCCCAAGGCCCTGGATCAGCAGACCGAAAGAAGCCACTTGAGAACTATCTTATCTAGTGCCTTCAACTTGCCTATATTGCGTTACTTAGTTAGGTGCTGAATAGAATGTCTGTTAAATTGCCTGCTCATTTCCTAAGCACTCTCTGAAAGTCAAGTGGGCATTTTAATGATCCCTGAAGAGTTTGGTGGGACTAACAAATCATGATTACAAGAAAGTAATCTGACCATGCCAATGGGTGTACTGTAATACCATCTGCTATCAGAACCCCATTGGCTCTTAGTTCAAGACTAGATCCAGATTATGTGAATCAGACCTGTTATATAATCTGGATTGATTTTAGACCCATTGTTGTCATGATGGCCATGAAATGCTAAACTGCTTCATCCCCAGATTATGCTAAGAAAGACTTGATCCAGAAGAAGGAACAACTAGAGATAAAATATTTGCAAGTCTTAGATTTAATTTCAGACTTGGCTGGAGATGACGTCTGAATATATTTGTGCTGAACTGCAGCTAAATTAGACCATGGTGGGCTAAATAATTCTGTCATATAAGAATAACATGATAATTTTAAATGTTATTGTGCAGAAGTTAACCCACAAGATAATGCCAATGCCTCAGCTTTGGCTCATTGTTCTGAGATTTGCTTCTGCTTGACTAAAGCATTTCCTAAAAATATGGTTGTGCTCTTTTTTTTTTATCAGATTCTTCAATTCCATCTGTAAAATTGATCATTAATTACCATCACCGTTAGGAAGAAGCTATTTTACCCTTTACCTTAAACTTGATTTCTCTTTTACTATCTACAGCTGCCCACTTGATCACACTAATCTCTGTCATGGGATAAGCTTCATTCACAAAGCCACTGCATGCTGCTTATAGTGTCTACTAACTTACAAGACTGAATTGCTGCCATCTTTACTATTTTTTCCTTAGACTCTTGCTCCAAGCTCGGTTTAATGTAAATGTTCAGGACAATGATGGATGGACACCACTCCATGCGGCTGCACACTGGGGGGTGAAAGAAGCTTGCACTATCTTGGCTGAAGCACTCTGTGATATGGACATCAGGAATAAACTGGTTAGTGAGTCCTAGACTAGCAATATATCACAAATATTCCCAGAGCAGAAGGAAGGGTTTTTTAAAAGAATGACTATGTGAGCTAAACAAACTTCAAAATAGATTTATGTTATTATCTGTGGTTCAGCATTACTCAACAATTAAATGGATTGCATTATGTAAATTTTATGCTGTCAGCTAAAAATGCATTCTGTATGCTGTTTAAAATACTATTTTTCTTCTATTATGTTTATTTTTAAATTGTAAATTTAACCTGACCGTGACAATGGGTTTACTGCAATAAGTTGACTTAATATTTTCAGGGCCACCAGCATAAACAAAAACATTTGTTCTTTATAAAATGAGTACTATAAAATCTCTTTTTGATATTCTTCCCATTTTGAGAAAGGATCCAAGTCTATATAGGAGAAGATGATGGGTAAACTGTTAAGGCTATTGGGCAAAACCAATTTTGCTATAAATATAATATATAGGAAAATCAGGCATATAGAGAGTTAAGGAAATAGTGAAAAAGAGGCAAAGGGAACTTAACAAGAAAGCATGGTAACAATGGTGATCTTTTGAGGTAATTTTTTGTGGTGAAACTTTTAAGATAATTTCAGCCCAACATCTACATTTTCTGCTAATAGTCCTGAAACCAGTAGTTCATATGGATGTTGCAATTCCCTGCAAGGTAACAAATTCAGTGGTCAATTGAAGAATGAATGGAGCATCTATGTCTGGTATGGTATATAGAGGCAGTTTTTGAAAAAAAATAATCCCCCAAATACAAGACAATCATAGCACATGGATTCAATCAAGCTAATTTATCTGACAATAGAAATGTCTCTGGACTGGGCCAGCAATCCTCTGAAAAGTTCTGATTTGTTTTTTGTTTTTTTATTGATACTCTTGTGAATAGTCTGGTTGATGAAGATAACTTGGAAGTCAGTAAGCATTCTTCTTTTGTTACTTGGGAGCTTTATTTCCTACTCTCTGGGACACAAATGCACACAATAGGTTGTCATTTGCTTCTGTATTTTATTTGTTTTCATGGTGA
The DNA here is from genome assembly GCF_964273705.1 of Natrix helvetica. Taxonomy (NCBI): domain Eukaryota; kingdom Metazoa; phylum Chordata; class Lepidosauria; order Squamata; family Natricidae; genus Natrix; species Natrix helvetica. Next base: position 138,467,939 of record NC_138549.1, read on the forward strand.
CTGGGGTTGTAGCTAATGAGAATTTTCAGAGTCGGTGTATACATTTTTATGAAAATAGTGATATATTAATCCGTAGACTACCAAAACTTTAATTGTGATTAACTTTACATGGCCAAAATGATGCATCATATGGCAACAATTTTTAAACCAATATACCTCAAATATATCGAACTTGTGTGGTTTTTTTCATTTTCAAGATTCCATGATTATTTCCCAGCCAGACTCGCAATCCCTCACTCCCTTCCCCACCCAGCGAATTGACTCATTGCATGGCTCTTAAAGAACCAACTTTAAAATGCAAGAAGAAAAGGCTGGATATTTTATTGTTTTATTTGACCCTTCTCTGGTACACAAACATGCCCTGTGTCACTAGTTAGTGTGTGTGTGTGTGTGTGTGTGTGTGTGTGTGTGTGTGTGTGTGTAGTATTTGTGCTCATAAATAAATAAAGGGAGTAGTGAGCTCCCTCCCATATTTGGGCATACCAGGGGTTGTAACAAAAATACATGCATACACACACACACACACACACACACACACACACACACACATATGTCACCACCAAGAGAAATGGTTGTGGTTTCATAGTCAATAGATGACTCCAAATATCGAGAAGCAGTAAAGAAGAGAGAGGTGAAGAAACTGAGAATGAAAAGGCTGCACATCTCCAGAATTACAAGAAAAGGTGCAGAGTAAGGAAGCAAGAAAAGATGGAAGAGGAAAGGGAAGATCAACTCAGAATGTGACAAATATTAATTACTGCAGGGGTTCATCAATATGACAATACCCGCCTTCAACAAGACCTCAACAGAGAAAGAGTGAGGCAAAATGCCTGACTTGCACAATGTAATATTTTTGTTGATATTGGCACCATTGGCCAAAGAGTCCGCCACTGTCCTTCCCTGGAAAAACTGCCAGTTTCTAGAAAGTCAGGCTAGATAATTGGCATTCTCTGTCTTATGAATTCCTCAGTTAATGTAGCAGGGATAAATCTATAGTCTTGCTACTCATCTTTCTTCTTTAACAAAAAGATATTTTCTTAATTTTAAAACCCAAACAATAGCAATCTGCCATGGTCATTCTGTTTCTGTGTTAAGGTAAGGAAATATCTCCGAAAGGATGACCTAATGGGTCATGGCTTGTCTAGCTTACTGCTAAAACTCTTGTGTGTTTGATGGTTTGTAACTCTCAATTGGGCAAAATGGTGCATTATATGACAGTTTTTGAATCGACATAGAATGCATCCAAAATCTGGGACCCATGTCTTCAGTGAATTTGAAATTTGGCGAAGTTAGTCTGTGCTGCTGTGCTTTCTTGGTCAGCTGAGGTCACATGATCAGGATTTCCAATGAAATCAATGGGGAAGCTGGCAGGAAGTCATTGCCCCTCCCACTGCTTTTTTGCCCACTTGGATCATTCTGTTTCTCTGTTTAGATAAGGAAATATCTCTGAAGTGATGGCACAATGGGTCATGGGTTGTCTATTTAATATTAAGATTAGCACAGGCATAATCTTTAACCAGGGACTAATATGGAGAAATTGTCACAGAAAAAGGAAAAATTGGAAATTGGATTTGGAATATTGTATCTGCTCTAATTCACCTGATACAATATATAATTTTGATACTATTACTGTACCCTTTTTTATTGGATGTAACAGTATCTGACATCTTGATATCCCAATATGTCTAATAGCCATATATTTTCAGCTCCATACTTTTCTCTGGCTATATGATGAAAAATATAGTAAAATATAAGCTAATTTAGGAACTAGTACAATTTAAAATACACGGAAAGCATTTTGTAGAAAAAAGAGTTAACCTTGAAGTTTTTGCCACTTCTTGCTAAGTAGTTTTGCATATTTTTAAATTTGTTTTTCACAAAGACATAAAAAAAATCTTTTTCTCGTGTTAAAGAAATGCCAAATCCAGAATAAATGTTTGCTGTTGTTATACATACCTTTAGGGTCAAACACCATTTGATGTTGCTGATGAGGGATTGGTTGAACACTTAGAGATGCTGCAGAAGAAACAGAATATGGTAGGTTCTGTGTATCCCTTTTAATCAAAGAATTTCATGCATATTCTTATGCTTAGGTAATGCAATGCAATTAAATGTGTGTTTTGTGATAGTTTAAAAATGTAAAAACAGCATAGGTAAATTAACTTTTTTGACTGATTATGTGCGGTTTTTCTTAGTGACCACAGAGATAAATATTTCCCAGTGCAATCTGTCCCTAACCTTCAGATCTTCCAATAGTGCACTCATCATAGTGCACTGTAACTGAGTCCATCCACTTTGCTGCTAGTCATTCTCTTTTCATTCCTTCCACCATTCCTAGCATTAGAACCTTGTGAGAGGAACTAGCTCTCCACATAATGTGTTACAAGTAGGATAATCACTGGTACTCAAGTGACAATTCTGACTTGATTTGTTCAGTGATTCATTTGTTTGTTTGTCCTTGATTCATTTGTCCTTGGTTGTCCACAGTATTCTCAGGAGTCTTCTCTGACATCAAACTTAGAAGCCTCAGTACTTTTCCTATCCCGCCTCTTTGAAGTTCACTTTTCATTTCCGTACAGAGTCATAGGGAATAGACACATCACAGTATTTGAATATCTTTTCATGGCTACTGTAAAAGAAGATGAATGTGAATTTAAAATGGCCTGCTTCCCAAGGAAGCAGTATGTGAGAGAGAGGGAGGGGGAGAAGAGGAGAGAGAGAAAGAGAAATATAGATATGTGCTGTTCATTTTCCATACATTGCAATTGTTATGGCTCAGCTATCCAAACTTCATGAGCGGGAGGGGGGGGGGGGGAGATTGGAATGTAAGGAAAGGGGGGGGGGATCCTACTCAGGCAGGAAACCCTATATCATTTCAGGCCAATGATTGTCCAATCTCTTCTTAAAAACCTGCAGTGTTGCAGCATTCACAACTTCTGGAGACAAATTGTTCCACTGATGAATTGTTCTAACTGTCAGGAATTTTTCCTTATTTTTAAGCTGGTTCTCTCCTTGGTTAGTTTTCATTCATTGCTTCTTGTCTTACCATGGTGCTTTGAAGAATATTCTACCTTCAGATGCTTTGGAGAATATTGGTTCTTTGGTTTCATATTTCAAAAGCAGATTATTATGCGGTACTGGGGTTGCACTAGAACTGCTTTGATGTTTTTGTTGTGAAACAATTAGTGAGTGACTCAATACAGGTTGTTTCATGTATGTATCTCAGTTTTATGTATTTCTCATAATAAATTCTCACTACCTTAAACAAAAAGGAAGGAAGTGCTTAAAAGAGTTGCAATTCTTCCATTTGCCTATTCTAACATGCTAGACAATAAGAACAGTAACAGTTTACTAATATATTTTTCCAATTTCATTTTTGACAGCTGCGTAGTGAAGAATCAAACAAATTAATTGAAACTGATATGAATGGTAAAGTTCAAAGTGGACTTTTCAAAAAGTAAGATTCTCTGTCCAAAATGTTTTTGTGTTTATTGTGAAATTTGATGTTAAATTAATGGGGTGGAAGAAGCGAGCACTAGAGGTTGGTGCATAAGACTAGAATCCAAGAAACGTGATTCAGTTCCCCATCAGGTGTGGATCTTATTAAGTGGGTTTGGGTCAGTCATTATTTCTTAGCTCAGCCTACTCTACCAAGTAGTTCTTAAGAGGAAAAACGTAAGCGGGAATCCCCATATGTGATGCCTTGACTTCCTTGAAAAATAGTAGAATATAAATGCTATAGATTAATATAATTTAATTTGAACTGCTAAAATTCATGTTCTTAAACAGGTTTGTTTTTTTTTGTTTGAAGTTGAGAGCTTAATTTTTAATGCTACTTTATCAAGAAATATTCTGTCTCCAGGCCTAGAACTCTGTGCTATTGAATTTTGGTTCTCTGCTGATGGGATTCTGAAGAAACTGGCAAACTTCTTTTTAAAAACCCATTTTCCCTTCAAGTATTGTATTTTTCAGAGTATAAGACGCACCGGAGTATAAGACGCACCCAGGTTTTGAAGAGGCAATTTTTTTTTAAAAGTAGGTAGGTAGATAGAGGGATAGAGAGGGAGAGAAAGAGAGAGAAATACAGTAGGTAGGTAGGGAGAGAGAGAGTAATTAGGTAGGTAGGTAGATAAAGGGATAGAGAGAGAAAGAGAGAGAGAAAGAGAGAAATACAGTAGGTAGGTAGGAAGAGAGAGTGTGTAGATAGATAGGTAGGTAGAGGGATAGAGAGAGAAAAATAGAGAGAGAGAAATACAGTAGATAGGTAGGAAGAGAGAGAGAGTAGGTAGGTTGGTAGGTAGAGGGATAGAGAGAAATGAGAGAGAGAGAGAAATACAATAGATAGGTAGGGAGAGAGAGAGTAGGTAGGTTGGTAGGTAGAGGGGTAGAAAGAGAAAAATAGAGAGAGAGAAATACAGTAGATAGGTAGGTAGATGTTTCCAGGTGTATTTATCCATGTGCTGGAGAAGGAAATAGCTGACAACCTGCAGCACCTAAAACTTTGTTTCTGCTGGCACAGCACTTGATCAATGAAATTCTCATCAACCACTCTAACTAAACACTGTAACTAAACCACTCTAACTAACCCGAAAGGGGGGAAACTTTTTGCACTCTGCAAACCTATCCAAAACAGCCTGTTTTTTGCGAAAACTGGCCCGTTTTTTTTTAAAAAAAAGGCATGAATAGCCTGGGGGGGGGGGGGGCTTGCAGAGTGCTCCTGGGGGGTGGCCCCCACAAAAAATGTGCTGTTTTTTTTTTGTCAAAAAATTGCATGCATAGCCTTATGGAGGCTTGTAGAGTGCTGCTGGGGGCTGGGGGGGGGGGCAAAAATGGCCCGTTTTTTGCTCATTTCTGGTCTCCCCAGACCCCAGGAGCTGTCTGAAAGCCTCCATAAGGTTATGCATGGCCATTTTGGTGAAGGGGTGGGACTTTAGGAGGCAAAAAATGCTGTATTCGGTCTGTAAAATGCACCCAGATTTACAGCCTCTTTTTAGAGGGAAAAAAGGTGTGTCATACTCCGAAAAATACGGTAGCTTTCTCTTCCTGTCCCATTATATTTATAAAAGCTATAAACATGTGATACTGAAATGAGGCCATGAATAAGTGCAATTAGTCAATTGATACTTTTCTGTAGAAATTATTTAATTTGTGGCAATCCTACATTTTCAATTTCTTAACCCGTCTAGTTACTTTGATTTTTTGTTGTTTTAAATACTTTTCATGGTTTTTACCTCAGCAAAGAGAAGATTATTTATGAAGCAGATACTTTGAAATCATTAGAGACCGAAGAAGAGAACAAGGAATCTAGTAGTTCCAGCTCCGAGGAAGAGGAAGAAGCTGAAGAAGATGAAGTTTCAGAGTCAGATACTGAAAAGGAGGCAGGTAATATATTTATTTATTTAAATAAATAAGTAATGTAATATATTTAAAACAGATATTCTTTTCCTTCTTTTTTGAGCAAGAGAATTCTATGAAGCTGAATTGTTGAAGTCATTTTCAGCCCTTTTATGTAAGCCTATAGCTTTAGGCTTACGAGCCTCGGCAGCACAGTTGTTAGAGTGTAGTACTGCAGGCCACTTCTGCTGACTACTGGCTGCCTGCAATTTTGCAGTTCAAATCCCACCAGGCTCAAGGTTGACTCAGCCTTCCATCCTTCTGAGGTGGGTAAACTGAGAACCTAGATTGTTGGGGGCAATATACTGACTGTAAAACCTCTTAGAGAGGGCTGTAAAGCACTATGAAGCAGTATATAAGCCTAAGTGCTAAGTTCTATTTAGACAGTCAGTTCAAATTCATAGTGCTGCTGCTAATTAAGATTGATAACAATATCTTGCAATGTGAAATCCTTATTTTAAAATTCCAGAGAGTTTAATCCATCCCATCTCCCGGGTTTCTATCTCTACTTTTCTGTACCCACCAACGGCATTGCATTGCCATTAAGTAAATTTAAACCTGTTTGCTCCCCTTTGAGGGTTTTTTCTTATGACAGTAACCTAGTTACACTTAGTCCACTTAGTTAGTAATCTAATCTACTCTGTTTACGAGCAATTCTGCAGAAGCAGCCTGCAGTACTACACTCTAACCACTGCGCCATCGTGGCTCATGGAAATAAGAATCCTGTTTCAGTTCTTCTCTGTTTTTATTGATCTCATGTGGTCATGTGGTTGGTGGGTCATGTGACCGGCTGGTTGGTTGCTTGATTGATATGGCTTATTATGGGTTCATAGTTGACATGCTTGTTGATAGAGCCATTAGTTGAATACAAGGCTTTGATAAATTTGGGTGCATGGCGTGTAGTGGTATGGCCCATGATTCTTGTTCTGTCCATCACACACCATGAACAGAAATTCATCAAAGCCTGGTATTTAACTAAAAAATCTATCAACAAACATGTCAGCCTTGGAGCCAGCCTACGAACCCATAAGGAGCAGTATCAATTGAGTGACTAACCAGTGACGCTGATTACATCATCACCTGATGACTTTCACACATAATTACACACCAGTCATATGGCATGGCCAGCCAGACACATGATCCACTGACCGCATGACCACATGAGATAAATAAAATCAGAAAAGAACTGAAATAAGACACTTCAACTGAAGGCCCACTGGGGGTGTTACCTAGCCTGGTGATGAAATGTTTCAAAGCTAAACAGCAAACTTGGAAAGCAAACCACCACCAGCATCTTCCACTTGAACTACACATATTTCCAATCATTTCACACGAACAGCGTCAATAATCAGCATCTATGGAATACAAATGATTGTGAAACTTCACAAGATTTTGCAGTGTGAATGCAGAAAAACCTGTTCCAAGTATGAAAGAGGCTGCTTTCTGCTTTGAAAGTGGCCTGGGTTTTCTTAAATTTAAATAGCTGAAACAGAAATGTCATGGAGGTTCATATTTGGAATGATTTTACACATCCCTTCAAAGTCCCTGCCCACTTTCCTCAGGAAGAACCTGGCATTTCATAATTCATTAATCAGGAGAACATTGATGACAATGATTCATTGCACCCCTTCTCTTTGATAGGCAGATAGTAAGTAATGCTCAAATCTATTGAATAGACACAATTAAGCATACTTCTTCACATAATAAATGACTGCTTACAGCAGTGGGGTTTTTTTTTCCTGAAAAATTACTCCTCTTCCTTTGCTTTTCTTATGTACATTAGCAGCTTTTGAATGCACATGGTGTTGCTGCATAAATTTAGGAGACTTCTAACTACATATTTTTCTAGATTAAAAATTGGAAGACTGCACAAGATATATTGCTGCAGTGCTGCATTATATTAGGATTTTGTATTATTAATTGTAGCATCAAAACAAGTAATTACTCAGAATACAGAATTAAGGGCAAAAACCTATGGTATGGATATACATAATTTATCAGTTCCATCTCTGAACTCCTAATTTGAACATGCATAAGCTTGGGAAATGTTGATGCTCTTTGTCACCTTGGGAAATTATTTGCTTCTACAGAGCAAATTCTATAGAGTTATTATTTTAATAAAAGAAATGTAAGTTTCACTTAGTTCTTGTCCTTTTTCAAGTAGCTTCAAGCAGTATCTGGCTGGCCAATATTTATTGTTGATACCAACTTTCAGATATACAGCATTATAAATGCATGCATGCTAGAACTTCTTGCAGCTTCATATGGGCATTCACATTTTATGTGCATCTTCTAAAACAGTACTTTTAGTACAAAGGCCTTAATAATATTTTGCATGATGTGCAGTTTGTGGGGGTTTTAAGGGGGTAGATAGACAGGAAGATGCATGTATACCCGAGTCTGGTATTCAGATTTAGACAGTTTTGCCTTCACCTCTTATCAAAGCCTTCTGCATTCCCAGAAATTTGTGCTTGACAATGTTCTTATCATTTATTGCCATCTTATAAAATGTACAAAAATTTGAATTTAATACTTCCTTAATACTTAATGTTTAGCTCTTTCTAAAGGCCTGATGAAAATCTCTTTTAAAGATAAAGTTCAGTCTAAAATAGACTGGAACAAAGTACAGCGTCCATACAAAAAAGTTGCCTTTTCATTCTTGTATAAATCTCAGAACCAGTTTCAAATGATTTTTTAATCATAAATTCAAGCACAACAATTATTTGATAATTCAATCATGACCTAGATTAAAGTAGTTTCGTATTTATTTAAATTTGGGACCAAAGGTCTTCAGACTGAATGAATGAATTTATTAGTTCCTTGGCTTTTGTAGCCCTTTCTAAAATAATGTGTGGAAAATCAGTAGGTATTTTAGAAAATTACTGGTCCACGGTGGCAACATTTTGTTCAGACTATAGGACAAAGGCTTTTTAAACATATACTGATTAACATACAGTAACTCTACTGGGCATCTACTGGTATGTTTAACGGCAGCACTTCAAAAGGCTGGGATTAGAATGCCCGGAACACATAGCCCAGTTAAATCTAGAATTATTCTAGAATGTCTGCAGATCTTTCATCCTCTGCTTCCCATCTTCTTAGAGAGCAAAGAAGAGTCTATTGCAAACCATTCCAATCATGAATCCAGAATTCTCATCACAGAACAAATACCACCCCCAGAACATAACATTTTTACTACTGCTCCTGCTCGAAAAGTAAGTAGAAAGTGGCTTCAGGTAAGAGGTTAGAGGTTAAATTTAAAGTTTTGTCCTATGAAGAATAACTTCTTAAATTCTGTTAATTAAATGGAACTTACTTTGTGTAAACTTTGAAAGAATGAATCTAAGTTCTATTTTGGAAAAGCATAGTTAAAAACCTGTTGCAGTACTGCAGTAGATAATCATCAAGAATTGACTTTGAGTTGATTGACATATTTGATGTTATTTATTTGGTTTTGAAGCAAAACAGTTGTTTCCTATACTTCTACAGTTTAATCAGCAACATAACATCAGAAAAAAGTTTAGTAAATATGCTTATTTTGTATACACTTAATTTTATACAGAAATATCAGACTGCAGGTGCCACCCCCCATGTTCTTAATGGTGTTAATTTCAGTATTTGTTCATGTGTTGTCTCTGAAAAAAATCAAACTCCCTAGGTCAAAAACATGTTTTTTTTCTTAGTATAAATGTAACTATCTTCATCATTTCCATTGAAGAATTTTATGCAATAGGAAAAACAATATAGATGGAAGAAAAAGAGAAAAGGTTAAACAAAAATGATAATGAAAATAAAAAGATAAAGAAGCAGCTCCTAATCTCCTTTTACAACAGTTACAAATACATTTATCATCTATCCCTTTCTAAAGTTACATTATGATTCCATTCTTTCCACATTTTACTCTTTCTAATCATGAGATCCATAAATCACCAATTCATTTTTTTTCCATTTTCCACAAAAAGTCCATAAAGAGTTTCCAGCCAGTAATAAATGTACTAGTTATCTAAGGTATTTTCATAATAATTGAGTTTCTATTGAGTGTAGTACATGCCCAGTCAGATTGGGAGAATTGACCTCCCCTGACTTTAATTTAAACCATTAATATTTACCTTTTCATTGTGATGTTGTTTTGTTTTTGTTATAAACTATCAGGAGCTTAGATGGTCAGTGGTATAAACAGTAATATATGTGTAATGTGTACCCATATACACAGTATGCACGAAATATTTGCTGCCTGTTCTGCATGCAGAATTCTAAGAAAGATTATTGGACAGCTGTTACATTGTTTGCAGTTGTTTTTATATTATGTACAACTGAAAGCACTAATCGAGTCATGGTTTCAGCAAATGTTCACGTAGGATAATGTTGATAATCCTTTGAATTGTAACCGTCTTACTGCTGGCACTACATTATAGGTTGCAAAAGACATTCTGAGGGAGCTACTATGTTAGAACAGCTCAGACATAGAATTGAACATGCTAATATTTATTTTGCACTAAAACAGAAAGCATAGATTGGAAGAAATTAGTGTTAATTTCCTGGTGATAAAAGTGAGCTGCGTAATGCAATATAAGTACATTTCATTAAATAGGATAAATTAGTTTGAATGTAAGGTATTGAACAATTTGTTTGAATGTAAGGTTTTAGTTAAAACATTTCCCCCATCTTGAGAAATTATTAATTATTAGATGAAAAAAGAGGGATTGTATTTAATGTTATTGCTCTTTGGAATCTATGCAGAGATAATACCTGGAATACAGTGAAAAATTTGCATAACTGCAGTGGACTGTCTTAAAACATGTAGGAGCAACTATCATTTGCTCTTTAGATATTTCCAAAATACATTCAACTGCCATAAACAGGAGATGACACCCCTGTGAGTCACATATACAGAAACCTTGGAAGCTGCAAATGAGTAGGAATCCATCTGAAAAATGAAAAGGTTGAGTGCTATGTAATTTAAACATCTCATTCCTCTATATTAATAAATAATTAATAAATAGCCAATTGTAGCTAAACAAGGAGATAATTTTGGTGAGAGTGCTAAATGAAAAGGCTACAGGGATCATTTTCAAAATATCCTATGACTCTATTCTCTGCAGTTGCTGATAATTTTGCATCTTCTAGTCAATGCTCTCTCCATCTGATCAGTCCCTGCCTTCAGGTTTTCCCTTGTGATATGGGGCCCGGTGTCCACTACATGAATGCACGCATGCGTACTTACCATCTGCAACACTCCGCGATGCTATAGAAACATAAGAGCAATAATGAAAGTTGAGCATTCACTTAAGTCCTTCAAAAACATTTTATTAGTCTTTAGTATGTCAGAATTAAGATAGAGGTAGTCTTTACTTATGACTACAATTGAGCCCAAAGTTTCTGTTGTTAAGTGAGACATTTGTTAAGTACGTTTTATGACCTTTCTTGCTACAATTGTGAAGTGAATCACTGTAGTTGATCAGTTAATAACCCAGGTGTTCAGTGAATCTGACTTCCCCATTGACTTTGCTGATCAGAAGTTCACAAAAAAGGATCACGTGACCTATGGACACAGCTATGGTCATAAATATGAATCAATTGCCCAGTATCTGAATTTTGATCACATGATCGTGGTGATCCTGCAAAGGTCGTAACTGAAAAACATGGTCACTGTTGTAAGTCGAGGACTACCTGTATTTCTTTATGTCCTTCACCTGCCTCCAGTGTCTACTATGCACTAATTGTTTTATTTTAACTTCGAATGATATTTCTTTCAAATATTTTAATTAACTTTCTTACAGATTATGGTCAGAGTCTACATCTTTTTGTGATTTGTACTCTAGATTCTAGTCTTGGAGAAACCAGGAATACTGTATTTATTTTTCATGTGCGGACGTAGAGATTGACTTAGGCATGCAAATTCAGCAATCTACTAATATCGATTGGAGTTGGACAGTCAATACATTTAAAATAGTCACAACACTACTACTACTTCTACATCACATAGGATTTGGAATCAGCTCAGATTTAAAATATGGCTTACCATGTGACTTCTAAAAACTATTAGACAAATTAATTTAAGCACTCCAATTGACATGTGGCTGTTTAGACACTAATTGGATTACAGTATAAATTAATTTAGTGCCTCTGATTTATTTAGGTGATATTGAAATGCTTGGTAGGGGTTGAACATTTAGCTTAGGTTAAACTGTCTATTGCAGGGGTGTCCAAACTTGGCAACTTTAAGACTTGTGGACTTCAACTCCCAGAATTCCCCAGCCAGCTCTGCTGGCTGGAGAATTCTGGGAGTTGAAGTCCACAAGTCTTAAAGTTGCCAAGTTTGGACACCCCTGGTCTATTGGAACCTAACTATTTTTTATAGTGCCTCTGCTATGTATATTATAACTTGCTTTGAGTGAGTCAGCCTCTCAGTTCTAAAACAAAAAAAATCACCGTAATATGTTTAAACGAGATCGATTAATGCATGATTATAAAAAGCACTAACATGGACAAATTAACATTTTAGAGTTGGTGTATGTATGAATGGGGAACAGACACACATATTTACAAGTGTAGGTATGATATTTTCTATAAATTCAATTAGAAAATATGATATTTCAATACCATTGTTTTGGCATTTAAGAAGGCATTTCTTGGCATTTCAGTAGAATGGCTTATCCTAGAGAACATATATATCTTTCTCAAGCCAACATGCACTCTGGAGCTCCCCTTTGCAGGAGATTTAAATCACCTGTAAGGTAGAAAGGAATTATTTTAGTTGCACAAGAGAAGACACACTCTTAGAGCTGAAAAGGGTGATTTAAGCCATTGAATCAAAGTTGCTGTTTAGTGCAGGAATTCAAATGAAACATGGCTGGCTAAAGTCTGCTTAAAGGCATACAGTGAAAGGAACTGCTACCTCTCTGACCCATCGTTCTCTTGTTGACACTGTCATTGTGTTGGGATGAGGTAATTGAGGGTTTTCCAATTATGTCCTCAAGCCACTTTCTCTACCACCTTTTACAGTGTAGTTCATTGGTCAACAAGCCTGAAGAACCAAAAGATGAATCACCATCATCATGGAGGCTAAGCTTGCGGAAAACTAGCAGCCAAAATGCACTTAGTGAGGACAGCAGGCTCTGTGACAAAGAGAAAGGCAGCTCCATCTATTACTCTTCTTCAACCCCTCGGATATCTGCACTATTAGATAACCAAGAGAAGGTACAGAATCATTTGGCTTCCTTGTCCTTGAAATCCATGTTTTGAAAACTAAAATAATGCTGAATAGTCTAATTGCTGTTTTGTTTTTGGTGTAATGCTATACTTGTTAACTAGAATTAGTATTTGCTTTTTCTGTCATACAGAGATTGACTTAACTCCATTTGAGGAATGGAGCCTATGATAGATTGTTATCTATCTTTTCTCTTTCAAAATCTAACACTTTTTCTTCACTTTAAATTATGAACACAGATTATATTGGTGCTGATCTTGACCATGGTCAGTGCTATTCAGCACTTCTAATTGTCGTTCCTCTGTGGATTGATTCAGCTCTAATGCTATTAGTCTTGGAAAAGGCAGTGATGTGCTCTGTTTGAAAAAGCCATTCCTAGATCCAAATGTCCTAGATAATTCTTGTAGTTGGTACTTGATCTCCAAGTAAATGGTTTCTAGATGAGTTATACCATCTACTAAGATCCGGCAATTGATCACTTTTGTGAATGGCCTGTAGTGGGATTTAGAGATGAAGAACTTCTCTATATTCTTCCCAATATTATTGGGGAGGAAGGCGTTGAGCCCTTAGACATTCCAGTGTTGGATGGTCCAGGGTCTCTCCCCATCTTATTTAATGTCTTCATGAATCTGCTGGTTTCATCAATATATTAAATGTAATTAAATTACGGGTTTGAAACTAGTGTCATATCCTGAAATGTATGAGACCGAAAAATTGTACATTTTTTGTACAATTGTACAAAAGTGCACAATTCCAAAATACTTTGGGGGAATTACATATTTATTTTAAATAAAATATATAAAATATTCAACTCCTGTGATTCAAAAAATAATAATTATGCACATTCCTTCATGCTATAATATGTGTCGAACAATAAAAAAAAGTAAAACATTTTTCTAAAGTAAGAATTGAGAGAATACTGTAATGGATTTATACACAATTATCAGTTCAGATTTGGTAAGCATTTAATTCCAAATAGTGTATTTCAAAATTGTGCAGCATTTTTTCAGCCACTGTTTGAGATAATTATTTTTTGTCCCAAAAATTGCTGTAATTTAGTAATTTGTTCTTATTTCAGCAGGACAAGGATAATAGGATCTATTTTGCTTCAATATCCCCTCGAAAATTAAATAATACAGGTGACATTGAAGAAAAAGAAAACAGGTAAGAACCTTTCAATAATGGCCCTAGATTTATAGGAGTAAATGTTTATGGCCTGAATTTGTGGAACAGTTTTCTCCCTTGCTTTCCTTATTTCTCCTACATCTTGGTTACATTTTGCAATAAAAATATAAACCCATACAAATCCACCAACAAGTCCATATAATTTTCTTGGTAGTGAGGTTCCCCCCCAATTTTCTAGTCTAGCTAATAGGCCTGTTATTTAATAGACTTCTTCCACTCAAATATGAACCAGATCCAAGACTGCTTAGCATTTGGAGGCCAGCCAAGTCATTTTTTCATTAAGCTATAACTGAAATTATATAACTATAACTAAAATACTGTTCTGATACAGTAACATTTATTAGTTATAACTTCCTTGCTTATTTATTTATCAAATTTATATAACTGTCCATCTGACAAATGTGACGCCTCCTTATGAGGTGCAGGAACATCCCTCTCCCTCAAAGAAGAATTCATGAGCTCTAGAACCCAATCATACTGTATGTCACTCCGAGGTGGACTTAGCTATTTGGGGGGGGGGGGCATGGAATGAATGAACAAATGGCAAAGCTCATAGTCAAAAGGACCCTGTCCACTTCCTCTAACCCAGTGCTTCTCAATTATTTTCTGTCATGCCCCCCCTAGGAAGAAGAAAACATTTCGCGCCCCCCGCACGACTGTAAATAGTATCATTTGTCTATAAAATTGTTATAAGTACACCTCTGCATAACACTGTATTGAATAATGCAACGCTTCCCACGAGAAGTCAGATGCTGGGTGACACTGTTGTGTCTTATCTACCAGAGAGTTAAGACCCACTAAAATTGAAGTCCACAAATCTTAAAGTTCCCAAGTTTGGACACCCCTGGCTTATAGCATCGTTTTGAGGCTAGGAGTTGAACAATTTAGGATGTGTTCCCTAAAATCAATTATATTCCATTTGCAAAAATGATTATTGCTACCTTCAGAAACAATTATTGTTCCAAATCCAATTACAACTGCAATGATATGATATAATCCTTTCCTTGTAGGGTCCTATCAACAGGATCAAACAAAAATATAGTCCAAATGTTTCCTATAAATAGGACATGTTATGAACTTTAATAGTGAAAAAAAATCTTTCAAAGTTCGAACCCTTTTAGATAAAGGATAACACCCACCAGATACAAGGAACTTTGAGATTTTCAAAAGACTTTTTAAAATGCTATTTCTGTTCCTTGGGATATCATTATGAAATTGAAGTTCATTCTCGTACTTCCCATAAAAAATATGGTTTCTGGATTTGATAGCAAAAGCTTTTGCTCCCGCTTCCCCTCGCCCGCCGCGGCCAGTTGCAGGGCGCGGATCCCGCTCAGAGAAGGCGGAGCGGCAGCTCCTCCCTCAGCCAGGAGCCAGCGGGGGCTGGTCGGACAGGCAACCTCGTTGGGAAACTCCAGTCCGCCGCCTTTGCCGCCGCCGTTGCCGCCTTCGCCGCCAGTTAGCCCAGAGGAGACGCGAGCGAGGCCACAAAGACCTCTTTGTGCACCAGCGGCCGTGGCCCCCTCGTTTGCACCCAGATGGAAAGGGAGCTTTCGCGCCCCCCTTTACGGAGCCTCGCGCCCCCCCTGGGGGGCGCGCCCCACTATTTGAGAACCACTGCTCTAACCCAACACATTCAAAGCATGCACAGATAACAGAGCAAGACTCTGACCCTGGCATCTCTTCAGGACCTGCAACAAGGCTGTAGTTCTTTTATGTCACCACCTTAAAAATTATGAGAGAATTGAATGTATATGATTTTTATTTCATATATAGTTTACATAGTTTGTCTAATTAGCCCTACATTTTAGAATGAAATATTTCAATTACTGCAAAATATAAAAATAACCAGAGAACAGGACCTGTTCATACACATTTTACATTTTACCCAAACTATATATTTTAAAAGTTATCTATTAGAACTGTTCTTCAAAATCGATTCTTATTCTATTCTTTAATTCTTATTAGGGTATATTATTATTTACTGACAGTTCATGGACCATAGAAGATATTTATATAAAATGCTGTGTTCTTAACAGCTAGTTTTTATTTTCCAGTATTTTTTTTCTCCAGCATTAGCTTGATCTTGGCAAGTATGCATTTTGCTTGGATTTGGGTAAATAGATCGGAATGTGATTACAGTTGAAATACTGCTGTTATAGACTACCTGCATATTTCTGGCATAGGTGCATTTGAGTGACATACTCAATCCCAGAAAATTCTGCTTGTTTTGATATTAAAAGGTTGTTGCTGTCTCTTATTTATTTTTAATGTATTATGCCAACTGAATGTAGTTTAGGAGCACTGCTGAACAAGGAGCAATTCATCACACCACTCAGTTGACTTAGCAATTTAAAAATGAACCACAGGATGGTGATTTTTAGGTTGTATAGGTTAAGGGAGGAAGATTTTGGTTGTGTTTGTGGCTAAACCACGCAAAACAGAATGTCAACCAGTATAATCTTTGTGTCTTATCATAGATTGCCAGAATTGAAGAATATAAAACACAAAATTGTAATCACACACACACCCTCTTTCCCAATTTGCCATTTTAGAGAATCTGCTGTTAACTTGGTACGGAGTGGTCCTTACTCTCGCCAACAATGGAGGGAGGAACCAAAGGGGAATGAAGCCCCTACAACTGGTGCACCTTCCACCTACATATCTACCTATTTGAAAAGGTGAGGTGTATTTAAAACTTTTGGTGGAAAAGCGTACAAGGTTGCATTAACTTTAAACAGTTTAGTAAAAATTCTGACTCTCATAAAACCAGAAAAGTGGAAAAGCAAAATATAAACGGCATAGCCAATCCACTTGCCTCTTGTTTGCATAATTAGAACATTGATTTACCAACATTTTAATAATCTTTATCCATATAGAAAATATATCTTGTGAAAGAGAAGAAATAGAAGGAAGTATTATTTTAATCTAAAACCGTACTGGAGGTTAAGGGTATCATTGTGGAAATACTGAAAATTTTGCTTCTTGTGTGCTATGCAAATTAGTATGATACACTTTTGTCATTTGCTTTGAAATAATTAAAAAAAAACCTGAAAAGCAAATATGCAGACATTATTACATACAGAAAAGGGGTATATATGTATAGTTTTTATAGGATTTTTTCCCATAAATCTGGAAAAGACATGGCCAATATTTTAGCCTAGATGAGTTTAAAAGCAGGCTTGAGAAAAATAACATTTTGGCAGCAGTAGCTCGTGTGCTGAGAATGGGGCATAGGTATCAGGAATAAGGTTTAGTTACATTAGATAATGTAACTAAAAGTTGTATTAATGCCAGGTTATGTTCTGAAAAGGAAACTATATTTCTTTTTGAACCATCTGCATGTAAATTATTCTTACAATGAATTGTATCATTAATGTCAGCCCAGCAGCCCAATGAGAGAAGGGATTATTCCTCCGCTTTACAAGCTGTCTTTAAAGAGATAGCAAGTACTCCGGTAAGCTTTGGGATCATACAGGTGGTAAAAGCAGGAGAAGAACATAGAAAATAGGCTGCTCAATTAGAAATACATTCCCATAATAATACGTATAGTCTCCTACCTGAAATACAAATTGTTTTCATTTTTTAAAAATTCAGTATTGCAAGCATAGCTTTAAATATTTTAATGGCTTGTTTGTTTATGCTGTTATTAGTTAGGCCTATTACGGACACACTTGTGAAAATAACTATTTGTTTATTACATTTATATGCTCATTATCCAAGGTTATTCTGCATTTCTTCTAATCTGATTCCAGGATTTGTTGGAGCATTTGTGTCCTTGGATTTTATAATTCTTAGTTTGCCCAAATTATCAGGTATAGGATAAATCATGTTGTTAGTTCCGGAAAAGCAACATAGGAGAAATCCAAAGAAATGTAGAGCTGGATCGTAATCAAACTTAGCAGAAGCTTCAGGTTTTTTTTTTCCATAATGGCATTTTATTTTGCTAAACTCTAGTTTAAGTAGAATATTGAGTTCAAAGTATTTGATATTTATTTATTCCTTGTTGCCTATTAGGTAAAGAAAAACTAGCAATCTTAATTTTTAATTAGGCTGCTTACAATCACAGCATTTTTCATAATACAAAAATTTACCTGATCACAGGTAGCTTGCTAGCTGTAATCTAAACTCTTGCACTATTGATTGTCTGCTTCATATTGTTTCTGGTAAATGTAGTCTGTTTATTTATAAAATGGACTAAATTTGATTTATTCTACCTTATCCTTCAGTCTGCACACAATACTGTCAGATCCATTGCTCATGTTGCCATGTATCTTTCAACCTTATCTCCCCACCCCCCAAATCCTGATTCTAGGAATAATCTGTAAGGAATTTCTTACTGTTGTGATTCATGTCCTAATTTAATTGAATATGTTGATCATTAGGCATTTTCTTTTTCTATTCATGCGGCCGCGCGGGTGATTATGGGGAGGACTAGGTACTCCCATGTAACACCTCTCCTGCGCGAGCTGCACTGGCTTCCTGTAGTCTACCGGGTGCGTTTCAAGGTTTTGATTACGATCTTCAAAGCGCTCCATGGCACAGGATCTAGTTACTTGCGGGATCGCATCCTGCCCCATACATCCCTACGACCAATCCGCTCACACAGGGAGGGACTTCTCCGGGTGCCGTCCGCTAAACAGTGTCGGGGGGCGACACCCAGGAGTAGGGCCTTCTCTGTGATGGGCCCAGCCCTGTGGAATGACCTCCCCCTTGACATCAGGATTACTTCCGATCTCCGCTCCTTCCGTGTAAAGCTCAAGACCCACCTTTTTCAATTATCTGGCCTGGCTCAACCGTAGTTTATCCTCTCCTCCTGACAGTCCTTTTAAATTTGTAATTTTATTTGGGGTATTTTTAATGGTTAATTTTATTATTATTATTGTGATATATATAATTGTTACCTCCTCCGTGTATGTATATGTATGTGTATGTGTGTATGTGTATGTTTATATGTATTTATGTATGTTTTTATTATACGCCGCCCCGAGTCCCTTGTGGAGAGGGAGCGGCTAACAAATTAAATTATTATTATTATTATTATTATTATTATTATTATTATTATTATTATTATTATTATTATTATTATTATTATTATTATTATTATTATTATTATTGCACATACAATATATATTTAGCAGTTAACAAAACAATCCGCCCACATCTTTCCATTGAAATAAATTAGCAAAAACATAATGTAAGAAAAACACTAAATAATAAATTTGAAAAATGGTTCATTTAGTCGCTTGTTTTGTGCATATCTTTTTTTCAGGTTCATTTTTTGAAAGTAGCAACATAAGTAATTTTCAAGAGCTGAATGAACTTGTTGCACCTTAGTGATCTTTGTGAAAATATTTTTATGCTTTTAAAAAAAGTTCTTACATTGGCAACAACCTGAATTATGATTTCTTTGATCATTATAATATGGAATAGATTTATCTATGAGCATCCTTTCCTATTATAGAAATGTAGACATTCTTTCGAGTAGAATCTTAGTAGCATCAAGATGTGAATGTTATACAAATTTATTAAATATTGTATGTAGTATTTTAAACATTTTAAACGTAATTATACTATTTGCAAAATGCAACATTAAATAGTTTTAACTGTTAGTATATATCATCAATATGACATAGGTGTTTTTTTTTTCTGAGTCTGGCCTCCCTGAATATAGTAAAGTGGAGATTTGTATTAATTATGTTTGATAGGTTCAGTAACTGTATTATAAAGCATAATGTAGGACTGAGGTTTTTTGGTTAGTATATTTGGAACTAGAATTGGAATTAATATTGGCATCTATATTTATCTGTAGGCTAAATTGAAGTTAGTAATAGTTTTGTTTACTTTGTCTTTGCATTTTCATATACACTTTATCATTCTCCTTTAAATTCTACTTTTGCAGCTTTAAAAAAAACTTTGATATGCCTGACCTTTTCTTCTTAGTCAAGACTCTTTCATTCTGTTCTTTTATCGAACATAATTATTTTATTTAGATACATCATGTGCCAATCAACACATATTTTCCTTTGCTTTTTCTTCTCATTACTTTTTTTTCTCTTCAATCTTGATTCAACATCTTGCTTCTTTGACTTAATCTAAGCACGCCTGATCACACTTGATCTTAACCAAAAAAGCAATTCTTGATTTCTAATTTCTCTTTTCATTTTGCGCAATATTCCTTTAGCACTGAATAGGTCATGTGCTAGTCTTAATATTATATCTAAAGAATTTCTGAAGAAATTGATTTTTTCTGCTATCTTACAGTGCTTCATTTGGTAGAAGTAGTGAAATCAGCAGTCCCTACATTTCAGCTAATTGCAATGCATTTTCTACTACCTCATCTACTATTCTTGATTCATCTACCTCAATGGGCACAGAGTGGCAGATTGCCCCTTGCCCAACATCTACCAGGTTTAACACTACATCATCAATTTACCAGTCTACCAGGTAAGGGATCATAATATGGCAAGATACTAATGAAGAGGGCTTATAAAGGAATCCAGTATTATTGCTGTCAAAACACTGGTATAATGTTTCATTCTGAACATTTTTTCCAATGGTTCTGCTGCATCTAGGATGTTATTTAGGTAATAAGAAGATTATATTTTTATGATTTCTACTGATTACTATAATTCTGAACCTATATCTCATTAGTAAGCTTGTTATCTTTTGATTCAATTCCAAAAAAGTGCTTTGGAGCTCATAAGGGTGGGAAAGTAGCACCTGCTCTTTAAAGGACCATGTCTTTTCCTCGAATTATGCAGCAGCTATGGAAGGCAGCTCTTTAATCCTGGGAAAGAAGCACCTGCTGTAAAGAGTTAGAGACATTGATAGCCCAACACACCTCAAAGCAGTTCTTTACCACCCAGCTATAATATCCTGACTAATTTGTATTAAGAACTTTCTTCTTGGATTTTTTAATTACAGTTCTCCAGTTGTTAACTCTTTCTTCTGTCATTTATACTCAATTGCTTTGCTAACTTAACCTGATGAAGGCAGGGAATTATCTTTATTCATTCCTATTCTAATACCTTTGATCATATTAATTGTCATTATTTATGGCACTAAGAAGAAATCGCTATTATTGCATAAAAATGTTCAGATGACTGTTCTATTAACAGTGATATTCATTTTGTTCCTTCTGCTAAAGCATTTTACAATTATTTACGAGTTCATTTTGTATCTTTCAGAGCCCCTTACCGACAACAAAGTGACTCTACCACAGAGAAGAGCACCGAGGCCGTCTCTTCTAGCATTCCATTAAGTGTCATAACAAATCTTACTGTACCTGGAAGTTCCAATGGTGTCACAACTACTAATTCTAACACACTGACTGGAACAGAGTCATCTGCTGGCGATGCCAGGGATCGAAGAAGGTTAGTGAGCCTTTTATGGGGTTATGAGATGCATTAACTGCATGACACAGATCCACTGGTAGGTAAGACCGTATTAAGCTTTACAAAAACATTTTTTTTTGCCTTGTTTTAACAATGATATCAATTTGTTTTGCTTTTTGTTAGAACATGACCATATAATTTAGTACAACTCAAGTTGTGCTCTGAGCCATGGTATATATATATATTTGAATATAAAAATTACTTTCACTAAAATTCATGTTATTCATATAATAACATCATTTGATAGGGTTTATTCTTCACTTTATTATGAAATGTATCCTAGTACTAGTGTTGTAATTCAGGAAATGTGAAGTAAATGGATTCTAGCTTCTATTTTGATCTGGTAAATTTTCCATGGATGTATGAGTTATGAATATTCTGTACAGAAAGTTGAAACAGTGTAAAAAGCTTTTACATTTTACTTATTAATTCTTGTTAAAGATTTTTTATTTGTATAAATGAATATTAGAATTACTCTCAATACATTTTTTGATTCCACTTGTATTTTATTGCAAGTATCTGCTCATAATTTTACATATTTATTCTTGTTTTGTTCCTTGATTATAAGTTTAAGCAAATACATCACAGTCCTATCTGACCTTAGACTTCTGGAATATAGATTAGTTCTTCTTACAGATTTTGTAATTGCCATTTCTTTAAAAGGGAATGCTTCAAAATATAAAGTTTATATTAATTAATGATGAGCTTTGGGTATTTTTTTGTTGCTCATGGTAGAAAATGAGAATTACATTTGAATTTGGAATAGCAAATTATTTGTTTTTCTTGTTGATTTTCAGTTGCTAAGTCATATTTGACTCTTCACAACCCCATGAACCAACCATAGCATGCCAGCCTCCCTCCCCTTTTGCTGCACTGTCAACCTGAGTCTACCCAAATTCATGGCCATTGCGTTGATGACACCATCTTATCTTCTGCTGCTCCTCCTTTTGCCTTCAGTCTTTCCCAACATCAGGTCTTTTCCAATGAGTCCTCTCTTCATTTGGTGGCCCAAGTATTTGAGCTTCAGGATCTGTCTTTCCACAGGACAATCAGGGTTGATTTCCTTTAGGAGCTTGTTGATTAGACTTTGTTGAATATTCAAATTAGCTAAAAGCCCATGACACTTAAGCAAGGAGCAAGTTGCAGATTTAAAATAAGTTCTGAGAAAGACAGATCACTAGATTTTTTTAAAGAAGTTTTTAAATGGAAGCTTAAAATAAAAAAAATGACAGATATTTCCAGATATTTTAGTATGGGATTTCAACTTTTAGTGGCAGCTGTCACAATAGGACATTTATCTATCTCAGTGTTCCCAAAGCTACAGTGTTCTCTTAGCAACAACAACATAAACTTCCAGACTAATATTAGAACATTAAGATGCCTCCATAACAGGCTGCTTGTCTATTTGAAGTCACTGGATTAAACTTTAAATGCATTGCTAAGTTTATGGAAAAATGAGTAAGCACTCTGGAATGTTCTTCCTTTCAAAAGTGTGCTGTTCCAATCATTTAGATGTTCTAATTTCTTGATTCACTCTCGTCTCTTTATGCATGCTGAAAGATATCTGTAAAACACAGTTCTTTGTTCAGTTCCTTATCTGCAGCTTTTACGTACAAGCTCCTCTACAGTTCTGATTCATACTTTGCTGATAGCACTTTTGATGTAATCCAATCTTAAACTGTTCCAGTAATATCTAGAAAGGAGAACCATTGGGACAGTCCTTCGTGCATAAATATCAGCAAAAGTACTTTGCTCTGCATAGATTTTATTAGCTAAACAATATTGGACAGCATCAATTTGGAGCGGCTGCTGTATAGCTCTATTAATAGATCAGAAATGCCTGATGAAAACAGAACTTGAGCTCCAACATGTTGTTCCTAAGCATTTTATTCCAGATTAATATGTTAATAGCAAATAAATCTTGATTATTCCTGCCATAATACTTGCCAGGGTCTTGATAGATGACATAAAGGAAAAGAGTCATCTTTAATATTGTTCTTGTTCTTCTGTAAAAATCAATTCAAGGGGTAACTTTATATTTGGTAAGATAAAATTGCCAAAATATCAGTAACTGGATTGCTTTATTTTAGAATCCAATTTAATTTTCAGCTTGTTAAGGCAGAGCCTTAGCTTTCTTGTGAACTGGTATGGTGCCTGATCTCTTTCCAGATAACTGAGATAAGCACTGCTAGACTTCCTTGAATTATTTCATCAAGCTGACTGTTTTCCCAAAAGCTCAGGAGACATTTAGTTATCTAGTACAGAACACACCTTATTAATAAAAGAATGAATAGCAATAGCATTTAGACTTATAGACTCCTTCGTAGTGTTTTACAGCACACTCTGAACAGCTTACAGCGCCAGCATATTGCCCCCAACAAACTGGCCCCTCATTTTACTGACTTCGGAAGGATGGAAGGATGAGTCAACCTTGAGCCAGTTAGGATCGAACTCCTGGCAGTAGGCAGAGTCCACCTGCAATACTGTATTCTAACTGCTGTGCCATCATGGCTCCTCGTATGGAATTACATTCAGGTAGCTGTGATAGATTATGTATGTTCCAGTATCAGACTGAAACAGGCATACAGGCTCAAACAGGTTCCAGTTTTTGTTCCTTTTGTGTAACTTACAGAAACAGTATGAAACAATTTTAGTATCAGCCATTCCTTGTTGGAGCAGACAAGCAGTTTCAATTTTCTACCTTCTGAACTGCTTACATTTACATTTTTTGTGGTGGCAATTTGCCCACTTTTCTAGTAAGCACAAGATGGCAAAGCAGTTTGTGCCATATCTTTCATTAGACAATCATAAGATATTGTGTTCCTAACATACTGTATAAGTACTCCTTTATATCATTAGATATTAGGACTAATCCTATTTTTCCATATGTGTTTAAGGAAAGGGTTTACCAAATGAATGGACAAAATACCATCCTTCATAGTCCCGAAGACCTGACAGATGATCTCACTTTGGCTAATGATCTTCAGAGAAGCAAACCTTTGATTTTCTGTTCTTGTATTTAATTTGCAGCCCATGGCTTTTGAAAAAACCTTTCCTATGGTGCTCTTCAGTGCTCTTTTTTATTTTGGATTGTACCTTCAAACACTTAATTTAATCTTCTCCAAGTCTCATTCTACTTCCCATAAATCCTTATTAGGATCAACTGTTCACTTCATTTTAGATTTCACCAGCTAGCCTTACTCTGGATAGAAATCAATAGAACAACATTCCATTTTCAATAGTTTCTCTTTCAATTCACGTAAACTATGATAACAACTTTATTTATTCCCCCATTACTCTCTCCCACAACCTCTTCAATCTCAATTTACTATCTCATTTTTTTTATAAAACTGTGTTTTTAAGATTCCTTTGTTTTTGACAACTTTTATTTTGTCCCTTCTGTATGAAAATTGTGATATATGAGAAGCTAAGCTATCATTGTGGCCAACATTTGGCATCCATCATCCATTATTCTATAATCCATAGAGCAAATACTTTGTTTTTGATGCATGACTTATATTCTTGTAAATAGTAAGGACCGTATAAATAATTATTATAAGGACCAAAATTATATCCATGTTATTTTCACTTGTTTTATTATTTACAAGAATATATGAAGTTGTACATCAAAAGCAGAGTGCCTGCTAAATGTACAATGGAATAAAGAACAGTGATGACCTTTTACTTGTGTCACTTGCAACTTATTTTATGGCAAAAATTTGGATTGTTTGTGGTGGGGGAAGTGGAAGGGTTCAAATACTTTTGACTGTGTCTGTATCTTCTATACAGGTCACAGTATCAACAAAGCAAATTACCATTATATTTACTTTTGGCTAAAACAAATGAGATGAAAACTTAACAAATAATAATGCCTTATTAAAATGGTATATATATATATATCTCAAGGCTAATATAATCATTATATGTGTCTGAATAAATATATTGTTTGATAGTTGACATACTGATTGTTGAGCCATGAAATACTACATGACATGAGAAATAGGATTTATCTCATGGTAGAGTGATTCTAAGCTTCTTCCTTCCCAAAATACATATATAGGCATCAGTTATTTTGGAAGGAGCACCTTTAAGAGTTCCAGATTACTTTTATTCAATTCTTACTTAAATGTCAGAGGAAGAGGCAGACAAAGGGAAAAATCTTCAGATAGTGTCTTTCAGAGAGCTAGAATGTTGAGAGGCTTCTTTATACTACTTTTGGAAAACAAGCAGTCAATAAATATTGGTTTAAGGTGATGCCATTTATTTGAATTATGGGGTCCTTGGAGCTCTCTGAGCTTGATGTTTTCTTGAAGATGTTTCATTACTAAACTAGGTAATATCATCAGTGCTAGTAAGGAGTGGGGTTTGCTCTCATTTTATTTACTAGTGGCTTGATTTGTCAGGGTTGGTGGGAGTGGTCTCGGTGCTTCCTTGATTGGGCTGTTGTCTACTGTTAACATGTTTGTCAGTTCCTTGATTGCGATATTGTTTGCTTATTTGAAATTATTTAAAGTTGCAAGTATCAGGAGAAAAAAGATAGCAGACCAGAGAGGCTTCAGGAAACATTTCCGAAGACAGAGAGACTTTGTTGGTTGGTTAAATTTGGCTTGAAAGTTTGGGTTCCTACTCTGTAAGTTATAGAACCAGATATTTTTAGTGTACAAGTTTTTGATATATAGCACACACTGATATTGCCATTAAAATAAAGGATGCCAGAATTGTCCTTTTAAGATCTGGCTGATTCTTTAACTTGCTTCTTCTTAAATTAACTGAATCTGAATTTGCACTATAAATAGAACAATAAACCAAACAGGCTGTGTTTGTATAATTACACTTAGGCCCAGAAGAACTAGCCAGCTTTAAAACTGTTCTAACGTAGTACTTTGTGTACTCACTGCTCTGCATCCTTAACCTGGTTAAGTATTCTGTATGAATTTAGTCTGTGGGGAACTAAGACTGATCTGTCCCTTCATGCTGTGTAAGGGAAGGACAGCAAAGGACTCTAAACCCTTAAAGAAGCTTGCAGTCATCCAACACCTACTGTTGAGAGTGCTTATCAGCACTGCTTTCATTGTTAATTGCTTTGTGATAAGGTTGTCCTCTTAGAAAGCAAGCTGCCAGTGCTGGTGACAATGTAGGATAGGGAAGAATTCTGTCTGCTATTTCAGACTTCCTATTATTTCCATGTTCGGAAGAGAAAAGGTTACTGTTGCTTTATCAGACAGCAAGCTGCATTTTTTTGTTTTGTTTTGAAGAGGTCAGGACTTGTGTGTTATTATTGAATTCCTGATTTCCTATGCAGCGGTCCATGAAAGAATTTCAGCTCCTGGGAAGTCTGCCTGTAAAGGTTCAAGGTGGGCATTTTTGGTGCTTTCATTGAGATTTAATTTTAAATCTGAAGGGAAGGCTGGCAGATAAAATAGAGTAGCAGGTAACTTCTATATTTATATTGATAACTTATAAATACAAGCATATAAACCTATATACTTGTAATCTTCATTACAAAGGCTGTGAAGAGAAACATGGTTATGTTAATAATATCCTAAAATGATATCTTAAATTTACTGTTTGCTCCCAACAAAATGGCTAAAATAGCTTTTAATTAGTATCTGTATTGTCTAGTCTGCTGTTTTTTAAATTTTTAATTAAATTGATTATGCATGCTTGCTTAATTTGACCAGGATATTTTGCAAACATTCTTTTTAGGTCTTCGTGCTCAGAAAGTAATAGTTAATTGTTTATCTACATTGTGTTAATGAACTATGACTTGTGAACGGAGTAGTTTGGCTAAAGTTTTAGCTACTTTCCTTCAAGCAATACGTAGTAGTAAAAGTTAACATTTAAATAGTTATGCAGAAATACATAAGGATATTTAAAGTATAATCTTACAGGTCTTTTGCAATTAAGACAAACAATTGCTAGTCTTTCTAGATTTCTTCATTCCACAAGATGGCAGTAGATGACTTGCTGTCTTTTTAACCTCAAATGGAATACTGTCTAACTTTTAAAATTATGTGCTAATTTCTACATTAAAGAATCCGATGTCTAAACCACAGATCAGCCGATATAGCATCATTTATCACATATCGTATTTCATATACTGAGAATGAGATGCTACCTTCCACTTCAGTTTTTTGAGTTATGATTGCTGCTTCTTCAGTCCTTTTGTTTACTTTGAAAATGTGTCCCACCATTTCAGATAAATGCAGCTAAAATAATCTGCCTGACAGTATTTTTCAATTTTCAAAATCATAATACAAATGACAATACTTACAGCACTAATTAAATCTTATTCACCTGTTATTTTTTTGCCTTCTGTGCTATTTTTTCCTCTAGGAACCTGGGGACAAGAGGGCTCCTTACTCCTTCTGCAATTTTTTCATAGACCAATGACATTGTGTGGGCCTTTTGCAATATGACAATTATGGTATTGGACTAAACTAGGGTTGAAGTTTTCACTCAGCCACAGGTGTTCACTGGTGATTTGGGACAATTAGTGCCTTTGAGTCAAATTTTCTTTGCAAAATTGTTTTTGTGCAGGAGAAAGTGCTATGTAGATAGGCTTGAATTTCTTGGGGAAAAAAACTTTTGAAGAAATTTGGGGCATAAACTTATCAAAACAGTTTCGTTAGGAAGGACATGAGAAAAGTAAATACATTGTTTCTTTCTCTTTCAAAGTACTCAACTCTGGGATCATTTATTGTTTCAGAAGTGATTGGAGATTATAGATAGGCAAGAAGTAACCCTACTTTACACAGGGCATAGTTAAACTACAATTTACTACAACTAAATATAATCATGGGCAACAACACAGTTTTCCAAGAGGATTGGATAAATCCAGACTTTACAAAGACAATATTACAGGAAGTCCTTCACTTACAACCATTTCTTTAGTAACCATTTAGAGTTGCAACAGCAATGAAAATAGGGACTTATGACCATTTTTCACACTTATGACCATTGCAGCATCCTCATAGTCATGCAATCAAAATTGGATGCTTGGCAGCTGGTTCATATTTATGACGGTTGCAGTGTCCTGGGGTCATGTGATCATTTTTTTTAAACCTTCTGGCAAACAAAATCAATGGGGAAACCAGATTCACTTAACAATAATAATAATAATAATAATTTGAATTTATTAGCCGCTCCCTTTCCAGGCAGGACTCGGGGCGGCGTACAATGGGGCATATAAAACATAAAACATGTGTACAAACACACAAACATACATATATACAAAGACACACATGCACGGAGGAGGTAACAAATTACAACATTTAGACAGTTAAAAATCACCATTAAAATACCCCAATTGTAAAAAACCCAATGTACAATTAAAATTTAAAATTTAAAAAGACAGTCAGGAGGAGTGAGAAAAATTACGGTTGAGCCAGGCCAGATAATTGAAAGAGGTGGGTCTTCAGCTGTACACGGAAGGAGCGGAGATCGGAAGTAATCCTGATGTCACGGGGGAGGTCATTCCACAGGGCTGGGCCCATCACAGAGAAGGCTCTGCTCCTGGGTGTCGCCCCCCGACACTGTTTGGCGGACGGCACCCGGAGAAGTCCCTCTCTGTGTGAGCGAATTGGTCATAGGGATGTGTGGGGCAGGATGCGATCCTGCATGTAACTAGGCCCTGTGCCATGAAGCGCTTTAAAGATCATAATCAAAACCTTGAAACGCACTCGGTAGACCACAGGAAGCCAGTGCAGCTCGCGCAGGAGAGGTGTTACAGGGGAGTATCTAGTCCTCCCCATAATCACCCGCGCGGCCGCGTTCTGGACCAACTGTAGTCTCCGAGTGCATCTCAAGGGAAGCCCCATGTAGAGAGCATTGCAGTAGTCCAGGCGAGACGTCACTAGCGCATGGGTGACTGTGCGTAGGGCATCCCGGTCCAATAAGGGGCGCAATTGGCGCATCAGGCGGACCTGATGGAACGCCCCCCTTGCCACGGCTGTTACATGGTCATCCATGGACAGCCGGGCATCTAGGAGGACGCCCAAATTGCGCACCTGTTCCATGGGGGCTAGTTGCACGCCCCCGATGGCCAGAGATGGAAGCATCTGGTTGAACCGGGAGGCCGGAAGCCACAGCCACTCCGTCTTGGAAGGGTTGAGTTTTAGTCGGTTGCCATCCATCCAGACCCGTACGGCCTCCAAACACCGGGACATCATTTCGACGGCCTCATTGGGGTGGTTCGGGGTGGAAATGTATAGCTGAGTATCATCAGCATACAGATGATATCCCACCCCAAAACCACGGATGATCTCGCCCAGCGGTTTCATGTATGTGTTGAACAGGAGAGGCGAGAGCACCGATCCCTGTGGCACTCCACATGTGAGTGGCCTCCGGGTCGATCTCTGCTCCCCTGCCAACACATGTTGCGTCCGGTCAGAGAGGTAGGAGCCAAACCACCGTAGAACGGTGCCCCTGACTCCCAACCCCTCTAGCCGGTGCAACAGGATACCATGGTCGATGGTATCGAACACCGCCGAGAGATCTAATAGGACCAGGATAGAGGAACAACCCCTATCTCTGGCCCTCCAGAGATCATCAACCAATGCGACCAAGGCCATCTCCGTGCTGTGCCCGGGTCGGAAGCCAGACTGGCGCGGGTCTAGATAATCATTTTCCTCCAGGTGACGTGGGAACTGCTGTACCACCACACTCTCTACAACCTTCGCTAAGAAAGGAAGGTTGGAGACTGGACGATAATTGACTAGGTCCGTTGGGTCCAGGGAAGGCTTCTTGAGCAGGGGCCTCACCACCGCCTCTTTCAAGGTGGCCGGTAGAGACCCCTCACCCAACGAGGCGTTCACTAGGCCCAGGAGCCAGTCGCGCGTAACCTCCCAGGATGCCAGTACAAGCCAGGAGGGACACGGGTCCAATAAACATGTGGTGGGTCGCAGACGTCCACGCAACCTGTCCAAATCCTCGATGGCAACCGAGTCAAACTCCTCCCAAAGCGGTCCCTCAAGACTTGCCACGGGCGTCTCTACTGAGCCACTGAAAGGGGCCCATCCCATCCGGATTTGAGCGACTTTGTCCTGTAGATATTTCCCAAACTCCTCTGCTCTGCCCTGTAAAGGGGCTTCCCGCAGTCTCTCAAACAAGAGGGAGCGAGTCACCCGAAACAGGGCGGCAGGGCGGTTATCTGCGGACGCAATAAGAGCGGCGCAATGTTGACGTTTGGCCGCTCTTAATGCCACAAGGTACGTCCTCAAATAGGCTCGTGCCTGTGCTCGGTCAAATTCGGAACGGGAGGATCTCCAACGACTCTCTAGGCGTCTCTTGTGGCGTTTCATCACCCTTAGCTCCTCGGTAAACCAAGGGGCCAGGGTGGTTCGTCGCCGCAGGAGAGGCCGCAAAGGCGCCACCCGGTCTAGGGCCCCGGTAGTCGCACTATTCCATGCGTCTACCAGGTCCTCCACTCGGGGGCGGGTCAGGTCCACAGGAGGTGGCCCAAGCTCCGTCTGGAACCTATCTGGTTCCATCAGGCGCTTGGGGCGGAACCATCTAATACCTTCCAGTTCCGCCTCCTCGCGGCGGGGGGTAGCACCAGGGAAGTCCAGCCGGAGAAGTGAGTGATCCGACCATGACAGGGGAATAATGGCTGGATCCCCTATTCCCAGATCACTCATCCACTGGCCAGAGACAAAGACAAGATCCAGCGTGTGGCCTCCCTCGTGAGTAGGGCCCTGAATTAACTGGGTCAGGTCCATGGCTGTCATGGAAGCCATGAACTCCCGAACCCCCTCAGATGCTTCTCCCATCGACGGCAGATTAAAATCCCCCATCACTAAAAGTTTGGGGGTCTCAACCGCCACCGATGAGATCAGCTCAAGGAGTTCAGGCAGGGCCGCTGACGTATAGCGAGGAGCCAGGTATACTATCAGCAGGCCCAACTGCCTCCCTGGGCCCCATCTCACGACAAGGGACTCACACCCGGATGTCTAACAGCCATGTTACTAATATAACAGCTGCAGTGATTCACTTAATAACTGTGGCAAGAAAGGTCATAAAACGGAGCAAACCTCATTTAACTGTCTCGCTCAGCAACAGAAATTTTGGGCTCAATTGTGTTCGTATGTTGAGGACCACCTATATACTCTTTTCCCATAAGCTCCAACAATTATTACGTTTTCCTTTTAATATCTCAGTTTCTGTGTCATGACTAACCTTTATTTTGGTGGGTGCTCTGAAAAAGAAGGCGGTGATCTATTTGAAAACTTGAATGTCAATATTTATTCAAAAAATTAAGTGCAAGACACTGTTGAAACAAGATACAATAATTTCTACACTATTTTCCTAGTAGTAGTGATAAGATATAATTATGTTTAAAAAAACAGGAAAGAAACTTGGAGCAAGGAAAAATTAGGCCAAGGATTCAAGCCTTTGTCACATAATGGATTTACATGCAGTAATGATCTTTATATAGTCAAATATCCCAAAATATGCCATTATAAGAAATCAATAATGTACCCTCTTGATTCAAATATACTGTACCTAACATAAAAGGAAGCAAAACACAACGGGACAAAATACCAATATATAGAGTTTCCAATTTATGTTTTTGCTAAATTAAAGTAGATTAGCAATTTTTATTAAATTCCACCCCCCTCCCCATCTATAGCTAAAACATAGCTCATGTATACTTTTTCAATTTAATTTAATTCAAGGTGAATCAAAATTATATATTATCAATCAATTCTTAAAATTCTGTATCAATTTTAAGGAAGCTGTAGTGGTTAAGGCATCCGGAAACTCTGAATTCCAGCCGCACCTTAGGCACAAATCCACCTGGGTGTCTTTGGGCAAGTCACTTTCTCAGTTCTAGGAAACAGACAATGACAAATCATTTCCAAAGTCTTATCAGGAAAACTGCAGGGCTAGTCTAAGCAGTTGCCTGGAATCAACAATGGCTTGTATTGACAGTGTATTATATCACAGGCGTGGCCCGGGTATGAAAGGCTTTGATGGTGTTTGCGGCATTCCATTTTCTCTCTTGCAGTTTTCTTAGTCTTTGAATGTATTCTTTATAAACCACATTTTTAACTTGTCTGTGCTTGAGGCTATCCAATTGTAAAATGCCCAGACACTTGTAGGCTTCATCATGATGGCTCCTGATGGTGTGGCCATTTGGCATTTCAATTCCATTACTGTTTGTAATTTTATCCTGCTTTATTATACTGTAGTGAATCTCTAGGCCAGTGATGGCGAACCTTTTTTTTATGGTGTGCCAAAATTGTGCGTGCGCGCTATTGCACGTGCATTCATACCCACATCAATTCAATCCTCCCCGCCTACCAGCGCCTGCGCGCATGATATCGCCCCCTCGCCCATGTGTGCACAACCACTCCCCAGGTTCTGGAGGCTTTCCTGAAACCTGGGGAGGGCAAAAATGGCTTTCCCCAGCCTTCCAGAAGGCCGAAAATCAGTTGGCCAGTGTGTGCATGCACACTGGAGTTGACTGCTGGCATGCCAGCAAATGTGGTTCCGCATGCCACCTCTAGGCCCTAGGCCAAAGTCCATTGCGGTATGTCTGCTAAAACTTCTTAGTGTTTGTCAATGACTGGATTCTGATTCCTGATTTTGCGTATGTTTATTGTAGCAGCCCATCAAGATTATCTCCTTGTTATACTTTTATGTATAGAATTACATGCAGGTTACTTAAAAAAATTAGCGTATCTATTTATTCCTTCTAATTATACAAACTCAGTAATTAAATTGCCCATATGTTTTATTTTCAACATAAGGTACCCCTCTTTACACCCTGCAGCAGATGAAAAACTCAACTGTTTGAATAAGCAGAAATTCTTATTTGCATAAGCTACTTTTCTGTTTAAAGGGTTTTTTTAAAAAATTATTATATTTTAGGTCCTATCTGACACCTGTAAGGGATGAAGAAGCAGAATCTCTAAGGAAAGCTCGGTCTAGGCAAGCTCGTCAGACTCGCAGATCTACCCAGGTGAGAAATATAACTTCTACAGAAGAAGGTAATATGATCTCTAAATTATTTAACTTGTCCTGCATAGTTTTTTCTCTTAATCCACTCCAGAATGGAACATTTCTTATACATCTTTGGCCATTAAAAGACCTGCTTTAAATAAATTTATATTATTTCTCAAAATTTATATCTATTTTCAAGAAAGACTATTATTAACAAGTTATAAGTGATAATGAAATTGTTATTTTTATAAAGCTAATTATTTTTCATCAGAGAAGAAATATTTATTTGCCATTACTTCATATTTGGAAATGCTATATTTAATGGATAATTAAGTTAGCATACTTTGAAGTACTCATTCCTAACTTTGAGTTTACTAATTATCAGACCATCACTTGATTAGAACTTTACCAAGCTTATTGACTATGGGAAGAATAATTTATGATGGGATTTTTATTAATTGTAAAGTAGTGATCCCCAATTTTTTTGGCACCAGGGGCTGGTTTCGTGGAAGACATTTTTCCATGGATCAGGGTGGCGGTTGTTATTTTGGTTTTGCTTGCTCACCTGCCATTCACCTCCAGCTGTGCAGCCCAGTTTCTAATAGGCTACAGACGGGTACTGGGGGTTGGGGACCCACGCTATAAAGAGACACCACATTAACAAGGACTGTCTTATTTCCCAGGGTATAACACTTACAGACCTGCAGGAGGCAGAGAGAACGTTTAGCCAGTCTCGTGCAGAGCGGTTTACTCAGGAACAGCCTAGTGAAAGGTCAGACCGCCTCAGAACAAGTGAGGGAAGTGGTGGAAAACAAGAAGATATTGCCAGAAGAGAATCCAGGGAGGTCAACGCACCATGGACTAGAAACTTGGATGAAGAGGCAAGTAAAGCCATACATAAAACCTCCCCCCCCCCAAAAAAAAATATGGCATTTGATGAGTAACAGATTTGAATTTGAAGGGGAAAGTATGTATTTAATTTGTATCCCGTCTTTTTTACAAGATGGTTATTAAAAGAAATACCATGTTTCCCCGAAAATGTGACCTGTCCTGAAACTAATGCCTTGCCACATCTTTCGTGTGGGCAAAAACATAAACCCACCCCCAAAAATAAGCCTCCTGGACAACCACCCCTCCGTTCACCGACCTAGCAGTATTCTGAAGGTGCCAAGCCGGGGGGGGGGGGGGGGGCGTAAAGGCACTAACATTGCTTGGTGCCTTCGGGATACCGCTAGGTTGGGGAGTGGTGTTCTGCCTGGCCGGGGGGGGGTTGCCGGGCGATTGCTCCCTTGCGAATGGGCTCCCGAAGAGCCAGGCACAGCCTCAAGGGGGAAGCAGCCATGAGGTGACCACACTCACGAGCAGCCACCCGGCAAACCCCCTGTCCAGCTGGGCAGAGCACCATTCACTGACCTAGGGGGTATCCCTAAGGCGCCAAGCCATGTGGTGCTCTGCCCACCCCACAGCTCCTGCGGCTTGGTACATTAGGGATACCCCCTAGGTCAGTGCATGGAGCTCTGCCCGGTTGGAGAGGGGGGTTGCGCGAGTGCCTGTTCCGCCCCCAGCAAGCATGCCTCACCATGCCCTGGCCCAGCCGCCGGCGCGCTCTTAGCATAACTTCTTCTCCAGCTTCCAAACTCCAAAACTTGTCTGCCGAGTCTTCCAGCAGCGGCCGCTCTAGGAGTGCTCTCTATGGTTGTGGGCCGGCTGCCGGACAGAGAATCTTCCGGACAGAGAGTCTTCCAGCAGCCATAGAGCACATTCCTAGAGCGGCCGCTGCTGGAAGACTCGGCAGATGAGTTTTGGAGTTTGGAAGCCGGAGAAGAAGATATGCTCGGAGCGCAGCAGCAGCAGCGCCCTGGCCCTGCAGGGAGAGTTTGGCCAGGGCATGGTGAGGCTGGGAGGCATGCTTGCTAGGGGCAGAACAGGCGCTCGCGCAACCCCCTTCTCCAGCCAGGCAGAGCTCCATGCACTGACCTAGGGGATATCCCGAATGTGCCAAGCCACGGGAGCTGGGGAGCAGGCAGAGTACCACGTGCCTTTGCTGTGCCCAGCTCTTCGGAAGCCCGTTCGCAAGGGAACAGCTGCCCGGCAACCCCAAAACAATAAGCCCACCTCCTATAATAAGCCGAAGGCCATATTTTGTGGGGCAAAAGAAAATAAGACCCTGTCTTATTTTGGGTGAAACACGGTAGCTGTTCACTTCTGTAATGTTTGTCTTTATTTTTATACCATAGCAATGGATCTTTGTGAAGACATATACACCTTAAATCAGCAGATTTGATTATACTGGTATTCAGAATGACTCGACAATCTGTCCAAATATAACTTGTTGAAACAAATCTGTCTTTGCAGTGTTGACATTTTATTTCAAGGGCAGGGCCAGATGTCAGAACTTGATAAATACCTTTTAAATGTCATTAAATGGCTTCTGCAGAAGAAGTGAACAATAATTATTATAATTTAAGAGTTCTGCCAGATCAGAGGAAAGTCAGCCAGGTGCTTATGGGAAACCCGGAAGTAGACAATGGGTATAATAGTACCCTCTTAACTTATATTATAATATCAAACCAGCTCTGATGCTAGAAATGACATATAGCCATCAAAACTATTAATATTTTCTTCCATGAATGTATCTTATCCCCTTTTAATGTCAGCCAAGGCCCATTTTTGCTTTTTGGAGGATAAAGTTCTAGTTAACCAATTTTATTTATATCACAAGTAATTTTATATATTTCTGCCTTGCCTCCAGTCTTCTGGTCTTCGATTGAGATACCTAGCACAACAAGACAAACCTACAACTGCTGTCTCTCCTTCATTAACTTCCAGTCTTTATTCAAGTTCTCACATGCCCAAGACAAGTAGATTTGCATCTTCTGATTCATTAAGCTCAGCAGATTACCAAAGCACATCAGCTGGCAACATGGAGAAAAATGGTATTTACTTCTTATATTGCTGTATTTTATAACTGTTTGAATTGATGCCTATATGAGAGACATATTAAATATACCAGCCCATCAGTGAGGGGAGGGGATACCTTTCTTCAAGTGTTTTTTTACAATTATTTGGGGTAAATCTTGCACCTTTTCTTTGGGAAGAGTAGTAATTCTTCTCCATCTCTGTTTTTGAATCAGTAATCTCTTGCAATATTTGAATCCACTATAGATAGTTTTCATTTATGATGGCAATTTGGCCAGAATTTCTAAGTAATGCAGTCATAAAGCTTTATGTCATTGCTTAGCAATCCCTTAAGTACCCATTGCTTTTGGTCACTATGCAAGCATCTCCTTGTCCTGCTGCCTTCCAACAACCAAAGTTGGTGGGGGAGCCAGCAGGAAGTTGCAAGTCCCGAGAGGCTTGCCAGCAGGCAGGTAAGTGATTGTCAGGGGGAGAGGGAACAAAAGGTCCATAGGTGGTAGGGAGATGCGACACTGGTACATTAGGGTTTGGAGTGGCTGTTGACAGATGGGAGAAAGTGTCCAAGGGAGTGAGGCACAAGGTGAGTATGGGTGGAGGAAACTTACCCAAGCAACTGGCAATCTTCCTGTCAGCATCCCCATTGGCTTTGCTTGTAGGAAGCCAGCAGGAAAAGATGCAGTCACAGTCAAGTGACTGCAGTTGCCATTGTAAATTTGAATGGTCACTGAACAAATGGTTATTAACTGAGGACTACCTCTATTTGATAGACCCACTGGTGTTTGGTGTTAAACATTTAAATATAGATTGGTATAGATTGGTAGCTGATGAAGCTAAACAAATCTCTCTGCATGAGTATTATCTTGCCTTATTTTGAAAATGGTCCCATGGTTGAATAAATTACTATTTTTTGCTAAAGCTTTGTTCCTTTTAACAGAATACGAAGATCAGGACCTGGATGACAGAACTTCAAACAAGCAGTCAGTAAGAGAGAGACGGCGACCAAAAGAGAGACGGAGAGGCACTGGAATCTCTTTCTTTACAAAGGATGTAGGTATTGTCATTCATACATGAAACCAAAGAATGAAAGATTAAATTCAGATCCACTGGGATGAATAGTGGATGAGATATATAGCCCTACCTAATTGTTAAGGACATAGGGCATTATGTAATTTTAAAATGGAAACAAAAGACCTTCAGTGTATGTAAGTGAAATTATAATTGTTACAATGTTTATTCTAACGGTAGGAATGAAATTGATTAAAAAACAAAACAAGATGCCAAATGTTTGGTTACTGTGTACAAGCCTAATTAAAATAACAATATAGTACTGTTGAATGCATATTTAAGTAAGTAATTGATTCACAAGAGCTTTATTTATTATTTATTTATTTATTTATTAGCGCTTATAGACCGCCCCCTCTCCCAAAAGGGACTCGGGGCGGTGTACAGTCCGAAGCAAAAATACAACAAGTTACAATTATTAAATAAATAGATACATATATATGTATATGTGAGGAGGATAAAAGATATGCCAAACTGTACAGCTAAATAAATAAATCAGAATATACAAAACTTAAAATCCCAATATCCTGTAAAATTAAATTTAAAAGAGATTTTGCTGCAAATTAATCTGTCAAACTTTTAAATGTTCATTGCAGTCATGTATTTGTACTGTTTTGCCCATCATCTTATCTAGAATATAGCTAAATCAATGGTTCCTTAGCTGAACTACTGGGTATAATGCTCAAATTCTTTGCAATCTCCTGAGAACCCAAGATGAATTTTGAAAAGGTTTTGTCAAATTTCTCTAGCTGGTTTAAAAGCTTATGAACTATTTAATATGTTGTTGCACATCAGTAACCACCAACAAGTCCCAGAAATTACTATCATCCAACTCACAGTGTGGAGAAATAGAAACATGTTAGAATGAAACTTATAGGGTAATGGGTAATGAAACAACTGTTCAAATGAGTAATGAAACAAGACCTTGCAGATTGATAGCATGTTGCTACTAATTTATGATAAGAGATACAGGGATAAGGTATATCTAGCAACTGTTCCAAATATTCTTCAGAGAGCTTTTTCTAAAAATAATTTTCATTGTGTTTTAAACACATTTTGCAATCAACTAACTTACAATTTATCTGGAGATTCATGTTCAAACATTCAAATAATTTCAAGGCTTTAATTAATATTACTTACCAGACGTTTTTCTGGTTTATTCTGGTATACTATTGTCTAAATAATATAAAAATGAGTATTGTCTGCCTCGGTAAGTTTCTTTGAGTACATTTTTAGTTAGCCCATGAAGAAAACTCATTTATTTGAAATGTTTATGGTTTGTATGTTTATTTTGTAGGATGAAGAAATAGATGGTACTGAAGAAGTAATGGAGGACAAGGTAAACAAAGAGACATAGCTAGATATTTGTTCATGAGCTGTATCACGTGAAATTTTGCTTCCAAGACTGTTTTTTCAACTCATTTATATTTTAAAAGAAACAGATTTGATTTTAAATCATTTTCAGTACATTTTGGATTATTTTTCTGTCCATTGTAATAGGTATTGTCTTCTTACCCTTCTATAATAATGATGATCATTGGTATTTATATTTGTTTCTTACTAAACTGTAGCTTATTAGCTTGATATGTAATAAGCTTGATATGTAATAATTATGAAGGCAGAGGCAATGGAGAAAGTTGCTGAGAACATAAAAAAGCAAGGCAGAGTCTTTGGAATAAGACTTCAGTGCTTATGAAAATAAATACAACATGTTTTATTTTTTGCTCAGCCACACATGGATGAATTATGATATAACTGAAATGGCCACACCATAAATCAGATTTATGCTTTTGCCAAAACCAGAAATGGCAAAATAACTGGAGTAGAATACAAAAAACATTTTCTATATATAAATTATTAAGAAACCCAATGTATAGAAAATAAGGTAGTTTTTCATTTTTCAACCTGAAGTGATATGTGAACTAAGAAAAATATCAAATAATCTTTCCTAGACCAATATGTGGTACACTTTATGGATGCTTTCTGCAACATAAAGTGAGTTAACTATGTACATAGGATTTTTCTACTTCTGTAAAATTTCATCCAAGTTGATTAACAATGCAGAACAGTTAGAACCCTGAGAAAGTAGGCAAAATTTTAATTCTTTTTTTCAATTGGCTTTGTCAGCCTTTTATTAGTCAAATTTGATTTTTTTTATTGTCCAAATTTTATTGATTTTAAAAGTTTTACAAGAAAAAGGGGTTAAAGGGTTATAGAACATTTTGACAGCTACATTGTGCGGGGGGGGAAAGCCCCGCCAGGTCTCGCAACTTTTACAAAAAAAATAGAAAATTATCAACATTTACATAGGTATTAGCAGTTTTAAGTTTAACACAAAATCATCAGTATGTTTCATTTTGTTTTGTATCACTTCCATAAAGGTACATTGTAACAACATTTGCAATAATGTTTCAAATCACTTTTGTGATCTGAGTCTTCTAGTTGTCGCATCCTCCCCCCCGTCCACTGGCAGAGCTTCAGCCCCTCCCTCCTTTGTTTCTTGTATAACATCCCCCATGTCATCTAAGAGAGCACTGTGTTTTTTAGTGAAAGCCTCTGCTTCCGCAACTGTGTTGATTCTAATTCTACTGCCCTCCCAAAAAACCAACATGCCTTCTGGTAACAGCCATCTAAACCAAACCCCATTATTGTATAATTTTTTTGCTAAGAAGGAATATTTCCTTCTCTTATCTCTTACTTTATTTGGGATCTGTTTAAGAATGGTTATTTCATCCTTATATTTTAATGGTCCTCCCCTTTGAGCTCCTAGAACCTCATCTCTTGTGGTTTTTCTAAGAAATTTAACATGAACTTCCCTTGGAACATTATGTGTTCTTGCATAGGCTGAATTAATCCTATAAATCAGGTCAATATCCCACCAAAGCTGTTGTTTGTCTCTGTTAATATATACTGCTAACATTGTGGTCATAATCTCCTTAAAATCTTCATTCTCAACTTCTGGCAATTTTTGGAACCTAAGGAAAAAAGACATCCTTTCAAATTCCATTTTAGCACATGGTTCTCAAATTCTACGTTCCCCCTTTGGATTGTCTCCAGGTCATCTCTCATCCCAACCGCACCCTCCTCCAGTGTACCTATCCTCTGTTCATTCCGTGTGGTTTGTTGTTTCGTCTCTCTGAGCTGATCATTTAAGTCCTGCAGTTGTTTTTTCATTTCGTCCTGTCCCTTTAAGATGGATTGAAGCATCTGATGAATGGACAAATCCTTTGAACTCTCCTCAGAGGCTTTAGGTCAGCGATGGCGAACCTTTTTTGGCTCACGTGCCACAAGTGGGGGGAGCGCAGGGGGGTCATGTGCGGGCGTGCCGCATGTGCGTACAACAGGCGCAAACCACCCCATTTTTACATGCTTTTTTCACCCTCCTCAGGCTCTAGAGGCTTTATAGGAGCCTGAGGAATGTGAAAAGAGTCTCCCCCGCCACCCCGGAGGCCTTCCGGAGGCTTCAGGGATCATCCGGAGGCTTCCCTGATGTCTTCGGAGCGCTTAAAACAACCCTCCGAGCAAACTGGAAGTGACTTCCGGTTTGCTCGGAGGGTCATTTTAAGTGTTCCGAAGGCTCCAGGGACGGTCCGGAGGCTTCCCTGACGTCTTCGGAGCGTTTAAAACGACCCTCCAAGCAAACCGGAAGTCACTTCCGGTTTGCTCGGAGGGTCATTTTGAGCGCTCCGAGGGCTTCAGTGACCGTCCGGAGGCTTCCATGAAGCCTTCGGAATGCTTAAAACAACTCTCCGAGCAAACAGGAGTCATTTCCAGTTTGCTCGGAGGGTCATTTTAAGCGTCCCGAAGGCTTCAGGAAGGCTTCAGAAGCGTCCCGAAGGCTTCCGGAGGGCCTCCGGGGGGGGGGGAGGCTCTTTTGGCCCTCCCCAGGCTCTTATAAAGCCTCTGGAGCCTGGGAGGGCAAAAATGGCTTTTAAAAACGGTGAACTTAGCTGACTAG
This sequence comes from Natrix helvetica, assembly GCF_964273705.1. Lineage (NCBI taxonomy): Eukaryota > Metazoa > Chordata > Lepidosauria > Squamata > Natricidae > Natrix > Natrix helvetica. Next base: position 138,509,007 of record NC_138549.1, read on the forward strand.
CGCGCCCATGCACGCTGGCCAGCTGACAGGGCAGCACCTCGTGTGCCCTCACAAATGGCTCCGTTCCCGAACTTCCAGTTTGCTCATTGGGCCATTTTTTGTGCTCCGGAGGCTTCAGGGAAGCTTCTGAAGCCTCCAGAGGGCCTTCCGGGGGACAGGAGAGGTTGTTTTTGCCTTCCCCAGGTTCCTATAAAGCCTCTGAAGCCTGGGGAGGGTGAAAAAAGCATGCAAAAAATGGAGAGGGGGAAGGCCTGTAATGCGCGCATGCACACGGGGGTGTCATGCATTGCATTATGGGTGCAGTACGCCTGCGCATGACCCCCTTGCACTCCCCCCGCTTATGGCACGCGAGCCAAAAGTTCGCCAGGGCTGGTATAGGGTCTTCTGCTTGAGCAAGGGTTTAGACTAGAAGACCGCCAAGGTCCCTTCCAACTCTTTTATTCTGTTATAGATTGTTTTAAGATTATATAGTAACTTCAACTTTTTATTCAGTTCTTTTGCATTTTTACATTAGCCATAAATTCTGAGAGAATTTAGAATAGTTTTAATCAAATATGAGACTTTGAAAATGTATAATAAATATAGAAATATTTCAAATTCATACTATAAATACAGAAGAAGCACATTTTACTGTGGAAAGTGTTAGTTTTCTGAATGTGATGTATCTGTAAGATGCAATGGTCTTAATTATTTTAAATAATGCTATATTGAATTACTACCTGAAATTACTAATATCTGGAACACTAAAATATGGAAAATGTTCTTGATTCAGGAGCAATACTAGAAAAACATATCTGTAAGTTTTATGCAGTAGAACATTCATTCACAGTAAGCAGACTTATTGCAATGAGAATGAGGTTAGACTACACAATGTTGGGGACTAGCTATATGAACTAGTCTTTTTCTGTGAGTATGGGATTCTCCTATTGCATTTATTTGTTTCTGAGGGAGTTTTGATTTAGGAAGGAATGTTGATTGTAATTGGTCTGCATCCTGAGCGAATGTTGGTATGATGCATATATATTTGTGTTGTGAATTGTAGGTAACAATATATTAACTTGCAAGGTTGTATCTAAGTTAGAGATCACAGTTTTCATAGAGTATCATGAGTAGGTATAGGCCTTGATTGCACTTTTGGCTTACCAAAACTGTATGTCCTTAACTATTAACAGAAAATACTGCATATGGCATGAGTACAAGTGGACTTGAAATTTAATTACTAGATGTTATAAGAGCAGTGTTTGATTGAATTAAAGATATACAAAAATAAATGGAATGCAGAGTGGTTCAGATTGGAAAACAGGGTATGCAATAATATGTAGACATTGTGAACAACGATGGAAAACAAAGCAAACCTTGCAAAGATGGAGAAGTAGAATATTTGCCATTTGTATAAATTAGTTTTAGCTGTGTTTTATTGTATTTTTCTTATTTGATGCTTTTAATTTATTTGCCTTTTTGTTTCTTACCCCTTTTCCACACTCTGCATCCATAACTTACATCAAAAGGGAATTGCATGAATGGTATGCAGTTTTGTGAAAAAATTACATGGATAATCTATGAAGTCACCACTAGTTGAGTTTCACTGGGAGGAAATTGTATTGTTTGTGCAAGTATATACAATATTGTTTTCTTTTTAATTTCACATTTCCCTGGGGAAAGAAAATTAAACTTCCGTTTTCATTAAAGAGCCCTGCTTAAATCCTTCCAATTCTCAATCCCAGGGCTACTTCTGCTGATCTGTGTGGTATCTGTTTCTCATTTCTTTGCTTTATTATCAGAAACTTAGTTGCTCTCAAGAGCAATGACTTTATTAGGCCTATGTTCTCCTTTCTGTTTTCTGAGATATTGACTACCTAATATGGTGAGGTATGCCCCTGTCTATTGCATGTTGCTCTCACGCCATAAAATTTACTTAGTAGTTGCATTTAGCAGAATTTCTTGTCCTTGATTTGGAAGAAGGGCTATTTAAATAGTGATGTATTATAGTTTTAACTGCTTCAGTGAATATATGGATTCTGATGCTTCTCTCTCTCTCTCTCCCTCTCTCTCTCTCTCTCTCTCTCTCTCTCCCTCCCTCCCTCCCTCTCTCTCTCTCTCTTTCTTCTGCATGTTTTATTTCCTAGAACAATGCAGTGATACTGGATAACTTTCACATCCCTAGAAGGGTAGAGTAAAGATAATTTTAGGTAGCTAATATAAAACAATTATTGAATTATGATTGGACATGGGGAGAAGCTTCAACTATAATAGCGTTACAATCAGAAATTATCTGGGGCATTAAAATGTTATTGAAAGGTTTTTGGCAAATCTTTTTTCCTGTAATACACTATTGGTAGGATATCAGACTACATCTCTTAGTATATCCATTTTGTCATATTTTGAGAGGAATATAGTCACCAAGTGACTGTCAAAGTCTTAATTTGAATTTACTCCCTGCTTTGCCTGTACAACCAAACTATAGGCTTGCCTAGGAAAATCTGTTGCTATTTTTACAGGGTTCCCGCAGTCTTTTCTTTGAGCTTTGTTCCTCATTTTGCTACACAAGCACTGCAAATTTGACAATTCAAGTGATATAGAAGTAAAAAATGAAATATTAGAAGTACGTAGTGCATTTATTTCAATCATTTGAAGACAGCAAAGTCCACATTCTGTAGGAGAGGACCACTGGTTTGAAAGAGGGTCAAAGAGGCCATCTGAATTAAAATTGAATAGCCCTACCTCAACAGAGGAGGAAGGATATGACACCACCCATTTCCTGTCTACAACCCATTTGCACTCTGATTCAGGTGATCCTGAGTATAAATCCCCAAGTGGACTCAAAGTTGACCAGATAACTGCTAAGGAATATAAATCCGTCCATTCCCCACCATTCAGTCAGAAGTTTTTTTTAAAGTTTTTTGTTTATTTTCCATTTTTAAAAATATAAACATTTTATCTCTCCTTAAGCAGTGTGTCGGCTCGGTACAACTATTTCCGTGCAACATCCTTCCACAAATTATATACGTTGAACAATTATACTATATGTTACTCTTCATTTCCTTCATAATATATCTTGTAATAAAAATACAGTAATAACATTAAACATGATTATTCTCATCATACTCATGTTATCAGTTGGTATTTTAATCTTATCTCTGCCTTAATGTGTTTTCTATTCTTGTTGTCTTTTTCCTTTATTTCCAATTTCCTTTTTTATTATCTAACTATTGGTAAAATGCTTCCCATATCATATAATAATCAGACTGTTCCTTCTCCTTAATTGCTAGTGTTAGTGTATTCATTTCTGCACATTCTAATATTTTCCTAATCACCTTCTCTTCAGTAGGAATCTCTTTACTTTTCCAATATTGTGCAAATACAATTCTAGCTGCTGTTAATTAAATCTTTATTGAGGAAAATGATCCAAAGCTGCATATCTCTTTGTGTGGCAAAGTATGTGAGCCTCTAGGATTATCAGTTTGAATCAAAGATTCCTACTGAACTTCCAATAGGATTTTATCCAGTTGGCTCAACTGAAATGCTTCCCAAGCAAATCAGCGCCTTAAGGGAATGAGCTATGCTACTAACCTTTTGAAGAGTGATGTCAAAGATCTATTGCTTTGGCTTTGTTATGGTTGCTCTATATCAAGAAAGATAAATAACTATCAGAAAATCAATAGAAACCTCACTCTAATTCAGTACCTTTATCAGGTTTCTTTTTAAAGTTTTTACCCTAGAGTTAAAGTGCTATTAAAGTTTCTAAATAAAGTAGAACATCTTAATTTGTACTAGGAGCTTGTAAAATGGAATCATTACATATGAATTTGATGACTAGTATTATTTATAAATTATAAAAAAAAAATATTAAATATATATTAAAAACCCACCTGTTTAGTTTAGCTGGCCTGGCCTAATCCCAGTTTAGTCCCTCAATTCTGCACTTTTAAATTTTTAGGGGTTGGTTTTAAGTTGATTTTTAATTTTTACCATCCTGTACAGCCTTAAGGTTTAATTAGATTTTAAGTGTATTTATTCTTTGTATACGGTTTTTAATGTGTCTGTACACCGCCCCGAGTCCCTTCGGGGAGAGGGGGCAGTCTATAAATCAAATAAATAAATAAATAAATAAATAAATGTTGTATTGTATGGCAATAGCTGAAGTTAAGTTTTATTTATATTTGCTGTAAACGAAGTCATAAGTCATTTTTTCTGTATACATTGCATATTTATGATATTTGGCCCATGAAAATGTTACATTTCTAAAGAAGAGATGGTCTGAATGAAGAAAGTTAATTTGGTCTTTCAAGTCTGCCAAGAATGGATTTGTTGCCATGATAACTGAATCCATCCACTTCACTACTGGTTATCTCCTCCCTCCCTCCTTCCTCCTTTCCCAGCATTAGAGCTTCTCTAGAAACCTAGGTCTTCACATACTGTAATGTATCCAAATGAGAGTAAATGTGTTTATTTTCTTGACTGTTTATTATATTCCCAGGCGTTTTCCCAATACTAAAATTTAATGCTCTCCTCCCCTGCTTCTTCAAAGTCCAACTTTCACTTCCATACAGTGTCACAGAGAATATTATGGCCCACAGAATTCTGTATTTGTAGAGAATTGTGGGTATAGTCATTTTTTAGTATTCTAATATATTTTCCCAAGACTGTAAATCCCTGCTCTTCCAAATGCCAGCCTGTAGTTTATTTCTTGACTACTTGCTTTACTGCTGATGATTGATCCTAAAAGGCAGAAGCTATTCAAGACTTTGATATTTTCATTGTCAGTTCTAAGACTGCTTGTTCTATCTGTTTTATTAGTTTGGATTTCTTTCTATTTAGCTTCAGTCCAATTTCTTTTACTGTCCTCCTTGATTTTCATTACTAGAGCTTTGAGAACTTTTCATTTTTGGATGTTACCATAATATCTTTAGCATAGTAGAGTTATTGTTTCTTTACATTACTTAGAGAAATAATGTCATAAATTTGTTGCCTATCTCTGCCTTCTTGTGGTCTGTTTTTTTAGTTAGATTTTTTTTTTGCATGGATAATTTATCTGCATGCTAAGGGACTTTATAGAAAGGTATATTTAACTTTCACCAATACCATTTTCCCAACAAATGTAGCATAAAATACACTTTGACAATGTCATCTTGTGTCTCAAGTCACAAAAAACCTACAAAAATTACTTTTGAATTTTAAACACTTTCAATATACTATAATTTTAAAGTCACGGATTTTGCTATAAGTGATCAAATGCTAATATACCAAATGTTCTTCCTTAGTTTCTCTGTATATAATAGTGTTTGAATGAAAAGTGGGCGCTTTAGCATGTATATCTTGGCTTGAAGCCTAGGAAATGGCCTTCAAGTGGGAATGGATCTTCTTTCCTCATTTTTTTTTAGCTTATTGCTATTTTGGTTGCATGTACATACTGTTCTCTTTAGCCACTTATACAGTATTGAAATGAAATTGTTTTCTAAAATTTGCCTTTAAATGTGATTAAAGTCTCAAATGTGCCAAGATTATGGCTTGTGGGGGATGAAAGAAAGTTGTTCTACTTGTGGATTTCTGCCTTTCTGTTTGTCTTCCTAACCAGAATTATGGATAAATTTAACTTGAAACTTGAAACATTGGGCTAACTTTGAAGAAAAATGTGAAATGTCATTTTATTTGACAGTACTAATTCATAGGAATTTACGTGAGCCTTAATTTGTGCAACAAACGGGGGGAAAAACTTGTGAAGACAGATGTCTGAATGGACATGTAAATTCCTATGTATGGAAATGGGATCGTCCCATTACGAGAATTTGCTGCTTGGTGTTAGAGCAGAAGTCATTATTCAGTTCATTGCAGGCAAACAATTTTGCTTGTTTTCTTTTACAGGAAGTAGCTGCATTGTTTTTGCATCAGTTTAGTTTAGACTAGAGCCAATTTATCTCTACCTGACCACACCAAACATTTGCACAATATACAGTCTTCAGTATAAGGTAGAGGGCTTTTCAGTGGCAACTCCCATGCGGTGGAATACTGTCCTCCCAAAATTGCATGCAATCCCTTTTGCAAATCTCTGAAGATTTTCTGTTCTAATGGATATTTAGGAATTAACTACCAGCCAGCTCTGGTTGTTTCTTTTATTTTGTTGTTTCTAGTCTGCAACACTCGGAATAGATTGGGGTAGTTCATAAGTACAAAAAAAAGCTAATTTGCCAGGCATGACTTGTCATCATATGAAAGTTTTTCAAAAGCAGTAGTTCTCTGAAGTAATAGGATTCTGCATGTTAGAGAAGATTAAACAGTAAGATTGAAAGTCGGGGTTGAAATAAGCTGTAGTGTACAATGTTCCTATTCAAAATGCAAGAAACAAGCAATACACTTTATTAGGGTACTACATTCCTTCTTCTATTTTCTTTCTTTCTTTTTTAGCCATTCTTCTCCCTCCAATAATCATGCATCATGTCATGATCACAGACATGGTAGCTCTTCCTTGAACTGTTGCCAATCCCTTCTCCTAAATTTGTTTCTAAAGACTTGTCATAATTTTGCAATCTGTAAAGTGCCTCAGAGTTTACAGACATCTCATGCTTTGTGCAGATTGTGTCACTTTGACTATTAACAAATCCATACATTTCTTTGAAATTAAAGTTAAAGAGGAAATGAATCTTCAATTGAAATACCAAGTGGTTTGTTATTTCCTATAACAGGCTTGTTATAGGAAATAACAAATATTATATAAATTATGGGAATAACATGCTTGTTAAAATTAAAGGAATCAAAGGCCAGTATGGTCTTTGTGTATCTGAAATATAGCAGAAAATGGAGATTGTGTTTATTTAAATGTTATGGTGCATTTTAAACTGAATAGATGACAAGGGGTTCATTTTGCTAGAAATAGCTAAAGTGATTGTTTGTGCTCATGGGTGAAATTATTTAGCTTGGCAATGGGAAAACCCAGATTCAGTATCTTAAGTAAATTTGAGCTCTATTTAGGTATTATGAAATCCACAGTGCTCACTAGGTGAAGGTTTAAGATCACCCTTTGCTGCCTCTCAGATAATAGCATTTTGTATAAATATCTGCAGAATAGATTTCACGCAAGCCAGTTCCCAAAGGCTTTGCAGTATCTGAACAGAACTACTGTGGAAGTAGAATTATAAAGCTACCCTAAGCTGCTTTCTGTTGATTTTCCTTCCATTACACATACTAGCCACATAAAAGAAAAGGGAGCAATCACTGTCTTATTTTTGCTTCTGTTGTGGCTTCTTAATGTTATAAGCAGTGATGCTTCTAATTTTTCTGAATCTCAGAAATGGTTCCTCAAAAGATTGTACTGAGTGGTTATGAATATTGTGAGTTATGACACTGATTAAATTCTTAATATCGAGGCTTTTAAAAACTCTTCTTTATTGAGAGGCAAATGACTAAATTGTTTTGGTTTCATAATAAAATCTAACTGGAGTTCCCAGTTTTCTTTAGTTGACTTACCAGTTTTTTTTAACTTTTCAACATTACTCCTTATCTCTTAATCAGTGACAGAAATGAGCAATAGGTAAAAGAGAAAATAGTGTTATGCTCCTTGATCTACCCTCTAGTCTGGTGCACTGGGATATGTAATTTAACTAACTGGAAGATAATTCTTTCCTTGATTAAATCTTGGATAATTACTGAATTAATTTGAGGCAAGCATGGCATATAGACCATCTGTTATAGAATAGACTGTCTTATAAGATGTTTTGAAAACTAACAGAATATAAGTTTCTTGAAGAAATTGTGGAATTTGAAGTTAGTATAGCTAATACATTGAAATAAATTGTTATGGTCTATTGTACCAGTGTACAGTACTACATTTCTGGTTCACATTAATTTCCAATTACTAAACTAATCTAAAGGAATGATTCACCCTATTACAAAATATTTTCAAAAGGTGACTAATAAATCCCGGAAATGTGAAAAATAAACTACATTTCTAATGAAAATGTTTTGAGAATGAAGAAAGATCGTTATTAATAAGCGATATATCTTTCTGATGGCTCTCATCTCCCTGCAGCGCTCTTGTCGAACTGAAATATTGTTATTTGGTTTGGGAGAATATACCATTTTAGGGACTTGAGTAACTGGAGCTGAAACATAACTTTTTAAAAAAATGTTCTATTAATAGCCATTTTTAGAACAGTGCCAAGATAGATCTTTTATTGTGGCATTCCCATAGAAATTATTAAAATGGGAGAATAGGTTTCTGAGTGCTACTTACAGAGGCAAAATCAGTTGAAGTAATTCTGAACTTGTAGCCAAGTGTCCTTTTTAGTTTTTTCGAAACTTTTAAATTGGAATGTTTGTTTATAATTGGTTGCGTTCAGGATCTTAAAACTGGCTCACAGAACCTGGACCGTGTGATTTGTTTTTCCTTTAAATACAAAGTTCTGCTCTCCCTTCCCACTCTGCTAAGTAGCTAAACTACTGCTGATTATGAATAACTCTATTGTTCTGGTTATATTGGCATAATGTTTAAAAAATGTGTGTGTGTGTGTGTCTATAATTAGGAGATTATTAACTGGAGAGTTAAGCTAGCTTTCCTTCAAAATGGTGTTTGATAGTTTTGTTGGCATCGTAGCTTGCTTTTAATTGCTATCATTTGCAAGCAATTATGAAGGAAAAAGAAAAACATCAGCAAATGTGCATTCAGATTTTTTTTTTTTGAGATATGGGACAATTACATGGATTCACAGAACTCAACCTTCACTAGCAAGTTTAGTGTAAATAGACAATTCTATGAAAATTGCATCCTGCTTTCCCCAAGAAAATGTCTTTTCTTTCTTTATCTTTATTATTGTCATTATTTGTCAGCGTTATTTACATTTTTGTAAACAAGTTTACAAAATTCAAATACATAGACATTTTAACTGATTAATAAAAACAAAATGACTCCTACTACAAAAACTATAAATACAAGATTTAGAATACAAAAAATCAAATATTTAAAATTGATTAATAAAATTAAGGTCACAAGACTTTAAAATTAGAATGGATTAAGCAGCATAAAGCAATAGCAGCCAAAATAATTTTTGTGATGCTCCTAGAGATGTTAACCTTGTAGTCTGGCAGTAAAAAATGAATAAACTCCTCATCAGAACAGGTGGCACTTCTGTTAGTAAGCAGAGTTATGAGGGAAGGGACACTGAAGAACATGTGAGGTACAGTCTCAGTTTCTCCCACTGTCATAGGGCAGGTTTGCCCTGCCAAAAGGGTATTGTTACTCTTCATGAACTGTCCAGCAAAGTAGGAATGACACACCTCTTGTTTATATTTTTGACTTAACATTAGCAGAAAATGTGACAATGATGGTAATTATTCTAATTTCTAATAGGCAGAAGTAAGACTTGAATGTCATATACATATTTTACTTGTAGTTTAATAACAAAGTGTTTTAAAATACTTGTGAAAATTTTAATTTGTAATCTACTTGATTGACTCCAAACATGGTTAAATCAGAATCACTGAATTCATAAGATGGGAATAAGTAATAGCTAACAAGTCTTATTATTTCACCAATTTTACTAAATCTGGATTTATCAAGCAGAATTTGCCTGCTGCTACTGTGTTCTTAATTCTTCAAAAGCAAAGTTGTTGAGTTCACAAAGTGGGGGATTTCAGAATGTTTTCTTCTTACTATAAGTGTGGTGTTCATATGCACCTCTTAGTAAAGTGGTATCCAAACTAATTTAGCAAATATATAACTGTGAGAAATCTGTTTATGAACTGTGCTACTTAGTTTAAACTTGTTCCATATAGAGATATAATTTAATATTGCCTGTGTAAATCTAGTAATCTGTTTCAGTTAATAAGATTTAGTCTATGTATAAGAGACTTTAATTTTCCACTCCTTGTGCCTGACCTACCTAAAGTTGATTCTAAACTGCTAAAAATCTTGTAAAAGCAGCAAGCTCTTCTTACAATTGTATTAAACAATGGCTAGATTTTAGACTGTGCAAACTTGCTGAATTCTGTGGAGACGTTCTACCTTGAAGCTTTCTGGGTTTCTGGAACCGATAGCTTTCTTTCTCATACAAGTAGCAGTCCAAATCCCAAGTTGAAAGTGAATCTATGCCTTTGGCCTTCCTCCAGCATTCCTCACTGAGCAAGTAAGAATTTGGAATGTCAGAAAATAGCAAAAGGGGAGGGAAGATACAAGTGTGTGAAGGCGTTCCTGATTTGGAGGACGGAACAAAACACAGCTTCATCTGGATTGCCCTTTTCTGAAGCAGCATTCCTTCCTTATTTGTACTTTCTCACTGATGATGCAGCTCAGTTCCAGCAATGAAGATCTGCCTCTTAAATGCTGTGGATTAAAAATGTTCTTCATGGAAATCTCCTCCTAGCTGGACAAATGACCAGTCTTTAGGGTTTGTTGTTTTTGTGATCAGATTTCTTTTGTTTTTGGTTATCTAGAAACATCCTGGCTTTGCTGTATGGAAACTGTTGTTTAGGAAGAAATATTTTGGAAAATCTGAGAACTGATTTAGTTTTGACGTTGGCTTTGTATGATTACAGAAGCTCCCTGGTTCTATCTTGCCATGATTAAAGAATTATGGAATACTGCTGACTGTAATATGTTTTTTACGGGCATTATCTGGATACTTAGAAACTTAAAACTTTGAAGAATGGATAAAACACTGTAATTGTCAAAACAGTTTCTTCTTACTTTAGACATCACTATACATCTTCAGCCAGAGACAGAGGAGTACTATCTTATTGCTACTGAAAATTGCCTTGCTACCACCCTGAATGGACCATGTCTTCCTTGTATACCAGGAATAAGGAGTATACTCGAAGCAAAAAGTCTCAGTCTGATTCTCCCCCATCATCTCCTTCCCCGATTGCAAAGACGTTCAGAGTAAGCAGTCACTTAATTTCTATATATTTATTTCAACTTCTAAGGACTTGTCTTAATTACACATTACATATATCTTCCTAAATGTAGTCTCAGTGCATAGTCTGTTTCTGATCTCAAAGTCTTGGAGTACAGGAAAGCCCTAACAAGTCTCTATGATAGAAGGAGACTTCAATGACATGAAACATCTTAATTTGATCTGTAGCTGCTGCCTCCTATTTCTTCATAAAGATCAGGAATTGCGTTAGCTACATATTTTGTACCAGCACATAGTTTTTTTTAAAATAGAAATGAGACAAAACCTGAACAGCTTGTTAAACTGCTGTGTTTCTCAAGTCTAACATATTTAAAAATTTCATTTTAAAGTTTGGAAGTATATTGATGGAATAATATGAAGTGTAATACTCTAAAATAACCTGGATCTCTCATACAACAGTTGTCATTGTTTCATATTATTTCTTCAAATGACAAGAGTCCCATTTGCAAGTAGGCATTATAGAGAAACTTGAGGACTCAAATTCTTCAGACATTTCCTTGAATTGCTCCTTTTCTGTCTCAGAAGTTTAAAAAGAGACAAGGTAATATTAATTGATCAAAACACGATTTCTACTTTATATCCACTAGGGAATACTGAACAGTTTGAAATGTTTCTGTATAGCAATGATCATTACAAACTTCCCACAGAAATGTAGTGTCCACATTGTCTTATTTTTAAAAGAAAAAAACCAGATTAAAGAAATTTTGCTGTGACAAAAATGGGAAAAAGACTGCACTCCTTTAATCTGGAATGTTATGAACTTCGCTCTCCACCAGGAGTGTTCTACTTGTTGTGATGAAAGCTATGGGCTTCCATGATGTTGGGTGAATCAAGGGAGTTTTTGGATACGCTGAATCCCAGATCTTCTCATTTTCCCAAACATCCCCTACAAATTTACTTTAGTGCTAAAATGATGTGGGCAGTTTTCTTTTCATACAGTATAATCACATTATGAAGATTTAAAAACAGTTCTAAAGAATCCAATAAAGGCAAATTAACATCTAATACTTATTTTATAATGTTATGGTGTATGTGTTTACTTCTGTTTGTTTTGCAAACTTGATGGAAAATATGAATTACTTTCTTTAACTTCAAGTCATGAAGAATGTTTCTCTTGGCTAAGAATTTATCTCTGGAGAAAATTTTACAATTGTTAACAATTGTTTTTAAACTTGTAAGGCCACATGTTGTTTTTGCTGTTAGTTAATGTCCCCAGGAATTCCTATCCCACTATTCCTATTACCATGTATTTGTAACCGCTCCGCATTGCTTCTTTGTGCCTCATTAGTAGTTTTCATTACCTCAATCCAGCTTTCTGAAGTGACCTTGCGTTTATTTTCTTCCTGCCTTCTTGTGTCTTATCCCTTTGCAGTCAATTTTCTTGCTGTTGTTCTGACCTCTCTTCTCCCTTCAGTAGCAATACCGAGAGTATTAATATCTTCCAGTTTGAAAAGCAGTGAAACCATGTAAAATGACGGTATCTATATTCTCTATTTAGTTGATGCTTAATGAAGCATTTCTTCTTCTTTCAATTAAGAGGCTCATCAACATTCATTGTTAAGGAAATAAATCAGTCCTTTGTTACGCCAATGGTAAACAACTTAAAAAGACACCCTTCAGCTACATGCTTATTATCCTCTTTTAGTTTTGTTTGAAGCTTTCTTGCTTCTCTTCTATATCATTACAACATAGAACTATGTCAATCCTATTTAAACACTTTAATTTTAAAATGAAATTGATTTGCATAATTGCAGAATAAACTTAAACATAAACCGATCATAGATTGGAAAATTGTATTAAAATAAACAGTACATGTAATACCTGCACGAAACTAAAAATGAATGTCTTTGGTTTGGGGTTTTGGCCCTCCTGCACTTTTTTAAACTCTTTTTGACTTCCCCAACACACAAATCAATTGAACGTTTACTCTACGGTTATGAATTGATTATATATCATTATGCATCGACCCCTAGTGACTTTATAGATAGATTTCCTCCATGATGATCTATCTCTAATCTGGTCTTTCAGATCGTTTAGTGGTTGCACCAATTGCTACTGCAACTGAATCCATCCACTTTGGTTGCTGGTTGTCCTGTACTTCTCTTTTCTTCTACTTTTCCCACCAGTAGAGCCTTTTCCAGGGAGTTGAATAATGTATCCAAAGTAGAATAATTTGAGACTGATTTGTGCCTTTGTGAGATTTAACTTGATTGCATCTTTGGTTTCCCCTTAAAACTCTGTTCATTTGCTTGAGTCACCTGAAACTATTTGCTCTAGGACTATATTTTTGCAGTGTATCTCCTCTTTTAAATTCTAATGTGGTTGGTAGATGTGGAGACATTTATTTCAGCATTTTTATTAGATTAGGGCCAGTGTAGATAGCATCAGGACATAGTGGATCAGTGGTGAAGACGCTGAGCTTGTCGATCAGAAGGTCGGCAGTTCAGCGGTTTGAATCCAGCACCACGTAAGTGAGTGAGCTTCCGTTGCTTGTCCAGCTTGTCCAACTGCCAACCTAGCAGTTTGAAAGCATGTAAAATGGAAGTAGAAAAATAGGAATCATCTTTGGTGGGAAGGTAACAGCATTCCATGCGCCGTCAGCGTTTAGTCATGCTGGCCACATGACCATGGAGACATCTTCAAACAGCACTGCCTCTTTGGCTTTGAAATGGAGATGAGCATTACCCCCTAGAGTCGGGAACGACTAGAACATATGTTTGAGAGGAACCTTTACCTTTTAGGTAGCAGCACCTAACTGACTTTGGCTAATCATGGAAGCTAAGCAGGGTCTATTCTGATTAGTATTTAGATGTAATATTACATGACAATTTCAGGAATATTAGCAAGACTAGAATGTTGAAAAGAAACCTCCCAGAAGGCAGTGATAAACCACTTCCAAATTGTTGCCAAGCTCTGGAGACTACAGCAGCACCAAACTATTAAAACAGGCTGATGCATTCTGAAAATCCAAAAATGGAACTACAAAAACTATAATGACCATTCAATACTACAGAATATATTACTGTTGAAGACTTAAGGCATAAGGACAAACAAATAATGAGCAATTGACAGTCTATGGGGAAGATGGCCCAAAGAATATTTGAAATTAACATAAGAGCAATCAAATAAAAAAGAATTATCTGTGACAATTTATCTTGTTCATTGCAATGCATATGAGGCGAGGAATTGCAAGAGCAACATATTTGTTTCAATAAGATGAAATAATGGTTTTATAAAGTAACACATTCAAATTAGCGAGAGAAAGATGAAACAAGTTCAGAGAGTGTCGGTGGAAATGATTTATTTTACACAGTGTTCAGCTATAGAATGAAAAAGCAGGCAACAAAATTTCAGAAGAACAAAGAAAACCAGGATTTCAGAGTTTTCATACTATAGCAAAATCCTTAAAGAAGCAAAGCCTGAAGTTTTACTGATAGACATGAAATGAAGCAATAAATCAAAATTTGTAGCTCTGGGATTTGGGATTCAATTTAGTACGTGTAAAGTGAAATTGCCTATCCCAGGCATCGTGGGCCCTTTTGGGCTGCATAGAGAATTTAGATTTTTTTTCCTTGAAATTTTTATGCACAGTTCAGTTGAGGCCTTGGTCACCATTTGGAAGGAGGCTATGGCAACAGATTGTCCTGAGGATTGTCTCTGTGCACAGATTCTGTGAGGTCCCCTGGTTTTCAAAGGGCCTACAAGAGAATCAATCAAGAATGCCCTTGGCATTTTACAGGGAGCAAATCCAAAAGATGCAAGTACATTTCTTAACCATCTGTTCAGTTACCATTCAAAGCACTGAACAAATGGTATTTAGGATTGGTCTTTGACTGACTATGACTGTTGAATCATCACTGTGTTCACATGATCAAAATTTAGGTGCTTGGCATTTATAATTGCAGGTGCACTTCAACTCCCTCCATTGCTATCTCCACCATCTCTGGCCTTTTGGCCACCCTGTACTCTGACCTGCACTCTGCCAGCCTGTATTCCACCATCTCTGACTCCCCAATGCCCTTTGCCATTTTTGTCCCACTGCTGACCAAGTGTACCCAAGCCAAAGCAGCTGCTAAATACTTATGTCTACCACATGGCCAACAAATGCTTCAGTCTGGTGTGCCTTGTCAGCAGAGGGAGGAAAAAGATGGAGGGCAGCTGGGGACAGCAGCAATGTCCCAGTGCAAGATGGCTAGAGTGGTGGACAGCAAGGTGGCCAAAAATGAGGAGGTGAGGAGATAGGTGGAGGATGGAAATTGAAGCTCAGTAGGGCATCACACAGTAAGGCAGAGCAGAAGTATGAGGACCACAACTGGAAAATGACTATTGGAAATCCCATCGCTAAATGGTCTAGTCATGTGATGTTTTACCTAATGACTGCTTCACTTAGGAACAAAAAGTATGATCCCAATTAAGGTTGTTAAGTGAAGACTGCCTGTAAGAACTTTTGGTGGACTCTTGCTTGTGGGAGAATGGGCAATGAAAAAAGCTTATTTTCTACCTTACTACATCTTTTAGTGTCAGCTAGCAGGCTTTTCTGAGTCAGGAAGAATTGGTGGAGCAATTACAGGTTCACTGTGGAGCTTTTCTCATCATTTGGTGAATAAAGTTGCTCAGTTTCACCCTAAGTTTGAATCCTATGGAGGTGACTGAAGCAAGTCTTCTAGAGTGAGTTCAAGTCAGTTAGTCTTCAGGAACTGGACCAGGAACTTTGGAGATATAGGTGTCTGCCATATGTATTACATCCATGTCCCTCGTGGTTGATTGAGGCCTCCAAGAATCCATATGTGAATGGATCCAAGTGGTGGTAAATGCCTTTGGAGGGGAGGAAATGGTTCTGCTAGCTTTGAAAAAGATGGTGATATGCCCCTTCCTCAAGAGATAATCCTTGGACTAAGAGATCATCCTTGGACAATTTTCATCCAGTTTCCCACAATCTCTTCTGTGGACCTATAGTTTCAGAGGGCCTTGGAGGAAGCAGTTCATATTTCCAGTTGAGATTCAGACCAGTACTGAAATGGGTTTGGTTGTGCTTGCTGATGACCTATTGCAAGCTTAGAATGGGAGTGATGCATTAATCCTGGACCTTCTTGATCCTAGGTGGCCTTTATGCCATTAGCCTAGCCCATAGTATACCTCTGGATCAGGGGATGGGAGTGGTGGACAACATTGTACGTTGGTTCTCTTTGAGGCCCAGTATGTGTTGATGGGAGAGGAATTTTCAAGGTTATTCCCCCCCCCCCCCCGCTTTTGTGGGCTACCACAGACTCTACCTTCTCCCCCCTCTTTTTTATATCTACATGTAACCACTAGTTGAGGGCATCCATCAGTACAAGTTGATGTATCACCAATATGTTGATGATACCAAGTTGCAAATGACATCTCTGTTGCCAACTATCTAAGTGAAGCTGAGGAGAGTCCTAATGTCTGATAGGTATGATAGCTGGAAACGATAAAAGAGGTTGTGGCTCAACCCTGCCAAGACTGAGTAGCTATGGATTCTAGATTCCCTGGATCTGGGAACTAGAGGATTCCCATCTTTAGTTCTGGATAGAATGACACTGCCCTGTTCAGACTTGGTGTACATCTAAGGGTTCTCCTGGATACGCAGCTTCTACTTGAAGAGTAGGTGGGCAACCATGGCCAAGAAGAACATTCTACAATTGCATCTGGCATGCTACCTGTGCTTATTCCTGGACTGGGAGGTCTTGCTCAAGATCATTCATATCTTAGTGACTTCGCAAAGTAGTATTGCCATGGTATCTACATGGGGCTGCTCTGAAGATTATCCAGAAACTTCAGTTGGTCCATAATGCAGCAGTGTAGATAGCAATAGACACAGTTCATCCTGCCCATGTAACACCACCAGTCTGCAGGCTGTACTGGTTCACGATAAGCTTCTGGGTGTGATTCAAGATGTTGGTTATTATAGGATATTTGCTGCCATTGTGTTCCATAGGGGGGCATTCTCCAGTTCCCTCTTTTAAACTTTTTCTCATGGGATCTAGGAAATACTATATGACTTTTCTATAACTATCCCCGTGGAATGATCTTCCCTTTGATATATAACAGGTCCAAATTTTCTTTGCCTTTAGAAAAACCATTAAGCTTCTGTCTTCTTCCAAGGCATTTGGATCCAGTTAAATTGAATCCTATTTTTGTTATTTAACTATTTTGCTTAGTTGCTATTTTTTTTTATTGTATTACCTTTTTAATGTTGTATGGATTTTTTTTTCTGTTTGTCCTTATGTAATCACATAGTTTGAGTTGGGTAGCCGTACAAACCCAATAAGTAAGAAAATAACAGAATAAAAGTTGGAAGGAGCCTTTGAGGTATTTTAGTCTAATTTAGTTTAATCCACTGCTCAAGCAGGAAACTATCATTTCAGACAAATGGTTATCCAATCTCTTCTTAAAAACCTCCAGTATTGGAGCATCTATAACTTCTGAAGTTAAACCATTCCACTGATTAAATGTTCAACAGTCAGGTAACTTCTCCTTATTTCTAGGTTTGTTCTCTCCTTGATTAGTTCCCATTCATTGTTTCTTGTTCTGCTTTCAGCCACTTTGGAGAATAGGTTGACCCCTCTTCTTTGTGGCAGCCCCTTAGATGTTGGCACACTGCTATCATGTCACCCTAGTCCTTCTTTTCACTAAACTAGACATACCCAATTCCTGTTCTTCATATGTTTTAGCCCCCAGTCCCCTAATCATCTTTGTTGCTGTTTTCTACACACTTTCTAGTCTCAATATCTTTTTTATATTGTGCTGATCAAAACTGGATACAGTACTACACAAATTTTGAAATGTAACTTCCTCAGTGTTTAATTGTGGCTCATGCATTAAACATGTATGTTGCACAAAATGAAATCTAATATATACAAACAAAAGAAAAGTAGAAATATTCATGAATCCTTTTTTTAAAAATGTTCATCATAGCATTTTCCCGCAAGTGTAGAGTCTGCTTTTTTTTTCATATCAGCTAAGTGCTGATCTATTTGTGACAGGAATTGACTGACCAACTTGCTACCCGAACTTTCAATCACAGGTTTAGGTACAAAAGCCAGCCAAGTACTAAATCATAGGCTTAGGTATGAAAGCCAGCTGGATGACTTTGATCCAAAGTCACCCAGATAACTTTCATACCTAAATCAGAATTAGAACTCATAATCTCCTAGTTTCTAGCCTGGTACCTTAACCACTAGACCAATCTGGCTTTCAAAATGTTTGTGAACATTTAAGATCATTAATGACAACTCTTCTTATTCTTATAATTTTCTTTGTATTAAGTGTTTACTTTCTATCACCACTGTTCTAATTAATGGTGAAAAGTGTAAAACAGTAAATAGCTTCCATAAATAATAGTCATACTGCCAATGTTGGAAGATATAATTGAAGAAAGTTAGTTCTTTTAGGTTTCAGAATTGATTATGATTTTTGAATAGCCACCTTATGCTATAATCAACCATATTCCAGTTTTACTCTTGAAGTGGCAGAACAATGCTAGAACTTGTTTGCTACATTAAAATTGGTCATCTTCTCTTTTTCTTATCAAAATCCACATTCATAAATATGGTATATTATTGATGTTAAAAACACTTTATATTACTCCCATAAATACCATATTAGAATTACAGTGATATATTTATATGAACAGCTGTTCTGTGTGAGATGAAAGACCTGTCTGTTCCTTTTCCTAATCATTTGCCCAAGGGAAGGTCAGATGTAAGACACAATAGCAACGATACCAATAATGTTACTTGAAGGCATATATTGAATGCAGTTTCATTTCTAGAAGATGATGACTACAAAAATTAAGAAATAAGAGAAGACCTTTAAGGCTTTCTTCCTTTAATCTGTTTAAGAAAACATTCCAATCACTCAGAATTTCCAAAATACTAAAATGTCGGGGCTAGTCCTTCATAGTTATCAGAGTTCAACTGCGAACAGAAGAATAATCTTCAGGTCAGGTACATGTTTCCTGTGTAAATGCATAGCCCTTTGCTTGAAAGCAAATATAAAACAACGTAATAAAGAGTTCAGCTGTATGATTGCTAATTGTAACATCTGACAACGTTTTTCAGCTTTTTCAGTAAAAATGTTCTTTTTGGCTTCAGAAGAGAGAATAAAGACTAAATAAACCAGAACTAATTAAGGAAGGAAACCAGGCTCCATTAATCGAGATTTCTTTTGCTGTATATTTGTATATGCTTATCCTATCCTCAGGGAACAATTTCCAGGTTGGGCAACAATTTGGGAGTTGTCTATTTTGCATTTCTCGGATGTTAACTCTAAATGGCATTTAAGGGAGAAGGCCCAGTTTTCATAGCATGTATGCTTATTGAATTCATGACCCCCGGGAGAACAAAATGAGAAAAATAAGCACAACTATAACCTTGTAATATAAATTTAGAGAATCTTATTCATCAGATTTGAGTCTGATTACCTATTTATTAAATGTTAAACCCATGTTGGGCTAGACTTATTGGGAATTAAAACTATTAGTTAATGAAGTAACAATAGAAGTTGAAATTATATAACAAATCATATACTATCGCCGCATAATTATTAGTAGTAAAAGGTGAACCTTAGCAAGAAAATATGAGTTGGAAAACATCAAAGAAGGAACAATTGTGCATAATTATGTTAACAATCATGTACTTAATTGTTCCTTCCTTGACATTTTCCAATTCATATTTTCCTGCTAAGGTTTACTTTTATTACTAATGACAGAACATTATAGAAAAGCTATGACATAATTCCTAATTTTTAATGTTTAACTGAAGGGCAGTGTTGAATTAGAAAATAATTTCCTAATAGAAATAGAAATTGCATATTAATAGTAAAATAAGAATGTGCTTAAACCTTCCTTCTTTTTGCTTTAGAGTTTTCCAAGGCTTTCTAAAGTAGCACACTAAATTAGTTCTTTACTTAAAAATACTTAAAATGCATTTAGGGTACAGACAAAAATATAACAAGAACTTGAGAAAAAAGAGGTAACTTGAAAATGGTGTTTCTCAAATATGGTAACTTTAAGACATGGATTTCAACTCCCACTATGCTGGCTGGCAAATTCTAGGCAATTTCAACTGTATTAGGAATGAGTATGCTTATTTCCTGCATTGGAGCACAATAGTTGGGCACAATATTTAGAACACCATGATGCAAAAGAAATTCTGGTACAGAGTTTAAAGTATTTTTGTAATCTTTGAACCCAGCTGTTGGAAATTGTATTGGAATCTTTTTTGTTTGCAAAAACATACATATTAGAGTCTTCTCCTTTCCCTGTTCCTTTTTTGGATTAAGTACAGGGGTGGGTTCCTGCCAGTTCTAACCTCTTCTATAGAAGAGGTTCCACAAACCTACAGTGCCATTTAGAACTGGTTCCAGCTCCCTCCCCCCGCCCATCCGCACATCATCAAGATGAAGAGCAAGATGAGGAATTCTGGGAGTTGAAGTCCACAAGTCTTAAAGCTGTCAAGTTTGAACAGCCCTGGGGTTTTTTTCTAAAGGGTTAGGGATGCAAAGGTCTTGCAACTTGACAGCTTTAAGACTTGCGTGCTTCAAATGCCAGAGTTTCTGAGCCAACATTTTGGTTGCTAAGCAAGAGCGTTAAGTGAGTTTCACCACATTTTACAAGTTGCCCACGCCCACCCAGTCACATGACTGCCAAGCCACTCCCACTCGGTCACATGGCTGGCGAGGCACTCCCACCCGGTCACATGGCCAGAAAGCCATTCCCACAAAGCAGGCCACACCTACAGAAGAGGTTCTAAAAAAATTTGAAACCCACCACTGATTAAGTACTAATAACAGAAGTAAATAATTGAAGCCAATTTAATGAAGTTTTTTTCTTGGGGGGGGGGGGGAGTAAATAGCTATTTATGCCCTTGTTCCCCATTTCAAAATTGCATTTGTTGTAAAAATTTCAAGAATATGCTTTTAATTACACTTATGCCATCTGTGAATGCTTTTGAATTTTAAAAGTAAGTTTGTAATGTCCCATAATCCTATACATTATCTACAATCAAAACGGTATGTTTTTACTGGCTCTTTACAATCCCTTTGTTGTCAACATTGCAGAATTTCCAGTACCTAGCCCTGTTCCTTTTTATTAAAAACAGAAATAAAGGAAGCACAGTGAAACTAAAAAATACATAGCAATGCAGTTTCATTTGTCAATTTTTCTTTATTTCACTACTGCCACAGACTCACAGTTGGGTCAGCCAAAAAGAGTTTGAGAAAATTCTCTGAGGGGCTCTTTTTAGCATTTTGTAGATTGGCTGAGTTACTGCTTTTAAACTTGCTTCTCTTTTGGTTTTGCGGCAGCTTTCTATCCAGGAAACAAAATATAAACTCGCAGTTATTAGCTAAGTGTTTGACACATTCCCTCTCTTTGTTTCCTGCATCTACTCTTACAGAGGGATGTAGAAGAAACTAATGTACAAAGAAACACATATTGTTTCTGTTATGCTATGATGTGATTTTCAAGATTCCCTTTCAACTCTATTAATAGCCTAAATTCAGAGAGAGCAGTCACATTCTGTATCGACTACAGTTTGTGGACCATCATCAATGGTAGACTTCTATAATTATGACAGCCTTAGGTTGTTATCTACCCTAGTGATTAAAGATCTCAGGCTAAAAACTGGGAGAGTGTGACTTCTAGTTCCATTTAGGCACGAAGCCAGCTGTGCAACCTTGGGCCAGTCATTTACCTCTCAGTCCTAGGATGGAAGCAATGGTAAACCACTTTTGAAATTTTGTAAAGAAAACTTGTCCACGCATTTGTCAGGAATTAGACTGATTTGAAGGCACCAAAACAAATAAGGAAAGGTCTATTTTCTTTACCTAACATTCTAATTGCCATACAAAATTAATATTTGCCTTTTATTTTCTTTGAGAAAACCTGTAAGCAATTTTCCGGATATATCATGCAAGCTGCTTTGCAGTTTTGATTAAAATGCATCCGTTAACAATGCTGCATTAAGTAGAGGCTTGGCTTTAAATAAAAAAGCAGTCTACAACACAGAAACTCATTCTTGTCTCAGCTTTAAAAAACATTGTTATGCAATTGTGGTTTATGTGGGATAAAAACAAACCAAGTACTGGTACGGATTACAAGTACAGAAGAGGTTAGAGCTTTCCAATGGGTACTATAGGAAAGGTCAAATAATTTCCTATGATTTACATATTTTTTTTTATTCACTTGACTAACTTTGCAAAAGCTGAGTTACAATTCTTTTTGTTTCAATAAACATAATTCCTGAAAAGTGTGGTCAGAATTAAAGCCCTTGCTTTAAGAAATTATTTCATTCTGTTCGCTGTAACTGTACCGCGTCTCTTTGTACCGCGTCTAAACTGTATTGTCATGTAATGCTCAAAAAGTATTTAATTAAAATATAAAACTGGACATACATTTTCAGTAAAATACTACTGGGAAAAGATGCCATATCTACTATGCCTCAATCATAGAAATTATAGATTATACACATGCATACACTCACATATACTTTTTTTACATTTATATTTGAATACATGATAGGCTTGAGAACAATATATCAACTTTGTCTGCTAGAAAGATTAATTTTTCCTACAATTTGTCTTTAAAATAGGAGATGTACTGATAATAGAATAAACAGAAAAGCTGCTGGAAATGCAGGATTCTCTTTCTTTTGAGTAAATACAGTCCTTGCAGTGTACTCCTCTTAAATAGATGAATGTTGCATATTTACACGATACTTCCTTCATAGCAATGTTATTTGAGAAAACTAGCCTGCCTCAGTACTCCGAACTTGACCGAGCACAGGTACGAACCTACTTAAGGACATACCTTGTGGCGATAAGAGCGGCCAAACGTCGACATTGTGCCGCTCTTATCGCGTCCGCAGATAACCGCCCTGCCGCCCTGTTCCGGGTGACCCGCTCCCTTCTGTCGCAGAGGCCGCGGGAAGCCCCTTTACAGGGCAGGGCAGAGGAATTTGGGAAATATCTGCAAGATAAAATCGCTCAAATCCGGAGGGAATGGGTCCCTTTCAGTGGCCTAGGGGGGACGCCCAAGGCGAGTCTTGAGAGACCACTCTGGGAGGAGTTTGACTTGGTTGCCATTGAGGATTTGGACGGGTTACGTGGGCGACTACGACCTACCACATGTTCATTGGACCCGTGTCCCTCCTGGCTTGTACTGGCATCCTGGGAGGTTACACGTGACTGGCTCCTGGGACTAGTGAACGCTTCGTTGGGCGAGGGGTCTTTACCGGCCGCCTTGAAAGAGGTGGTTGTGAGACCCTTACTCAAGAAGCCTTCCCTGGACCCAACGGAGCTAGCCAATTATCGTCCTGTCTCCAACCTTCCCTTTTTAGCGAAAGTTGTAGAGAGTGTGGTGGCCCAACAGTTCCCACGTCACCTGGAGGAAAATGATTATCTAGACCCGTGCCAGTCCGGCTTCCGACCCGGGCACAGCACGGAGACGACCTTGGTCGCGTTGGTAGATGATCTCTGGAGGGCCAGAGATAGGGGTTGTTCCTCTATCCTGGTCCTATTAGATCTCTCAGCGGCTTTTGATACCATCGACCATGGTATCCTTTTGCACCGGCTGGAGGGGTTGGGGGTTAGGGGCACCGTTTTACGGTGGTTCGGTTCCTACCTCTCCGGCCAGACGCAACGTGTGTTGGCAGGGGAGCAGAGGTCGACCCTGAGCCCCCTCACTTGTGGGGTGCCACAGGGGTCGGTCCTCTCGCCTCTCCTGTTCAACACATATATGAAGCCGCTGGGCGAGATCATCCGTGGTTTTGGGGTGGGATATCATCTGTACGCTGATGATACGCAGCTGTACATCTCCACCCCGAACCACCCCAACGAGGCCGTCGAAATGATGTCCCGGTGTTTGGAAGCCGTACGGGTCTGGATGGGTGACAACAGACTCAAACTCAACCCCTCCAAGACGGAGTGGCTGTGGCTTCCGGCCCCCCAGTTCAACCAGTTGCTTCCATCTCTGGCCATTGGGGGCGAACAACTGGCCCCCATGGAGCGGGTGCGCAATTTGGGCGTCCTCCTGGATGCCCGGCTGTCCATGGAGGACCATGCTGCAGCCGTGGCAAGGGGGGCGTTCCACCAGGTTCGCCTGGTGCGCCAATTGCGCCCCCTATTGGACCGGGATGCCTTACGCACAGTCACCCATGCGCTGGTGACGTCCCGCCTGGACTACTGCAATGCTCTCTACATGGGGCTTCCCTTGAGATGCACTCGAAGACTACAGTTGGTCCAGAATGCGGCCGCGCGGGTGATTATGGGGAGTACTAGATACTCCCATATAACACCTCTCCTGCGCGAGCTGCATTGGCTTCCTGTGGCCTATCGGGTGCGTTTCAAGGTTTTGATTACCATCTTCAAAGCACTCCATGGCACAGGACCTAGCTACCTGCGGGATCGCATCCTGCCCCATACATCCCTACGACCAATTCGCTCTCACAGAGAGGGACTTCTCCGGGTGCCGTCCACTAAACAATGCCAGAGGGCGACACCCAGGAGTAGGGCCTTCTCTGTGATGGGCCTTTGGAATGACCTCCCCCTCGACATTAGGATTACCACCGACCTCCGCTCCTTCCGTTCAAAACTCAAGACCCACCTTTTTCAACTATCTGGCCTGGCTCAACCATAGTTCCATCTCATTCCTCCTGACAGTCTTTTTAAATTTGTAATTTTAAACTGGGTATTTTAATTCCTAATCTAGTTATTATTATTTTATGTCTTGTAATGGTTATTACCTCCTCCGTGTAATATATATATGTGCTTTTATTTATTGTACGCCGCCCCGAGTCCCTTTGTGGAGAGGGAGCGGCTAACAAATAAAATAAAATATAAATAAATAAAACTCCGATTGGAATTGTGCTTCTTCTTTTGACAATTTTTCTGTTTGAAAGTATTCTAAGTAAAATCTCCTAGTGGTGCTTGATTGGCAGCTACATGGTCCTATCCATGCAATTTTCTGCATAACAGAAATCATTTCCTGCTGCATTCTTCCAGAATATTTTTTTTTACTTCCCAGTGTAGTTTACAGCTAGAAAGGAATTCTATTGTGATCTCCCAACCAAGTCCTAACCAGCCTCAGTCCAGCTTAACTTGCAAGCCCAAACAAGGATGGCTAGATGCTATTATTTTGCTTTGTAGAATATAAGTACTTACATTATAATACTTCAAGTGGATTATCTCCATATTTGACATATTATGGAAAACTTTCATTTAAAATAATTTTATTTTGTTAAGCATAGATATGAGTTTTCATATACCTCCGCATTTCTCTAGTTTTGGAAAAAGAAACTTGGGCCTAAGATACAAAATAATGGTGAACTCTATTAAGTTATTCTAAGCAGCAAAGCTTGTTAGAGCCATTGTCAGAAAAATATCCAAATGTTGGATAATGGAATGTTGATGGCCAGAAAACAATTTGCTTGTTAAAATAAACATGACTTTTAAAACTGTCATAAAATGAGATTTTACTTCTAAATAATTTACTTTATAAATTTAAGTTGAGAGTGAAATTTAGAAAGCTAATCTGGCTTTGAATCCTAAAGCCTAGATTATTTTATTTAATTGCTTTCTAAATTACTCAGTTTATAAAGAAAAGTT
This sequence comes from Natrix helvetica, assembly GCF_964273705.1. Lineage (NCBI taxonomy): Eukaryota > Metazoa > Chordata > Lepidosauria > Squamata > Natricidae > Natrix > Natrix helvetica. Next base: position 138,534,536 of record NC_138549.1, read on the forward strand.
TAGAACATATTTTTCTTTGGTGTGAATTTTGTAGTATGTACATAAATTGTAAAAGTTCTGTTTCAGAGTTGAAAACAAATAACAGCAGCTGCACATCAGAATGTGATCAACATTGCTTAGGTTAAATTAACTGTAGTACGTTTTCTATTTAAAATAGAGAACATGTGATTTGTTTAAGATTGATACTGAAAAAAATGAAAATTTTGATTTTAAAAAATTACATTAGAGAACTAATAATATACAAACAGTACCTCAGAATTTATCAGTAAAGATAAAAGACTGTTTTTCAGTTATTTATGAAAATATCTCTATGTGCATAAAGATTTCTCTTGTAGATAAATGCTCATAGATTTTTCTATAACTATTTATATAATTAATGTGAAACCAAACCACTTACATTGACAAATATATTCCTTTGATATATATATATTTTAAAGGAAAAATCTTTGGCATTAGACATTAGATCTCCAGAAAGAATAGTGTACTTATCTGAATGTGAATATGTGTTTCATCTTCTGTAACAAATGACAAATGCTTAAATATAAGACTGTATGCTAGTTAGTCATATAAGAATGAGATTTCAACCTTTTAAAAGATCTTCAGTTAATACTACACTTCTGCATTTATTTAATATAAATATGTTCCATATAAACACTTTCTTTAAAATTCATGTTGATACTTTAGTCTAACCAGAGTTATCCTGATGTTGCCAGAAATATCTGCTATTATTGGTATATTGCAGTATTTTGCAATATTTTTTAATAGTTCAAAGATTTTCTAGATGAATTCCAGAGATATTGTGCTGCTGGATTTATGTTATTTGTCATTTACTTTCATAATCATATTTTCAGCTTTCCAGCTATAATGCTAAAGCTATTTATTATTGTCACTGCTAATCTGAGCTTCTTTTATATCTATTTACAGCATGAAAGACTCTCCAGGTAAGATTTTCAGAATTCATGCTTTTTTTTAGAGCATCCATCCATCCATCTATCATCTATTTTAATCTAAAACTAAATGATATCTATTTATGTCATCTAATTGCCTCTTCTTAATTGCTTATGGAACTATAGCCAGGAGGCTTAATACAGGTAGTCCTCGACTTACAGCAGTTCATTTAGTGACCGTTCAAAGTTACAACGGCACGGAAAAAAATTGACCTATAACCTTTTTCACACTTATGACCATTGCTGTGTCCTAAAGTCATGTGGATCACCTATTCTACCTTTTGGCTAGTAAAATCAATGGGGAAGCCAGATTCCCTTCACAACTGTGGCAAGAAAGGTTGTATAATGAGGCAAAACTCACTTAACACATGTCACACTTAACAACTGAAATTTTGAGCTCAATTGTGATCGTAAGTCGAGGACTACCTGTATTTATTTTCATGGCTACCATCTTTTATCTGATCGGCATGGTCACCTCTCACCTGAATTCCTTTGTCTTTCGAATATTATATTCTCCTGTCAGTTTTGAATGAACTTTTCTTTCTTTCACTTCTACCCCTGCTAGGTTACAGGTAAATTACTTTGAGTAGTTTGTTATTCTTTTGTCATTGCATTGAGTATCTCTTCTATAAGAACTTTTTTTCCCCGTGAAGTTGTAAATGGTTTTGAAAGTGAATGAAGCTGCTTTAAACCATATCTAACTTCAGGCTGGATTCAGCAAGTTCAAGCACTGGCACTAGTGACACCTATAGTGATCGACCCTCAGGCCGCACCAGTGCCTATACCAGAAGAGCCGCGCTCAGCAGCAGGACAGAAGATGAGAGTAGCAAGGATTATAAAAAGGTGGGACAAATTTTTCTTTTCTTTTTCTTTCTTTTCATTTGAAGCCTGTACTAGGCGTCTCTCACTACCTCAATAGCCACATGCCAAGGGGAATCAGGTACCATGGGAGGCAGGTGATAAAGAGATTTTAATAGGGAATCAGAACATCAAGGGCTTATTTTCCTTTAACCTTTCCCAGTGCCAAATACAAAATATTCAACTTACCCACTTGGAGGTCTTTGGGAATTGCGAAGAGAATGTTTGCAGGCATATCCAGTTCCCACATGACCTTTTTTGTATCACTAGATAAGATTATCTTGAGCCCTTCTTTAATTCCCGCTGTTTTCTTGTTATCAGTTAATACAAAGCTGTTTTGAATGTAGCTGGAAGCCATTGGAGAAGAAACCAATAAAGTAATACAGATTTAAAGCCCCAATAAAACACAGAAATAGAAATATATCAAGAAAATGATGTTAAAGTCCAGGTTCAAACAAGTTTACAAATAACTGTATTTGCATTCCTATGTTTGCCTTTTCCATGGAGCTGTTGACTTTGATTCGGTTCCCTTTGTATGGAATAAGAAATTGTTGGTGTAACATTTTAATATAATGTCTAATTTTTAAAAGAACTTTCCAAGTTGCATTTGAGCATATATTTAGTTTACTTGGAGGATCAATAACCAAAACGGTATATGAAATAATGTGCAAACAATCACTTTAAACTGAATTGTATCTGGTAACATTCAAAGTGTGCTATGATAAGTACTTTTAGTCCATGCTTTCCACATGAAGTAAAAGGATGTGCCTGGAGTGATTCAGGGGTCTTGTGAAATTATACAGTTACCTGAAGATGTTGGCTGAAAATTAATTGAGCTGTAAAACTTGTTCTTCTAAAGGATCTGAAATAGCAAGTCTTGCAAACTATCATTCTCCAATATGTCACCATCGATTGTTCAATAGGTGGAATATTATCCAATACTGAGGTAAAATTCCACTTTTGTTTTGTTTTTTTTCTGTTTAGCTCTATGAGAGTGCCCTGACTGAAAACCAGAAACTGAAATCTAAACTGCAAGATGCCCAGACGGAACTCGCAGATATTAAGTCAAAAATGGACAAATTAGCTCAGGTGAAGAAACTCTAGGAAATCATGTACTGGGGAAAAAAACAAGCAGGGAATTTAAAAAAAACTTATTATTGTTGATAAGAGAATTAATCAGTGACGTGCGGTGAGGTTTATGGCTGGTGAGGCTGGTGACATCATCAGGAAGGCGGGGAATGGGACCACGTGTGCTGGAGGCTGAGGCTGCTCACGCTCCGCAGTCCTCGAAAGCGACTGGGGAATGACGAGAACCTTCCTGCCTCTGCTGGACTTTGCGCGCTCCTCGCGACTGCATATTGCAGTCGCGAGGAGCACGCGAAATCCAGCAGAGGCAGGAAGGTTCTCGTTGTTTCCCAGTCGCTTTCGTGGCTTCGTCATCCGGGAGCGCCGAAAACATTTCTGCCTCCGCAGCTCCTGGGTGCGGCCGGCCGGAGGTAGCCACAGCGACGCCGAGGCGGTCCGGGTGGACGAAAGAGCGAGTGAGGCAGCCTGATCCTCGGTCGCTTGCCCGCCGGACTGCCTCGGCGCCATTCTGGCTACCTCCGTCCGGCCACGCCCAGGAGCTGCGGAGGCAGAAATGTTGTCGGCGCTCCCGGATGAAGAAGCCACGAAAGCGACTGGGGAATGACCCAGTCGCTTTCGTGGCTTCGTCATCCGGGAGCGCCAACAACATTTCTACCTCCGCAACTCCTGGGCACGGCCGGACGGATGTATATAATATTATAATATTATATATATATAGTATATAATATTATATACTATTATTTCATGAAGAGAGGTGAGGCTCTGCCTCCCCTGCCTCCCCTGACCGCACGTCCCTGGAATTAATAGTACCTGAAAAAACACTGAGTGCAATAATCTTTGTATGCTATGGATTTCTAATAAATACTTGATTGTTATTTTAAATAACACTGCAAAAATTATTACTTTGTAACAAAGTGGTTTGTTTGTTTGTTTTAAATAGCAGAAACAGGAGAAAACTTCAGATCGTTCGAGTATGCTTGAGATGGAAAAAAGGGTATGTCTTTACGTGTTTTCAGAATCAGATTGTATAAATATTTTGAAAACCAAACAGCAAAACAGAAAGATTATTCTTTTCCTAGCAAAAGATTCCAAAAGCATATTGGATAATATCTTGCCCCTGAAGTTACTTATTGAATTCTCAAAATATTTCTACACTGCATCTTAAGCTATTTGGCTGCTCTCTGTGTAAACTGTTTGGAAATGAAGGCAGCTGAAGAAATTGCTTTCCAGATTTCAGTCCTTTGTTCTTTATTGACAGCATGGTGTTCTGTCCGATTTTGTGGGAGCATCTTCTACAAACTCACCCTTTTATTCTCCCTTCCTATGTGATGTGACCAATGGTGGAGAAGGAAAAGAGGGATCGTTTTTCCATTCTTCTCACTTGACTAGAAAGGGAAACTGGTAGAGCACTAATAAATTTCACCTTATCCAGAAAAGGTGGGGGAGGGGGAAAATCTATTTGGCTAATTGGTGAACTTGTAAAAAAAAAGTTTCAGCTTTTTACTGATACAACAGTTAAATTGTTAAAGAAAAGGCCCAGAGTATCACTAGCAACCTGAGCCATTCTTTTCTTTGGCTCCTTTTCTACCCTTATTCATAATTGCTAAGGATTTAGACATACTAGGAGCAGGCAGATGCCCGGAATCGCAAAAATATTGGAAAAGAATCTGGAAGTGGGCACAAGAAATTACGGGGGAACAAATAAAGTATAAACCCGAAACCTTTTTACTAGGAATAATTAAAGGGAACTACACAAAAAAAATTAAATATCTACTAACACATATATTAACTATAGCTAGAATTGCCTTTGCCCAATGCTGGAAGCAAAATAATACACCGCCAGACGAATTAGTGATAAAAAAAACCTTGGAGTGCGCAGAAATGGACAAACTAACTCAAAAATTAAAGGACAAAGAAGAATCGGAATACTACGAAATTTGGAATAAGTGGTATGAATGGTTGGATAATAAGAAAAACAATTAAGCCGAAAACAATATACATAAATAAACATAGAACTGTATATAAAAGTAGGTAAATATGTTAAATATCATAAAAATGTATAGATAAGATGACATAAGGATTGTAATATATGGTAAAGAGAGGAAAACATACATAGATACGACGATGTAACATTGTACAAACTGTTGATATAAAGATTGTAATATGTGATAAAAAGATAACAACAACAACAAATTATTACAAAAAAAAAAAGAATAGAGTAGAACTAGGGAGGAGAGCAGGTAGAATAAAATAAAGGGGGGGGGGGGGGAAATCTCAAGTTCCTACTTTCTGGGGAGGAGGATAGCCCAGGGTATCCATTGTGTAGAAACTGCCACAGGACACAGTAGCTAATTGGAGTGGAGGTGATTGTTTACAGTGAAGTAAAATTCAACAAATGAATTTGACAATATCACTTCTAGCAACAAAAGATGCTATATGCTACTTGTAATGGAATACATGGTGCAAAGGCTGGAAATTGCTTTCCTAATTGGTTTAGGGTGGTGGAGAATAGGGCTTGTCCTCAAAAAATGGTAGCTGATACTTATGCTTAGACAATAAGCTCTCAGGCTAGCTTACTGATATTTTTATTAACTTTAAAGCATTTTATTTTTTAAAGAGTTCATTATAATTGCCAGGATTTTGCAGTATGATCAATATAATATTATATATTAGACATAGCTCTCATTGTGTGGCAGTTAATGCTATATAACAAATAGAGTATTTATTGATTACATTTTGATTTTGAAAACCTGAAGAATAATTTGTTGTTTCAAAATTGTTAAAAATACATTGAAGTACAGCTTAATATCTGATATTCCAATTACTTTTGAGAATAATTGTTTGAAAAAACTTTTTCAGCATACAGGCAGTCCTTGTTTAACAAATATTTAACAAAGCTCTGAAAATGTCAGTTATCACCTGAATTGAAACTTACAACCATCACTCCATCTCCAGTCACATGATCACAATTTGACTATTTGGCAACATTTACAACCAGTTGTGGTGTCCCGTGGACATATGATCACAATTTCTCACTTTCTTTTGCCAATCTTTGTTGGTTAAGCTGGATTTGCACCCTGGTGACTTGACTTATGACCAGAATTACTTGTCCTAATTGTGGTCGTAAGTCAAGAATGACCTGTTGTTCAGATCAACAGGTAAAACATATGTTTAATATATGTTACATAATTATTTTCAAACCTCATCAGTAACAAATTTCTGTTTCTTCCACGGCCTGTCAGTACACAAGACTTTTAATAGTCTTGTAGTGTGCCTAATATCCAATCTTACCAAAATGACATGAAAACTCTATGGGCTATAAATTAATTCTATCCACTCACTTTCTTTTTTGCTGCTATTCTCTGAAAAAAAGATGAATGTTGGTTTTTGAGTCTGTCACTGGTATTGGTATTGTTTGTTATGGAATGGTATATCCAGTGCATAGCTCCCATTATTTAAATAAAATATCTAGTTGTTTGGGGCAAGAATTTGGCCCTTTTCGGTGTCATTTTTGTTGTCTAAGTACAAAAAACCTATCTTGTCAGTGAGATGTGGAAATTAGATTTGGTCTGAGTGTGCAGTTATGTGAAGAAACAAATAGAATCAAAAATTGAAAGAACATAGCTACTGTGTCTGTTCAAAGTTGGGGTTGAAAGAAACAGGAAAGGATAATGGGAATAAGAGTTGAGAAAGGGGAAGTATTATATGGCACAAATGTTTTTGCCTTGGAGTAGGACTATATTGTGTTTGAAAACCCTTAAGCCTATGAGATTTCTTGTACTTTCTCAAATCTCATGAAAGATGATCACTGTGAAAATATTTCCTGAACAGGAAAAACGAGTCCTTGAAAGGAAGCTTTCTGAAATGGAAGAAGAGATGAAGGTAATAAAATGTATCATTTATTTGCCATCTTCTAAATCCAGCAGCATCTTTTAAATTGCAATGTAGGAATAGCATTAATCATAATTAAAATCTTTTTCAAATCTTCTAGCTAAATTCACTCATTCAAAATAGCAGTGCTAGCTAATGGGTATCCTTATGCTTTTCTGGTTGAGTTGGAAGCATTTTCTAATATTTTTGTTCCAAATTTTGGTGCAATCTATTCTGCAGCATTTTTATCAAAACGTCATTATCTGTGCCTGTATTATGTTTAAACTTGGCTACTAACGATTCTCTCCAATCCTTTCTAATACTGGCCTACTGATTCAACTGAATGTTAATTAAAAGTTGAAACAGTATTTTACTTGTAAAAGACTTTCCTCCTTGCAAGACAAATGTTTTAGTCTTTCTTATTACATTTCTTGTTCAAATGCTTTGCCTTTGGATATACCTGAATTCTTATGATTCTTATGATTTATAAAAAATGAAGCTTTTATTCCTATTTGATTGATTCTTTTAATATGAAGCACTGGCAAGGAGATCAGTTCATATTATCAAAAATGTTTTCCATAGTATTAGTGGAAAAATGTTCTCTGGAAATGCAATAGTTCTATTACTTGTAGAATTATAAATATGTATAAATTTACTAAATAAATAAATAATAAATAAACAAGAAGCTGTTTCCAAAAACCAATGGTAAATGAAAGATTAAAATAAGCCTTAAATATTACTGTTTTAAGTATATGTATTCTGAAGAGTCATAAGAATTGCAGCTTTAAGGCAAGATTTAGTGCTATTACATAGTAAATGAAACTCCTTGTCAATAATTTTAAGTGCATTAAATATAAACAATCATTTTAACTAATCATAGATAAGTTACTAAGCAATGTTTTGTGGTTTCTGCACCTAGAAACTTAATGTTTCCCAGTCCTGGCAATTTTTAGAAGTATGGCCTTCAACTCCCAATATTCTTAACAATGACCATGCGGAGAGGCAAATTCTGGGTATTAAAGGCCACATGGCAGAAAATTGCTACTACACTTGGGAAACATTGACTTTGATAGTTAAATGATCTTACATACATATACACGTGTGTGTGTGTGTCTTAACATATATTGTTACTATGATATCCAAGGTCAGTATCCACAATTATTCATATATAAATTTGGTACATATTAAAATATATGGGAATAATGTAGTTTGAACTTTTTAACCTAGCATCAATATATTAAAGCGTACGTCTCAAAAGTATTGACATTGAACAGAGCTAATATCCAATTTCTTTGCAAGAAATTCATTGTGTCTTCTGAAATTATTACTAATAATATTTAGTTGAATTTCCTTTGCTACATGCATTTTCTCTATCCTTAATTACTGCATAAATTAAATGCATAATTGGTAATTCTCCTGTGCGCTGCTTGGGGAATCCAAGCATGGGTTAACTTTGTCCATTAGCCTAGAGACTGAGTTATGCAAATTAGATGACCACGCCTCCTCTGCCTGGAATACTCAGTTTTTTAACTCAGTCCAGCCTGAAGAGACGCAATTCTAATCTTCTCTAGACTAATCGACAAAGTAAGTTAAAAGATTTGGATTCCTCTAAGCCTGGATTTACTAGGACCTTGGAAATGAAAAGAAGAGCTCATTTAACAGCTCAGCCGAGACGCTGATCTCCGGCAAAGCTCGCACAGCTGGAGATTGCTGTTTATTCCTTCGGCTGTAACAGAGGCTGGTTCGCCGCCTTTTTAGCCGCATTGCTGCGCTCAGGGGCTGGTTCGCCGCTCCGTTCCGCGCCTTTAAGGGAGCGATCCACTTTGCGAAGTGCGATCTTTCTCCCAGCCCGATGCCATCGGTTTCTGACTAATTTCGCTGCTCTCCGCTGCTGTTTGCACAGCGCTGCAGTCAAGCCGCATTTTAAAAGTCCCGCCTGAATGGCGGGCGCCATTTTGGATTGATTTCTTCGCGCGCTTTTGCATGGGGGAAGGAAGGCGGGGCCTCCTTTCCCTCCTAATTAGCGACGCTGCGTCAACGGCTCTCTCCCAATTTTCTCACTTGCCTGGTTCGCTCGGCTAGAGATAGTTCGGTGCAGCTGCTTCTCAGTGTTACTGCTTGCCTTCGTTAAAGGTGTTTTGTGAGGAGATTGAGCTTTTCGCTTTCATTCGCATTTAGTATGGCAGAATCCACCAATTCTGGAGGTATTGTAAACACCACCAATGTGGCCCGCTCTGAATCCGAGGCTGATGTTCCCCCCAGGGTGGGTAGGGCCGCAACCAGGGCCTCCACCCATGCTTCCCGGGCCTCCTCAGCAGCCCCAGACAGGGTCCAAAGGCGCAGGGACAGAACCAGGGCACCATCCAGAGCCCCCAGGGCGGCCAATCCCTCGCCTCCGGTGCTGACCCCTCAGGGTTCCACACCGCGTTCCCCCCCCCTGCTTCTCCTGGCAATCGAGGCTGGTCTCCGGACCTCGCCTTACCTCAGGCCCCATCTGCCGAGGAGGGAGACTTAGAAGGCCAGTCTTTCCCAGATTTGCCAGCACAGGGCGTGGCTTCGGCCCAACCCATGGCTGGGCCTTCTGCAACCTTCACGCCCACGGCTGCAGGCCTCAGGCCTACGGAGGGCCAGGAAATGGGCCTTCACCCAGATTTTTATCAAATGATATCTGATGCCATTTCGAGGGGGGTGGATGCAGAGTTACAGCGTAGATCCAACACCCCCAGGGCCTCGTTAGCGCCTAGGGAGGCTTCCACTTCCCAGGCCCAGCCCTCCTCACCCTTTCCCTCTGAATATAGTGAGGAATCTGCATTGATGGAGGAAGGTGAGGTGTTAGATATTGAATTATCCGATGATGAGGGCATTCCAGTGGACCAACCCTCCTCAGGGTTATTTCGCCCAACCTTATTTAAGTCTTTATTATTTAAGGCCAAGGCTACCACTAACATGGGCGGTTCCACCACCCAGGATAGCACCGCTGTGGGATTGGATGCCACGGAGCGCCTGTTTGCAGAGCAGGTTTCAGAACAGGAAGCTATTCCCTGCCCCAAGCTCTTTAGCGATGTCATTCAGAAACAGTGGGCGCAGCCCACTGCTGTGGCCCCCCCTAGCAATGGGGACAAAAAATTATACATTTCCACTCCGGAATTGGAAAAGATTCTCCAATTTCCTTCTGTGGATGCTCCCATTGCGGCCCTGGCATCCCCTGCACTCATTCCTTCGGAGATTTCTGAGGGATTGAAGGCTGAGGACCGCAAGGCCGAAATGGTCATACGTAAGACACATCAAGCAGCGGCCTGGGCCTTACGTGCCGCCTCTGCGGCATCCTTCTTTAATCGTACATCTTTGGTCTGGCTCAGGCAACTACAGGCTAGGCTTGCCCCTGAAGACATGAGACTTCACCAGGACGTCACAAAATTGATGGCGGCTCTAGAATATTCTGCGGATGCCACTCTTAACGCGGCCAAGTTCGCTTCCCGAGCCGTAGTTTCTAATGTAGCCTCTCGTCGCCTGTTGTGGCTTCGCCATTGGCAGGCAGATGTTCGTTCTAAATGGCGTTTGGCTTCCACGCCCTTCAAGGGTGAGGCCCTGTTTGGTTCCGTTCTTGATCCTATTCTTATCGAGACTAGGGACAAACGTAAAGTCCTTCCTTCTGCCACCAGACGCAATGATAGGAGACAGCAACCATATAATAGACGCCAAAACTTCAGGGCTGGGGACTCGGGATTCACCACCACTCCTTACGTTCCCCAATATAACCAAGGTAACCAAGCTCAGGATAGGGGCCAGGACCGCTTCGGTTCTAGGGATAGGAGTCGCCAGCAGTCCCAACCACAGGCTCAGTCTAGGCGGCCCTTTCGAGGGGGCGGTATCCGGTCCTTTCGCAGGTACCAGTGACTCCCAAGGGGAGGGGGCCATAGGCGCTCGGCTTCTGGCCTACACCCATCAATGGGCGGAGACCACATCCGACGCCTGGGCCCTTCAAGTAGTGAGGCAGGGCCTCACTCTGGAGTTTCTGTCCCTCCCACCAAGACGCTTCATCCGTTGTCCGGTACCCAGGTGTCAAGAGAAAAGGCGCCTAATGAACGAAGAGATTCAATACCTCCTGTCCATCGAGGCTATAGAGCAGGTTCCAAAAGGGCAGGAGGGGCTAGGATTTTATTCAATCTTATTCCTAGTTCCCAAAAGCTCAGGAGGATGGCGGGCCATCCTGGATTTAAAGCGGCTCAATCTCTTCATAAAATACCAAAAATTCAAGATGCAGTCCCTCAGAAGCATCTTAGCATCCATACGCCGTGGCGACCTGATGACATCGGTCGACATAAAGGAAGCATACCTCCATGTTCCGATACATCAGGCCCACAGGACGTTTCTACTCTTCCACTATGCAGGCCGTCATTTCCAATATCGGGCCCTGCCTTTTGGCCTATCATCGGCCCCTCGCACGTTTACCAAGCTCCTCGCAGTTGTGGCAGCTTCGCTTCGCACAGTGCCCATACGGGTCAACTGTTATTTAGACGACATCCTACTTCTGTCTTCAACGCGTGCCCAGGCGGTAAGGGACTTGGAAGTCACAATGGACGCTCTGCGCCGCCACGGGTTTGTCCTGAACCTCGCCAAGAGCCACCTACGACCAACCACGTCGTTGCTCCACCTGGGCACGATCATCAACTCCAGGACGTGCGAAGTGTTCCTGTCCCAGGACAGACGGCAGAGCATCTGCGCGCTGGTGAGTCGAATATCATCTCAAAGACTCATTCCCTTGGCCACTCTTTCCCAGTTACTCGGGAAGATGATATCGTGCATCGATGTGGTTCCCTGGGCCCGATTCCACTCTCGCCCTCTCCAGTGGTTCCTGCTCCCCTTCCAGAGAGCTCACACAAGCCACACCCAGATCAAGGTGCGTCTACCACCCGAGCCACTCCGATCCCTCCGATGGTGGGCTTCTTCCAAACTCCTCAGGGGGAGCCCGTTCAAGGAGCCGGATCGCATCCAGGTGACAACAGATGCCAGTCTGTATGGGTGGGGAGCCCATGTACTGGATCGGGTAGCACAGGGCCGATGGTCTAGCCAGGAAATCAACAACAGCATCAACTGGCTGGAACTACGAGCCATCCGGTTGGCCCTCCTGGAGTTCAGGGACATTGTGTCACACAACCACATTCTAGTTCTGATGGACAATGTAGCCTCCAAGGCCCACGTAAATCGCCAAGGGGGCACCCGTTCCAAGGCCCTGATGCTGGAGGCGGAGAAGTTACATCACTGGGCGGAAGCCAGACTGCTGTCACTGAAGGCGGAGCACATTTCAGGCGACTCCAACACGCAGGCAGATTGGTTGAGCCGAGCAACGGTCGACCAAGCGGAATGGCAGCTGCATCCCTCCCTCTTTCGGGAGCTAACTCACCGGTTCGGCACACCGCAGGTGGATCTTTTTGCCCAGCCTTGCAATGCTCAGACAGCCAGATATTACACCCGGTTCCGGACTCAGGGGGCGGAGGGCACGGATGCTCTACGCAGCCCCTGGCCGCCCGGCCTACTGTACGCTTTTCCGCCACTACCGATTCTCCCTCTGGTCATCCAGAAAATATTTCGGAACAGGCGGAGGTTCTCCTAGTGGCGCCAATGTGGCCTCGACGTCCCTGGTACACCGACCTCGTCCATCTGTCCATCAGCCGCCCTTGGCGCATCCCGGACAATCAGATCCAGCTCAACCAGTGGGCTCTCATTCATCCGAATCCTCAGCTCTTGCAGTTAGCTGTGTGGCACGTGAGCGGGCTAAGCTGACCAGTCTTCATTTCTCCAGCGCTGTCATCGACACCATTCAGGCGGCCCGCAGGCCTTCCACTACTCGTATTTACGAAGCCACGTGGCAGGTTTTCTGCAGGTGGTGCCGTCGCAATACCATCGTTCCGACCAGAGCATCAGTTCCCCAGGTCCTCGATTTTCTACAATCGGGCCTAGAGAAGGGATTGGCACCGAACACTCTACGCTGTCAGGTCACCGCTCTGTCCACAGTCCTTAGTGGTGGTCGGGCCCGGTCGCTAACTCAACACGCGCGGGTCAAGGCCTTTCTGAAGGGCGCCTCCAACATCCGGCCTCCAACTGTCCACCGTTATCCTACCTGGGATCTTCCGTTGGTACTCAGGGCGCTTACATCTTCGCCTTTTGAGCCCATCCGCTCCATCAGCTTGCGACTACTCACGCTCAAAACAGCATTCCTGGTGGCCATTACTTCTGCCAGGAGAGTTTCGGAACTGGCCGCTCTCTCAGTTCGGTCTGATCTATGCATATTCCATTCCAACAGAGTGGTTCTCCGTTTGGATCCATCTTTCCTGCCCAAAGTCAATACCTTGTTTCACAGAGCGCAGGAGCTTGTCCTCCCAGACTTTTGCCCGCATCCTTCTCATCCGCAGGAGCGACAGTGGCATCATCTGGACGTTCGGAGGACCCTTCGTCGCTATGTGAAGCGCACGGCTGTATTCCGCAGGACAGAGGCACTCTTTGTCTCATTCCAACTTTCTTCCATGGGGCAGAAAGTTTCCCCCAATACCATCGGACGTTGGTTAAAAGCCTGCATCGCACTAGCTTATGACTCTCAATCCCGGCCGGTCCCCAGACGTATTACTCCTCACTCCACCAGGAGCGCGGCGACAACTGCGGCCTGGTCCACTCAGGCCTCGGTTGAGGATATTTGCAGAGCAGCCACTTGGGCGTCGCCATCCCCATTCATTCGGCACTACAAAGTAGACTCTTACGCTTCGGCTGAGGCATCCTTTGGGCGGCGTGTGCTACAACAGGTACTCGCCTCCTCTGCGGGTCCTGACCAGCCTACTTCCCGCCCTTAGGTCAACTGCTCTGGCATGTCCCATGCTTGGATTCCCCAAGCAGCGCACAGGAGAACGACCGTTGACTTACCTGAACGGTCCTTCTATGTGCGCTGCGAGGGGAATCCAATCCCGCCCGATGATTGGGCTGGTCCGGGTCTTCTCCTCGTGACTTTTGACTTTTGACTTCCATATTCTGGACATGACTTATATTGGACGTGACTTAATAATACCTTCCGACTGCCGTCGTGACTGACTTTGACTTACTTCTCCAACGGCTGTCCTTCGTGCAAAACTGAGTATTCCAGGCAGAGGAGGCGTGGTCATCTAATTTGCATAACTCAGTCTCTAGGCTAATGGACAAAGTTAACCCATGCTTGGATTCCCCTCGCAGCGCACATAGAAGGACCGTTCAGGTAAGTCAACGGTCGTTATGTATGAAAGTCATGAACACTTGTTTTGGGTGAAGCATGATCCCACAGTTAGGATCCCTACCTCAGATTTTATGTGAAATGGAATATCTGTGAGGATTCAGAGAGTTGGGAGGTTTCAGAGTTTGTTTTTTAGAGTCACTTTTTAAAATTCTATGTCAACCAACCTCACCATAATTATAAAATGCTAATGTATACATTTAAATATTTGAAAAGTTCATAATCCACCTTTCAAAACATTTTTTCCAGGGCAGATTACAAAACTTTAAAAACAAATTTAAAATTTAAACTGAAAGTATGCAAACTAAAATTGAAAGCATTATTAAAAGTGTAACTATAAAATTGTAGAAAGAACATAATTTATAAAGTTCTATGGCAGCAAAAAGTGTTAAAAGGTAGGAGCCATGTGACCTCACTTGAGGAACTTTTCGTAAAAGTCCTGTTCCAAGACTGCCCACTTAATATACCTCAGTAAAGATGGTATCTTAAGCAAAGTCTCAGATTTAATCATGTGAATAGGAACGTGTAAAAACAGTTTCTTTCCAATATATCATATCATATGTTCTGTTGGTTTATTTGATGTCCCACGTTTTCTTCAGCTAAAGGCAGTTTGTATATGAATCTTTTTTTTTTGTCCTTACAATAACCTATTAGGTGGACTGAGTTAAGAAAGAGCAACTGGCCAAATCTCATAATGGAAATTTGGTCTTCCCAGTCATAGGGCTGCACTTTAGTTAGTACTTCCCACAGATTCTCTACAGTTAAAATCTGTATCTTCGAATTGGGTTCAGAAACAAACAGAGAGATGTTGAAGATATTTTAGTAATAATGTGATAATGTCCATGATTTGTACAACATGAAGCTATCAAAACTACCAAACAGAAGTCATGATTTCCCTTTGCTGTCTTTAGAAATGTCCATCTACCTTTTCACCTGTTTTCCAGCCAGTAGCTGTTGACAGAGGTGCACTTGATCTGTCACCCTCTCTCTTGTGGATGGGAAAAGTATCAAGGGATTTTATTTAAATACTGGAGATGCCAGTCCTGGCTCTTCTCAAATGTATATCTACTAGTCAGGTTTCTGTTTTCTGAGATATTGGCATAAACTGAGGATTTCTTTCTTTAATTAGCCTGTAGGTTTCTATAAATAATCTTAAGAGGTCCAATTTTCATGAACCCTAGCTTTTGGAAATGTAGGAATTTTGGAAATGTACACAGAATATCTTTATATAGTAACTTTACTCAACCTTTATACTCTCTAAATGGCCATGTCAAAACATGCTGTTTTATAATGGAACCAGCTGCTCAAAAAACTACAGAAGCACATCAAAAAAAATTTTCAAAGATCACTCAAGCTTTTAGATACAACAAAACAAAACAATCCTGCATCCGTTTCCTCCTCCAAAAGAACTATTAAAAAGGTAAAGGTAAGGGTGTCCCCACAGGTTTTACCTCATTAGTCGTCACCAACTTTAGGGGGCGGCGCTCATCTCCCATTTCTTAAACCAAAGAGCCAATGTTATCTTGAGACGTTTCTGCAATCATTTGGCCAACATGACATCACGCCGCTGCACAAAGCATACAGCTAAAGATGGAACGCTGTTATCTTCCCAGTGCTTATATGCAACACCTATTCATCTACTCGCCTTTGCATGCTTTTGACTGCTAGTTTCATGACAAGTGACAGGAGCTACTCCATCTCACGGCATTCAGGTCTCGAACTACCGAGTTGTAGACCTGATCCCAAAGGGGAAATTATTCCTGCATAATTCATTCTCCCTCCCTCCTCCCCGCCCCCTCTCTCATCTTCACCCCTAGTCTTGAAATATGCCTGTTCCATGTCACAATTTGAGAAAAAGTCTCTTGATATCAGTGGATTCGTTGATACGATATTGTTAGGCTTCTGGTTTTCTTGTTTCTTTATTGGGCTTTCAGTTCTTTTCAGACTTAACAAAAAGCTACTTAGTATTTGAGTGGTTGTAGCAGAAATTGTCATCTAAAGTAGCTACTCTTGCTGAATACCCCTTTCTCCAAACACCTGCTCTGAAAAACAGTAAAGTTTTATTTATTGCAATTTCTGATTGCTGAAGTGATATGTTATGCTGCCCTTAGTGGCCTGATAATCCTATATATAGGATAACACTGCTTGCCTGCACAATAGGTACCGTATTTTTCAGAGTATAAGACGCACCAAGGTTTTGAAGAGGCAAATTAAAAAAAAAGTTTTTGTACCCTGCAAACCTCCCAAAAACAGCCCGTTTCTTTTAACAAAAGCATGAATAGCCCTCAGGAGGCTTATAGGGTGCTCCGGGGGGTGGGACAAAAACGAGCAAGAAATGGCCCATTTTTCGTGAAAACGGGCCCGTTTTTTGTCAAAAAAAGGACATGGATAGTCTTTAGGAGGCTTATAGAGTGCTCCTGGAGGCTGGGGGGGGTCATGTTTTGCTCATTTCTGCCCTTCCCAGCCCCCGGGAGCTCTCTGAAAGCCTTCTAAAAGCTATGCATGGCCATTTTGGTGAAGGGGCGGGGTTTCAGGAGGCAAAAAATGCTGTATTCAGTGCATAAGACGCACCCAGATTTTCAGGTTCTTTTTTGAGAGAAAAAGGTGCGTCTTATACTCCGAAAAATACGGCACTTGTTCCTTTCTTTTGTTTGTCTCCTGGTGCTTATTTTCCTATTACATAAGAGGGAATTACAGATTTGCTTGGCTTCTGAAATATTTTTGCTTCAAGAATACAAATTTCTGAACCTTTAAAAACATGATAGCGAGGAAAGCAATTTCTTGACTTACTAGAAATGGTTCCAGTTGCAGAAAAACCTTTAAAGGAAACACTTAAACTGATTTTACTGTATGATTTTTTTTTTGAAGCTGAGCTCCATTTAAATTGAACTCTGTCTCTTTAAAAGAAGACATTTCAGTAGCTCACATTACAATCCAGCTGCAAGAGAAGGGCAGCATCACCTAGCTTGATATACAACATTCCACATGATTGAATGTATTTATAGATGAAATCTTAAAGAATTGAAATGGGAATGTATTTTGATCTATTGTTGATAATGTGTAATATTAGAAGAAATATCAGGATTCTGCTATAGTTACACTGTGCCTTCCTACCATATAACTAGCAAATGCTTTTTTTTTCTTTAAAAAAAGACTTAAAATAACCTACTGTAAATGTGGACGTTCCACCTCTTACTAATGTGAGATGAAGTATATAGCTGTGAATCTATGTTGGAATGTTTTAAAGCACATGACTTGTATGTGTGAAGTTATGACAGTCCCTGATGGCCTTATTCATGAGTTATTTATTGAGGTAACTTTTTCAACAAATACAGTATCCAGTGGTGTGTGTGTGTGTGTGTGTGTGTGTGTGTGTGTGTGAGAGAGAGAGAGAGAGAGAGAGAGAGAGAGAGAGAGAGAGAGAGAGAATAATAAAGAACGTTTTCATCGTGTCTACGTCTTTTGAATGACATCCATTCTTGCACCATATGCTGTATCTGTCTGCAGTTTCTTTTTGTACTAGAGTCACCTTGACTTAATATAGCAAATATACTTACATTTTACCTCACTCTTGCCACTGCTGTTATTTCATTTAGGCTTATTAAATTTTCAAAAAGCTCACTTTTGAATCACATTTCTATTCTGTTGTATAACAACGTTTTTTTTTCTTACTGTCTGCAGCTCACTTACAAAGAGACATAAAAAACTAAACTGATATCTGATTCAAGCAGTGTCATAAAACTCTTAAGGCTGTCTGTTGCCAATATTCCTCAGCATAATAGGAAAAAGATTTTGGCTTACTGAACTATATATATTGTGATTTTAATGGTTTGTGCGTCAGGGTTTTACATCAGAGTATCTTAAGACTACTATAATGGGTGCTAACCAGTGGTGGGTTGCAGGCAGTATGCCCGTACCGGAGCCAGCCCGGAGCACCGGGTACCGTTTCGGTATGGTGCTCCGGAAGGTCCACCCGCCCGCCCTCACTTCCTACTGTCCTTTTACGTCTACAATGCTTCCACGCACAGCGTGTAAGCGCCTGTGCGATGCTCTGCTAACCAGCTGGAGCATCGCGGAGGCTCACAGAAGCACCAAGACGCATGCATGCAATGTGTGTTTGTGTGCGCACGCGCATCCACGTGGACACCAGCAAGCCAGTACAGTTAGAACGGAATCCGCAACCCACCACTGGTGCCAACCATACAGTTTCAAAGGAATATTCTGAAACATTCAGAGGTAGTGCAGGATGCTTTTAAAAGTCAATTCAAAACCTCTCATACAGTTCCTCCTCTAATACAAAGTTGAGAGATACGTCTGATAGATAAAAAGGACTCCCAGGACATATAAAACAGACTTTTAGACTGCTACTGTTCAGCAGATATCTATCAAAATAAAGATGAGCTAAAAATTGTGGTAGGGAGGAGGAGGAGGAGGTTGAAAACTCCAGGTAAAACCAGTTTTTCTCCCTCTTAATTTCAACAGATTTGAGTGCATGGCAGATTTGTATACTGCCATCACCCAACAGGAAAATGAATCTCTTTCCCTCACATACACACACATTGCAGTAAATTACATGTGAATTGCTGTGATGGTATGTGGAAAAGACTTTGGGAGATTAGGCGAAGAGATGGTACCAAGGGAATGGTCAGATAAGAGACAGCAGGTGAATAGTGGGTGGGGCAAGAGGCAGGTTCTGTCAGACTTGCAGGTTTTGGGCCATGTAACTTTAAATTAAGTAGAATTAGTTCATCTGGTTGTGCTTCCTATCCGATCTACCCTGCAAAGCCGGCATCAATCTTGCAAGACTGAAAGTACAATTCCTTCCCCTCCCCATTACAGCCTAGGAAGAGTCTCTTCTGAGCCCCTTGCCTCTCTCACCATCCAGCTATGGGCTAGGCCAGCGATGGCGAACCTTTTTTGGCTCACGTGCCACAAATGGGGGGAGCGCAGGGGGGTTGTGTGCGGGCGTGCCGCACCCATAATGCAATGCGTGACCCCCCCAGTGCGCATGCGCGCACAACAGGCACTCCCCCCATTTTTACATGCTTTTTTCGCCCTCCCCAGGCTCCAGAGGCTTTATAGGAGCTTGGAGAGGGCGAAAAGAGCCCCCCGCTCCCCCCCGGAGGCCCTCCGGAGACTTCAGGGATCGTCCGGAGGCTTCCCTGAAGCCTTCGGAACGCTTAAAACGACCCTCCGAGCAAACTGGGTCGTTTTAAGCGTTCCGAAGGCTTCAGGGAAGCCTCCGGACGGTCCCTGAAGCCTCCGGAGGGCCTCCGGGGGGGCGGGGGGCTCTTTTTGCCCTCCCCAGGCTCCTATAAAGCCTCTGGAGCCTGGGGAAGGCGAAAAATGGCTTTTAAAAACAGTGAACTCAGCTGGCCAGCATGCGCATGCGCATGCGCGCTGGCCAGCTGACAGGGCAGCGCCTCGCGTGCCCTGACAAATGGCTCCGTGTGCCACCTGTGGCACGCGTACCTTAGGTTCGCCATCACTGGGCTAGGCTATCTCTTATTTGATCATATCCTTGGCAGACAAGAGAGTGCTTTAAAAATAAAAGAATAAGAAGCACAAATGTTCAGATACATTTCTGCTGAGCATGAGTGGCTTTGAAGATTAGCCTAAATCATGGCTGTTTGGGGATTTCTAGGAGTATGAAATAAAATGGCTATATATGTGGAGCAAGATTTAGTTAATGTATTTGAAATTGCAGAAATAATAAAGAGGAGGAGCCTGTAATTGAATGTAATTAGAGTTATGGTTTCTAATTTGGAAGCTGGTTGCTTCTACATACCCTTATGAACTATTCTAATCATCACCAAAAAAACCCACAAAAAACAAGATTACTATGGTAGATTTACTGTATCGTGACTTCCCTGGAAATTGTTATTGCAAGGATATATTTATTTTGAATGTAAACATTCTTTTAGCACTATATTCTCTAGCATTAATATACTAGAGAATATAATTATAGTGAGTGTCTTTTAAATTGTTTTGCATTTCTGCATTCGGCCTCATTTACACTTTGAGTTATTAGATAAATAATCTTACATTTTCTTAAGATAACACAAATTTGTCATAGACAGGTTTAGTGGCCTAATTAGGTGCTGCTTGAAGTATTCAGGGTTTATTTAACCTCATTCCAACTTTCACACTGTTTTAGAGGAACTATATTTAACATATTTTGAACATATTTCCTTTTAAAAAAAACGTTTCTTATATAAAGGTTATATCCTAAATTAAATTTTATAAAATTCTAAAAAAAAACAACCTAGAAATCTCTTTATTATGATAGATACTTTTTGAAGAAAATAAAGGTTTTAAATTGTATTTGTATTTTTTAATAAAGTTGGTTCAACTATTCACATATTTTAAAATTGAAATTTCGTGTTTTAAAAGATTCAACCCAAATGATGCCTAGTACTTGAACGATTAACTGAAAAGGGCATTATAAACACAGCACAGACAAACTGAAAGATTTCAGACCTTGTACAAGCACTTTACTAACTTGTACAAATTCACTCTCCTTTTCAAATATTGCTAGCTATTCTGACACTTTTTGGCTCTTGCTCCTTCAATATACGAAGGTGCTTTTGATGGGAAGAGTCAGATCAAGAGATTCATGAAGACACTTTAACTTCTGCACCCAGCTCTTAGATGACAATCTTTCATTAATTGATAGTGGGGAAAAATGTTATGCCCAGAATTGCCCTGATGCCTGTTACAAGTATAATCAAGTTTGTGTACATATGTGCACATATGCATATGCCAGTTTTGACTCCTGACAACAACCTGGATAATTCTCTGCAGTTTTCTTGGTGAGGTTTTTTTGGGAAATGATTTGCCATTGCTTGCTTCCTAGGATTGAGAGAGAGTAGCTGATCCAAAGTCACCCAGCTGGCTTTGTACCTAAGACAGGACTCGAGTTCACGGTCTCTGGATTTCTAACACATTGCCTTAAACTCCACACCAAACTGTTTCTCTTTAATTGCTTTTAGAGCCACAAAATTGTTTACCTCATGATGATGAATTTACCCTTAAATTTGAAGAGTGAGCAGAAGGAACGGCGTCTTTGACTTCTTTTCAGTGTTTCTAACACTTCAGTGTGCTGTTGAGTTTCTTTTGCAATTTCACTGCTGTCCACCTCTCATTGCTGCTCTTTTTCCCCCCTCACGCTTGTCAATTGAATTCACGTTTCTGTGCTTTTTATATTCTGTTTTGTCTTTGTCTATCTCCTCCATATCTCACTTTACAGAACCTTCACCAGCTCAAACAGATTCACACTTTGAGGCAGATGAATGAGCAACTGCTGGCCGAAAACAGGGCTTTGACCCGGGTGGTAGCCAGGCTCTCGCAGTCCGCTGAGCCCCCAGAGTCAGAAGAGCTATAGCACCTCCCCTTCCAGTTGATCTCACCTCTCCTTCCATTCTTCCAGGCAGGTCTTTGCTCTTATTATCTGTTCGAGCTGTCTGCTACTCATTCTGCTTTCTTCCTAAACATGTTTGATAAGGAGGATGCCAGACCAATAGCAATATGCCATTGAATAATTTCCTTTTCAAGTGCTCTTCCCTCAAGGTATAGTCCTTATTTTGGAGATATCATTCCTGATTTGTACTGAAAAATTGTTCCTATTCAAGATATGCTTTTTATGCATGTGAATTTCATATCGGAGAACAATCTCTGGTATAATTAAATTTTTTATTTTGTCTTTACTTTGTCTTTTAAAGACAGTGCTGAATAAAGTATGAATGAAAGAAATAGAATGAATGATCAGAGTATAGGTGTCTGGTTGTCCCAATTAGATTAAGGCAGTATGGTAGAATAACACTGTCTGGCTGACGGCACCCTGAGGAGGCCAACTCTGTGGGAGCTCCCGGAGCTCCTTGGTAAACCAGGGCGCCACCCGGGATCGACACCGGGTCAGAGGCCGCAAAGGCACAACGCGATCCAAGGCCCCAGTGGCTGCCTTAGCCCAGGCTTTCACTAGGGCTTTGGTCAATTTGTGAGCAAGGGATTCAGGAAAAGTCCCAAGCTCCATCAGAAACCTTTCAGGGTCCATCAGGCGCCTGGGGCGGAACCATCTAGTTGGTTCTGCCTCCCTGCGGCAAGGGGTAGCTGTATGGAAGCCAAGCCTGATGAGGAAATGATCAGACCATGACAAGGGTTGGATAGAAATATCCCCTAAATCTAGATCATTCATCCACTGCCCAGAGACAAAAATCAGGTCGAGCGTGTGTCCCCTGTTATTTGGTGTATAAGACGCACCCAAATTTTCACTCTTGGGGGGGGGGTGGTGCGTCTTATACTCCTAAAAATACGGTAGGTTGAATTCTGAACACATGTCTAGTGTAGTATTCCTATTTTTGCCACAAATTATGATTAACATTTTTCATATTTTATATATTACTTTGAGACATAGGAACCAGTACTAAGTTACTCAATTTTCTTCAATAATATTTCATAAACATCTAGAATGTGACATTTCAATAATGCTGTGATACAGTAGAGCTACATCTTTCAGATGAACTTTTTCTCATTAACCTCTATGCCAGAGAAGGCAGCTAATAATGCATTTAAGACTCTAGACCAGTCAGCTCCTCAAGGAGCAGCTGGACAGGAGAGCATTCCCACAAATATATCTTGTAGACCAGTTGTGTCACAAGACTACTACAGTACAGTCTATGTGGATTACCCTTGAAGAGCATGCAGAAGCTTCAACTAATGTGGAATTCATTAGCACATGCAATATTGGGTGTCATAGTACACCCAATTGACAAGGCTACATGAGCTACACTGATTCCTGGTAGGTTTCCAAGTGCAGTTCAAGGTTCTGGTTGTCACCTCTAAAGCACTGAACAGCATGAGGCTAGGTTACTTGTAGAACCCAATGGTTTCTACTGATCTCACTCCATAAGAGAGTGAGCACGCTCTGAGTCTCATTTCTCATCAGTGACTCTTGATGGCCCCTATGAAATGTGCTTTCTCTGTCATAATACTTGTCTTATGGAATAGCCTCCCCTGAGATATGGACAGCACTGACCCTGGTAGCCATACAGAAGGCCATGAAAACCTCCTTTACTCCCATCCCAGGGCATTGAGTTTAAGATGTTAATGGAACCTTAGTACAGGTATGACCATATTTGTTTTATCAATAGTAAGATTTTTAAAGGTCTCAATCTAGTTTTTCTGTAATGAATTTGTGCGTTTTTGATGATGTTTTTATTTCTCTTCACTGTCCAGAATTCATTTTGTTAGATGAGCAGCTATATAAATGTGTTCAATGAATAAATTATGTCTTCTAATTCTTTTGGTTCCAAGGAAACTCTGAAGATCATTGGCTTGATCTTGAAAATCCAGTGTTTCTTTCATACCGTCTTGTCTCAGATCTACAATTTTCGGTTTAAAGTAAAATTGATTGTAATTGGTGTTTATAATATTTGTGCTGGTGGTTGTTGTTGTTACAGTATAAATTCACCTTGTATCTGTCCTTAATTAATTAATCATAGATGCCATTAAATCAGGTTTAACTCCCTATTGCTTGCATCGACAAACACTCCATTTTAACATATCTCTAGCAGTAGTTGGAAACTGCATTCACTCCTAGGTGGAAGGTGGATGGATAGAATCTATATCAGGGGTGCCAAACTCAAGGCACGGGAGGCTGGATCCAGCCCATGGAATGCTTAGATCTGGCCCATGGGGCCACCCTAGAAACGACAATAGACTGGCCCATGGTTCCTCTGCCAGGGAAAACTGAGCTCAGGTGGGCCACAGGTGGCCCATCCGAGCTCCGTTTTCATTGGCAGAGGGTGGCAGGAGGCTGTCGCAGCAGAAAACGGAGCTCGGGAGCCCATTTTTGCTGGCAGAGTGCTTGGGCCACCACCGCTGCTCCTGACATGAGTGATGTTGAACTGGCCACACCCACCCTAGCCCCCTGAAGTCAAACATAACCCTGATGCAGCCCTCAATGAAATCAAGTTTGACACCCCTGATCTGTATGATGATACCTGGAATAACTTTTATCTTTTGCATATCCAAGAACAAAGTTCTCGATTATCTAAGAGTGGGCAGAGTTCTCTGTGATCTAAATTCTGCTACATGTGGATTGGATCCTTACTACCTTGCTAATGAATATCACTGGATAACTGCCATCCTGTACTCAAAATCTCCTTTTTTGGGAAGGATGTTGAAAAAGTGCCAGGACCAAAATTTGTATCCATGGTAGTTTGAACTGAGGCTTCTATATTGTGCGCAAATCACACTGGTCCCCCACATGGGACTCTCATAGGACTTGAATAGAAAGAGTGTAATCATCCTGGTCCTCCTAAATTTCTCAGTGTTTGTTAACCACAGTATCATAAGTAGATTGCCTGGGAGTTCTGAGAGTTGAAGGTGCCAGAATACAGTGGTTCGACTCCAGCCTTAGTGTGCATGTCCAATAAGTGGTGGCTGGGACAAAAGTTGAACCCTCAAATATTCCCTCATATGAGTACTATGAGACTTCAGGCCTTTCCCTCTTCCTGTTTAGTATTTTCACGAAAGTGTTGGAAGATGCCATTCACCCATTAAAATTGAAATTAGCATGTTGATAACTTCTAGGTGTATAGCTTTACTCATCACTGCTTTTAAAACCTTATCTGGCCAGAGAGCACCTATCAAGGATCTCCATATGCATGATGAGAGGAGCATGATGCCTGGTGGAAAGCATTCTCTGTGAAGGTTCCACCCTATGGAACAGCCCATTTCTTGGGGCTAGGATGAGCCTATGCTCATGGCCTCTATAATTAGTAAAGAAATGGTTCTTTCAGAATACCTTTAGAATTGTGAGGGCATTGATAATAAAATTAGTTTGCATGCATAAACATATGTACAGCATATGTGTATGTACAATATATATGATAGAGAGAGAGACAGAAAGACAGACAGTCAGAAATAGCTATCTAGACAGTAGATAAATTACAAAAGTAAAATAACACATAGCTCTTCCAAGAATTTTCTCAAATTTCTTAAAATCCAGTCATTTACTTTTATCTATAGCCTTTCTTTTCTTTTACACATTTGTCAACTTTGCAAAGCCTCTCACCTCCCCCCCAGCCCATCTATTTGAATCAGATGCTCAAACTATGATGATTAATGAAATTGGAAGTCTGTCTAGTCTCAGGTTGACTTTTTTCCCCCAGTCCATGGTAAACTTCTTTAAAATATATAAATGAAAGGTTCCACAGTATTTTTCTCAATCTCCCACTTTCACAGATATACCTATCTATATCAGTTATAGTAATCTCACTATTTAGCTCAGAGCTGAAGACAGACCTCGATAAAGCCCTTCCTTGATTAAAAAAAAGGAAAAACAAATAAGAAAATATGTATGTTGTTTTTCTAACCCACTATTGTGGAGTTACTATTGTTAGAAATAGCCTCACCAGTGTTGGATTCGTTTAAAGTGAATAGATTCTATTAGCTTGTTAGTCAGGATTTTGTTTTTTTGAGTGTCTCACTACCTATAGAGAAAATAATTCAGGAATGATTTAAGAAAAAAAACGGGAATTAAATGCATTTTCAGAAATATTTTTGATTTGTTTGATGGATTGATTAATTTGGATCCCTTTCCTTCATCATGCCTTGCCAATTCAATTCAAAATATTGCCTCTCCTTTTTATGACTAAGCCTTTAAGGATTGCTTAATTTCAACATGTTTGCTTGACTGAGAAAAGAATATACACATTTTTATGCTATCATATGGCAATATAAACTTACATTGAGTTATTAGTAGCCAATATTGTGTATTTATATTGGCAAGAGATCCCAATTAAATTTGTGTTTGTGGCTCCATCTAAAGTAGATTACAAATATTTCACCTCATTGATAAATGATCCCCTTTCTTTGGGGATCAGCTGTCAAAGGTGTTTCAGTACTCCTCATCTTATCAAGCACTGTCATTTCTTTCAACAGAAACCTGCCTATAGGAATTCTTGGGAGTTGACTGGAGGCATATGGAAAGTATGCCTCCTTTGTTAAATATGTATGTGCACAAGCTGACTTATTTTGTAAACTATTAAGAATGCAAATCTCTGGCCCAAAGTAGCTTACTCTTGAATATTCTTGCCTAAGAATCACTTGGCATTTCTAAGCACACTTTACTAATACCACTTTTTTCATAGTCCAAATTGTTAATCAACTAAAATGACATTTTACATTTCAAAAATGAAGGAAATTTAACTCAACATACCTTTTATTAGTTTATTTTGTGGAACACCCGAGAAATTGAAAAGTGGAAAAGTGACAAAAATCATTGAAAACCGGCAAAATTTTACTAAAAATATTTTCCCCAAAGAAGTTCATGCCATTTTCTTTTCTACAGATATGTGAAATATGAATTGAAATAATAAAACCTGGTTTTTGAGCAACTTATCATTACTTACTGGTATGTTTGTACTCTATAATATGTAACAGAAGGTCTACCTAAACCAGACTCTTAGATCCATAACAGATTTGTCACACAAAGTGAGATATGCATAATTTGCTCTAAAGTGTTTAAAGTTAAGTCAATTTCCTTTCAAAATTGAAAACAAAAGACTATTCTTTTTCCAAATGTAATTAAGTTTATTATTAAAATGAAAACTGGATGTTATAAAAAGGATAGAGGTTTATTGGTTATCTTATTTTGAGAGGTAAGTCTGAAGAGAGGTACCCATAGTATTTTCTGTCTTATGCATCAAAATAACTTGACTAATTTGTGGTATTTTATGCCTTGTTATGACTGAGAGCAAGACATCATTTTGTTGCTCTGTTTTTGCCAGTGAAATCATTTCGGTCAATGCATAATTTACTGTTCTGCATATATCTGGGATAAGTTCCCTCTTCTGTTTTAGGAAGGTAAAATACTCTTACGTTGAGTAGGCAGAGTTGGCCATATGCTAAGCAAAAGCCATTTATAGGAATACAGATTACTACTGTATAAAAAGAGTACTGTAGTCTTTTTTCTCCTCTCCCTACTTTGCCTCCTCCCCACCCCAGTGGCTGGAATGTTCTGGGACACTCAGCACAGAAATGTTTTGATTCTCTGTCTTGTCTTTGAAACAGGTTTTGACAGATCTGAAGTCAGACAATCAGCGGCTGAAAGATGAGAATGGAGCACTCATCCGAGTCATCAGTAAACTCTCAAAGTAGCCTATTGAACAAAGGATGGACAGAAAGAGGAGATTTTTGTGCACAAGCTGCCAACCCTGCCACCGACTTCCGATCTTCCAGTTGAAAGAACTATTGGCAATTTAGCCATGGACCAGTTGGCAACACACACAGCTCCTTGCACTTGCTGGGCATTTTTATTTTGCACAGTGCTTACCCCGCCCCTTTCTTCTAAAAGCATGCCTCACCACAAGTTTATTATTTTTACAATATTGAAGTAATTTATTCAAAAGGACAAAGAGTGATTGGCACTGTCTGAACTACTCAAACCATCTGCTGTAAACCCAATAAGTATCCAATCTTAATCCGATTTAAAGAAGCATCTACTGTAATAAGTGATATAGAAGTGACTATGGTGTCAATCGAACATGTCTTAAGATACTGTCATGGAATAGGAATGGGGAATGAAATGGAATTACTCTTCCTTCTGGAATTTGGGAGTCTGCAGTCTGTGAAAAACTTGTTGGCTTATTTCTTTGGGAGTCTCATAATGGTCTCTTGCCCTGGAAATGCATATTCTACATATCTCTCAGTACTTGACTGATTTATTTAATGTTAGATTTGAAATCAGTTTAATATTGGGGCCCAATAATTGTTTTTTCCTTTCCATCTGGTGTTTTCTCTAGGACTATTTAATAGATGATTACACCTTATAACTCTCACATTTTTTGCATTCTTTTTTCCCAATAATTCTGATGGAAGGACATCTAACGGCAAAAAATTGCTTAGGGTAGATTTCCACTTGTATAAAATATCCATGCAGGATGTATCTCTGCACAAGATATCAGCATATCTTTCTATAAGCAAAATGATTCATTTACCACTGAAGTAATAACATTGCATAAAAATCAGGGCAAATAAGTTGGATTTAAGACAATGTTCATTAGGTGCAAAGCTGAAAACACAAAAGCGTTCTCAGAGTTTAACATGGAAGAAGGCTGGTGGTTTGAGCTGCTTAGTCCTGTGAAAAATGCTGTCTCAAATCTTGGTGGAAAACCTTGATAAAAATTATACTACTAATGTTTGAGACGTTTAATGCAATGTTTCATTTGCACAGTTGTAAACATAAATGCACTTGTCATTAATATCAATAGTAAGATCAATAGCACTCACGCCCTGGTTTCTGGTCATGCTGGAAATGAATGCATTAACTTTCATAGATTCTCAGAATACTAGTGGCTTCAGAGACTCTGCTTCTCTGGTTATAACAATGAGATTCCACTTGCAGCACTTAATATATTTTTTCCAAATCCTGACCACTGCTTTTCTTTTCTTTCTTCCTTTGTATTCCAAAGCATGATATCACATTTTGAAGCTATACTTTTTGGTCTGGATTTAGTCAGCTTTCACAATTTATTAGAACAGAGTCTTTGGGATTTAAGAAAAGCAGCTTATACATAGATACAAGTGAGCAGTAGTACTTCAGGCCTTTTTGCCATCATTGCTCAATGGTGGAACACAATATGGCTTTTTAAACATCTATTGTGGACTACTATAACAAAGAGGTGACTGATCTTTTTCTCTTTCATCTTTTTGTTCTGTATTCTCGTGTATTTTTCTTGCTTTTATTGGCTACAAAGAAATGCAGAATTCTGTTAAGAGCCAGCTGTTAAGAGTTGCCACCTGTGAGCTGACTTAATTCAGATATTGGTTGTCTGGTGTAGTTGATCAGTGCATTCACAATACTTAAGAGCTTTCTAATTTAGCTCTGAGGCTCTCAGCAACCCTTTAGTTTCCTCTGCCCCCCCCCCTTTTTGGAAACTTTGGATATTGTCCAGATTTCAAGGTGTGGCTAACAATTATATGTGAAAGTTAAGTACATTTTGACATTGTAATGAATTTTATTCATGATATTGCTTTTGTACTGCCTAACTTATTTCAGCCCCATAGAGGATTACAGAGGGATATGAACAAAAGATTTTTAGTTGGTCCTGTCAAACTCTTACCATAAACAATCATGGAAATGAAAAAAGAATCATTCCGTAAGAGGTCCTGCATAGTACTACTGTTATTTTATGTCTGGAATATAGTAACTTAAATTAACCCTAATTTTAATATCCAGAAATCTAAGGACAAATATAAATAAGGGCTACTATGAAGAATTGTGCCCTATCTAGTAAAGAGTTGGAATTAGATCAAATTGAATTTTGCCTAGAATTATCTGAGCTGATTAATCATGAAACAATCCAATATGCTCATCATAAAATGATTGGGAGGGTGGGGAAGAGATTATTCCTTAGGATGTCAGTAAAATGAATGGCAACAATCAACAACATTTTAGGCCTAAATATATTTTTCTTCTATTTCAAGGATTTCAAATCACCTTTAAACTGTTAAATGGACCATTTTTATCCTGAGGCAAAGAAAATTTAGTCCATTTTTAAAAGCTGAAATATGAATGAGATTTGTTCCTTCTCTCAAAAAATAGTGAAAAGGAAAATGTTGAATAAAAGTTATTTATTTCATTTGAATTCAAGAATATAACTACTAACTCAAGAACTAGTATATGTTTTAAAATTTTCATTTGAAACCAGGAAGTATTTTCAAGAAACTTCCTGATTTAATGAAGGGCTGAATGTGTGGACAGGCAAAAGGCATATTCATGTTTAAATCAAATTATTTTAAGTTTTTTATATGATCAAATAAACTTGCCTCAAGAATTCAGGACACCTCTTTGTTTTTAAAGGATATCAAGAACGAAAATATTATTCCCCTCACTGGTTGTTGCTCTGACCCAATTAAGTTTAGATTTATATGAATGTTCTATTTTAATTGTTCAGGAAGCTAAAATGTTCTCTGCATAAGTCGCAAATGATAGAGGAGAATAGTTGAAAGTTTAGCCTGTGACACGAAAGCTTTCAAGCTTGTGGATGATAGAAGTTTTTATTTAAAATGGGAAATGAATGGTTCTGTTTTGGTTCTTCTTCCTGAAAGCTTTCACCAATGAATTTTTCCATATCTAAGATTTTAAAAATCTTTGTGCAAGTCCTTTAAGAAGCATAAGAAGAAGCACAATTTTATTCCTTGCAAATGGGGAAGTTCCATGGGATTTGTCTGGTAAGAATTAAATTTCATATGAAACTAAAGGTACTATGTGTTAAAAGAACTAAGTATAGGAAAACAAACATAAATAGGGAAGAAAGTCTTAATAGCCATTTAGTGATAAATTGGTTTACTTTACGAGAAGGCTGTCTTCCTAGTAATATGGATAAACTGCTCATAGAAAATAAAAGGATGAAGGAAAAACGGGTACGTAAGTGCAAGAGCAAGTATATATGAATACATTTGAATTTAGAAAAGTTTGCTTAGTATTTATTTATTTCTGTCCGTATTGTTTTACTGTTAATGGAAACAATTCATGGATGAAATCTGGATGATCAGGGAGCATTAAATGAATCTAACTTGATCATTTTCCAATGCATATGCACTTGATTTTTACTATTGGAAGCTAGTGCAGTCATTGATATCTATCACTTCTTTTCTCTTAAGGGATGTTTATATTAATAATTACCATTTAAAACACTTATTCCCATGGAATAATTCAAAGTATAAGGCTAATCATGTTGCTGTTTGCTGATAGAGCATTAAATATAAATTAAACACAAACCCTGGACTATCACTGATATATAAAGATTAAGGTTTGTTATTTCTTAGGACAAAAATGAGATATCTGTGGCCCTTCAAGTGTTCCTAAAATCTCAGCATCCCTCACCATTTAACATGATGGTTGAGACTTCTGTAGTTCAGTAATTTCAGGAGCCTTCACTCCCCCCTTCCCCCCCATTCCTGCTTTAGACTAAAGTTAACATTTGTCCCTAACTGAATGATATAAATGTAAAGAAAATGTAAAATATATATCCCTTCTGGGACATTAATGAATTCCCCACCCATAAAAATATTTTGTTATTATGAAGAGCAAAATGTAGTCCTTTGCCCCCATTTAAACCTAATCCATTAGGTCATCAAGTTCTCTTTTCAAATTACTAGGATGTAAAAAAGTAACCAAAACCTCCCCCAAATTGTGAAGAGTTTGAGGAAAAGTGCCCCAGTGTACAGTACAGGAAGACTTCCACAGTGTATATGCAAATGTCTTTCAATATATCCCTTTCAATTCTATCTATTCAATTCAATTCTATCAGAACCTAAAAATGAACTTGTTTTGAAGGATTTTTTGCAAGCAAATTGAATGTCCCGTCACAAAGAATGTACTTCGTCCTTGTCCACTCTTATACATTTTTATGAAGTCCCTCAGCTTTGATACAACAGGCTTCATTTTCCCCATCTTTGACCTTCCAGCTCCACTCAGCCTGCTGCCATATTAGCTGACCTGGGAGAGAAGCTTCTGGCTTAGGGATATTAAACATGGGAAGCAGAAGGTCTGTATCTCAAAGGCAACTGTAATATCTTTGTTTCAAGCTTTCAGTTTCCCAGAGCTTTTTCTTTGAATGGTGTGTTTCGATCACATTTATTCTGTGTTTGAAATCTTTTTTGTGTGATTCTACTAGAGGCAGCATGTTCCAAGAAGAGTTTGTTTTTGTTTTACCAAGATTACTTCTTAGCAACTTACTGATAAATTCATCCATTCCCCAAGATTCCTTTATTTCTTGGGGCAAGTTGAACTCTGGGTGAATATAAATTTGTAGGTTCTTGAGCTAACAGAAGGGTTAAAATCAGCTGCATATCTTTCCACTCCTGACTTTTTAGTATATAATATTGAGGAAAGTCAAAATCCGTTACTGTAAAAGCTATTCCTGAAAAAAGAACAGCATCCTGCTGTTGGCTCATTAAGTTCCCACATGCAAATATTCTAAGTGTTATCTGTTTTTAAAAAATGTTTTACAACTCTTTGTAAATAATTAATTGGAGAAAAGAGTGGCTTGTGTGTGAAGGAAGAGAATGTATTTTTATGCAACTTTTTTTGAGTGGCCTTCCAAATTTTGAGATGAATGCTTTTGTTTTCCTGATTGTTACATAGTATTCTAAGTATTATATGTTTGAAAGTTTGGGAATAATATTCACATCTATAATGCTTGTAAACACAACAGTATTTATAAATGAATAAAACAAATGCTTTAACACTGTCCTAGTGTCTTAACTAATGAAAGCGTGTTTTCCTACAGTTGACTTATTTCCTTAATGATTTTCTCTTTTGATTCAAGTTTCCTCGCCACTTCATATATTAGTACTGCATTTGTTTGCCTACCTAATATCATAGTGCTAAGCATAATCAGATGTAAAAATGAAGCAGTGGTATTGAGAATTTGTCTGAAAAATGTGGTGAATCAAGTCAGATGAGGAATTCTGATATGAGGAAGTTCAGCTTGTTACAGAAGGATTTCACATTGTGGTGAAGACATATGAACATTCTGCCATGCTATTTAAAATGACTTTTAAAAATAATTTTTATTTTTTGAATAAACACAAACATGACTTTCTGAGATGCAGAAAGGATCTGTATTTCCTCCTTAAGTGGCAAATGATAAAAAACTATCTGTCTACAACTTGGTTCAAGATGCAAATAGGGAATTTCAGACGCTGAGACTCTGTATAGAGGCACTAATCTGTGCAGTTCTTGGTATCCTCTGAGCTTGGTTGTTTTCTTGTAGTTGTATCATTACCCAACAGGCAACCTCATCAGTGCTGGAAGGGAATGGGGCTTGCTTTCTGTTTATATACAAGTGGTTTTTCCTGTCAGTGTTGGTGGGAGTATGAATTAGTGTACTTGGGTAAGGCACTAATCTTATCAATTAACTTTTAAATACCAGAACCTTGATAGACATGAACACATGGTCCTGCTTCATTTACTTAGATAGGAGGACATTTTTTTCCTGGAGAGGCTGAGCCACTCATACAGTAGGATGAAGAGCGTGTTGCCACATACGGCAAAGCTTCTGTATGACCAAAAGCAGCTGATGCATATCAGATGCATAAAAGGAAGGATACACACACACACACACACACACAATATTGCCAAAAGTATTCGTTCACCCATCCACATAATCAGACTCAGTTGTGAGCAAATACTTTTGGCAATATAGTGTGTGTGTATGTATATACATATACATACATATATATACATATACATACATACATACATACATATACATACACATATATACATACATATATAGATACATATATATGTGTATGTGTGTATATATACACACACACACACACACACATATACATACACACCTTTTCGTCCTTGCTTTATTAATAATTCCTGTAGACAATTGCTTTTTGTGGGGGAAGACAAATACATTTTTATTAAATCCACGGAGGCGGTTTTGTTTTAATGAGAATTGCTGAAAGAAAGCTACCATCAGCATTCCATATTGTAGGAAAGGAAATAATTCTTCTTCAACAGCACCCACCTAGGGTTTTCATGCAAGAGCAATTGTCATGGCTGCAACTCACCTGTGGCAGCAATCTTAATGGTGTGTTTTCTATAGAAGATATTCAAATGTGATCTCAAAAGATTGGGATATTTGTGGAGAAATCATGTGTGTCACAGTAATTGACAGGACTACTGTATATAGCATGTAATTGGCTGGCAGATAGCTAAGGCAACTGAGATACTCATGTATTGGAAGTTGTATTCCCCACTTTTCTAGTCTGGTCTATTTATTCTGAATTCTAAGACCCAACAAGTGTGTGTCTACTTTTAAATAAACACAAAGAACCTCTAGATATTTCAGCTAATTTCTTTAATAAGGAGACGCATGTCATTACAAAATAACAGGTTGACAATAAAGACAGAAACAGTCCACATGAGGATAGGGAAGGAACCATTAAAAGCAGCTTCCTGCAGGCTTAAGGGAGTTGAATCAGATTGCACCTGAAGTAGGAAGATAACTGGAGATGAAGACTCCAGTAAATTTAGTCAGTTTGGGAAGCTTCTACATCACAGAGGAAATATGGCTGGAATGGGAAGGAGCTGAGGCCCCACCCTACACCTGAGTATCAGATGTCTGAAGCCTTTTGTAACCTAGCCTGTTGTGGGTCATCATGACCATCTCTTCATACAGCTGCTCTATTTGGACATTGGGGTGCCATCACCTCCCTCTGCAGTTATGCCTTTAATAGCAGCCTCAAATGCTAAAGGTGATCAAATAATGATATGCTCTGGATCTCTGTTCATAAATATAGTGCTAAGGGCACAAAAGCACCTGGCATTTTCAAGCAGGTGGGGAAAATCTCAGGTAGCACTTTTTCTTCCTGAGCCATTTGCAATACGTCTGCACTGCTGCCATCACTGCTTAGATTTCTATAGTTCAAGTAGCATACGAGGAGTAGTCAGCAGTCCCTGTTCATCAAATATGCTGTCTTAATCAAAACTGCCTTGAGGATCTTCAGGGACTTTATTAATACTGCATCACTTTTAACCTTAGCCTGTTTCTCTCAGTCCTTGGTCCTCTTATCCATAAACAACCAGTTATAAAATCACAGGAAGTAGAGGCCTCTTTTAACCCTAGCCTGTTTCTCTCAGTCCTTGGTCCTCTTATCCATAAACAACCAGTCATAAAATCACAGGAAGTAGAGGCCTCTTTGCCACACAGTCCTTAAAGCACAGAAATGATTTTAGTTAAATTATGCTAGGTAGCCATTCTGAAAATTCTAGCTAAAAAGTGCTACCTTCATCACTTAATTCTTGACCTGCTAACCAATCTTTCCTCAATTTGAAGCAGTTCAATACATAATAATTTGCACCAAAGTGCAAAGTCCATGTACTCAAAACATGGCTGCATCAGTTGTGTTTGTCTCTTAACCACTAAGAACTATGGTTTTGCATCTTACTGGAAAAGGCAGTCACTATTTTAGGCAGAAAGGTTGTGAAAGCTTTGAAAATAATTTATTTACAGTTCACTGTAATGAACTGATACCTTAAAGCAGTAGTATCTTTGTCTCAGTATTCCAACAGAGACGTGAAAAAGAGGAAGCTGCTTAGTAAGAGAATTGCAGCAGTGGTGTGAGATCTGAAGTATTTCTTCCAAATAATTTTGAAAGCATGTGTTTTATACTCTGTTGCCAGTCATAAAGTGACAAACAATCAAACTGCTAGTATTTGCCAAATAGCTCTATTTTTTTTCAAGCTAAAAGGAAAGAGCGCCTATGTCAGTTATTGCTTTTCTATTCTGGAAAAGTGTCCAGCATTTAAATTTCCTCCAACATGCCAGAGCAACCCCGTGAGAAATTCAAATGGTGGTCAGCCTCCCAGGTATAGCCACTGCTATCCTAATAATTCTTGCCAAGAGGAACAGCCAAAATAGGTTATGGGCACTGATAGACCACCAGATGACCCAGTTCCCAAGTCTGCCCTCAGAGACCCTACACCCAGGCTAAGAAAAGGCTTCAGACCAATGCCATTCATAGCCTAACAATGTCAGACCCCAGGCAGGGCCTCAGCCTCAAGCCAGCCTTATCACTCATCAGTGACCCAAGTGGTTAAAATAACAGTTGGACAGCAAGACAGACAAAGAAAGCAGGGACAAGGAAGCAGGGAGAGCAAGGATCACTTGTTAGCCAATCCCCGTTTCAGGATCCTGGCAGCCCGTGATCTAATATGGCTTCTAAAATTTGCTTCGACAGTAGAGGCTTCAACACCACACAGAACATTGAAGCTGCAATGTTGTGGCTATCTGAACATAGTAAAAATGCCACCAGTTTTGCAAATATTAATTATACAAGACACGGATGAAATTTACTGCCACCTTGGTGTTATATCTTATCCCACCCCTCCCTGCTTTCACCGAGTATATATTTTAATGGACCAAGCATGCTTTGTTGCTTTTTTTGTTTGTTTTAAAAAATTATTACTTTTTATTGAAAATAAATGTATGTTGTTACGACCATTCTCTCTGATTTTTTTTTTTTTACAATCCCCCCTCTATTGCGTTAGGTAAAATAAATTCATTCACACCACATTTTAAAAATAATTCTGTAGCCTGGCTGTATTTCTAGAAAACGAGTGATAATCCACATATTGTACGAGTTCTGCTTTTGCATGCTTTTACTTAAATACTGTGCTAGTTGTCATGCATCATTTATAAGAAGGTTGTATTTATGTTAACATTAGATCTCTATAATTGTTTTATACAGAAGTACACACAAATGATGGAATTTGAATGAGACTTAGATGGCTTAATTGATTCATTTTCTCAACCCTTTTATACAGAAAAGAAACTCAACAAAATATACTGACTGTTAAACCATTTTAAACCATAGAAATAGAAGCTGTAATTCAATAAAAGGGTATGTTCCGATTTATTAGTACTAATATTTCCAGTGCCCTGCTTTCAGATAGGGCAGCCTGGGTGATTAGCAGAAGGAACCAAAGCAGGTTTGCATGATGAAGTTGCCATTTTGTCATATGAACCATTAAAAATAAAGATAGTCAAATGGTTATTCTAAGCTAGTGAGAGTACAGCATCCTTCTTGCACCTTACAGTGTTTCTATTGTTCAGCTAGATTCAATCAAACTTGCTGGCTATACCTTTTAACATGAATTGCTATGTGCATCCAATATATAATCAACTAGCCAAAACTATCAGAGCCATTGATTTCAGCACTTTTTTCCCCTTTCTTTTGGCAGTTTCTGTGTAGAAGCAACAATGCAGAAGTATCAATCAAATGTAAAGTAACAATGTGAGTAGAAGCACTATCCTGCGGTAGAAGCACCAATGCAGTTAAACAGTTCAGGTAGCCATCTGTTTTGTAGTGTGAATGAAGGAGTGATTTATAATGGATACAGCTTATAAATACAAACTATCAAGCCAGAAAGGGATATTAAGTTTGAGGACTGTATAAAAAGTGTTCATTTCAGGTCAGGTCAAAGTTACATATCAACACATTTTAATGGCACATGTTTGCTAGCACTGGAATTAACACATCTGCCTTTAAATAATGACCTCTTGAAAAGCATCTAAGAAATGAATTAATGCCAGAAAGATGAGAATGGGGATATTTTTTGCAACTCAGAGGAAACATTACACTCATACAATGGAGGATGCAAAACTAGAACTGATCCCACATTTGGTAGCTGTGGAAAGGATTCTGCAGTCCAACTGGTGATAGAAAGGAAAGACAAAAGGACTATTGTCTCTGGAGACAATATTTTAGTTCACCAAACTTAAACTTGGCAACTTGAAGATCTGTGGACTTCCACTGCCAGAATTTTTTGAGTGGAAGTCCACGCATCTTCAAGTTGCCAAGTTTGAGAATCACTATTCTAATTGATCACAGCAAAAATAAGAATTTGTCTGTCAGACCCTATCCAAACTATAGGCATCTCTAGGGGGCACTGCTTCCATCCCCCAGTCTCATACACAGCAGTTTTAAAGAGATGATGGCTAATTTTAATTCTGCTTACCTTGAAAAGCAAAAAACCCAAAAATAATATGATGAGCAAAATTTACCTTTCCTTCTTCCAGCTAACCTTAGACATTATACGACAATTCCCTCAATGGTTTATTATCTCACCAGGAAAGATACCTCACTTCCCAAACTTTGCTTTTAGTGGAAAGAGATTCATTCTTTCTCATTAGAACAGTCTCACCTTAGAGTAGTTCTGTTCTCAAGATGCAGGTCTAAAATTTAAAAACCAAAACTCATGTTTGATTTCAGAACTCCACCAGTATGCATTAATGATGCTTGAAATTGCATATCCTTGCCAGCTGG
Organism: Natrix helvetica; assembly: GCF_964273705.1. NCBI lineage: Eukaryota > Metazoa > Chordata > Lepidosauria > Squamata > Natricidae > Natrix > Natrix helvetica. The sequence goes on from NC_138549.1 coordinate 138,572,411, forward strand.
CAGTATTTAAAGCTAAGAGGCACAATAAAGGAATTGGGAACAGGTTTCACTTACCCCTTTTCTTTGTAGAACACGCTTGTAGAAACATTTGCACATAAAAGTTCCATTAAGTCTAATTTTTCTGATTAAGCATATAAACAATTACATAAGCTTCTTCAGAGCCAGTGTTGAACAATTTCAATACTCCCTTTGTGTAGTTAGGGCCAAAGTTCCAAGTATGATAGCTCACCTATGCACCCAGTGAACCAAGGTAAAATTACAGCCACTTAGATGTAATTTAAACAAGGAAGGGGATTTGGGGAAAGCATACAGAAAGCTTTCAACTGTCTTCTTTCTTGGATATACCAAGGCAGCTTATTTTGAAGCATTTAAGCAGGTGGTAATGTTTCTCCCTCCTCACTAGTTGTACAGTGAGTTAATCAGGTGAAAATGGGTAGAAAAGAATACAAAATGCCTACAATATATTGATTGAAATGTTTAAGAACTAGAATCAACTATCTTAACTCAAATTGTATATTTTTCAGCTGTATCGATCTGTCTATCCTATGCATTAATTCTTATCTTTTGAAAGAAAGGGATCTCACACAAGAAACTCAAAAATCCTTCTGGCTTCACTTTCAGGCATGGGTTCTTAGTTTGATTTGTTTACATTATAGGTACAAGTGGAACAAGCAGGCCTTTGATTACTTTGGTCCTTATTTGCAGTCTAAATGATGCAGCGATGATAAAGATGACCTCACTCCTAATTGGAAAGGTTTTTAAAAAATATTTTAACCTAAAAGGGGTTGAGAAACAAACTATTCTTTGAATATATAGCACTACTCAGTGAGGAACCAGAATGGAATGCTTTTTGTATTATCACACTGCTTTTTGTTAGGCCCTTACAGGGAACAAAAACTAGCACAAAGACAAAGCAACCCTTGAAGGCAAAGCTGGCAGATGATTAAAGTTAGAATTTAGGACCAGATGCAAGACAAATAGGTACAGTAGGAAAAAACAGCTGAATACACAGGAACCTTAGATTTCCTGTTTCTTGCTCCTCTTAAAACTGTCTGATTTTAAAATCTGTTCCTATTGTATCTATACTTACACAACTTCTGGTCAGATACAAGTCTGAGCTCTGCTCACTCAGCCTCTTAACTGGAAACCATTCTTTTACTTCTATCAACCCCAATCAGATATTCCCCAGTGACATTCCAGACAATGTGGTCACCCATAGCAAAACGACGCTCTCAAACTTTTCCAGACTCAAGGCTTTGATATTTCACCCTCTTTTCATTAACTCTAATTCAATATTAAGCTCTAAAAAGAAGCTTTTATTTGAAAAATTTACTTCCTAGCCCCCATTTAACCTCCTTCCACTACCATCAGTCTGAAAAAGGTATCTGTATCGCACTACATAAAAACAGGGGCAGGGTTTTGTTTTTTTTCAGAGATCAGTGCAAGCACTAGGTAACAAAGATAATATGGCTTGACTTTCTGGGATTAGCCAAAAAAAAAGAAAAAGAATGCTTTGGCAGCCAGACAAAAAAAGAAGACCCTGCTGCTTTTGATATATCTTTGGTTTTTTGGTTGGAATGGATTCACTTTCGCACTAATTTCTGGCTTTGCTCCCCTAATTAAATGTGACTGGGAGTGGGTGGAGGGAGTCTCCAACCGATGGTACTTATTTTTTAAAAAAAATTAAAGTTCCTTAAGATACTTATTGCACTGTGCTGGCCACTAGATGGACCTTCCTGCTGTTTCTAAGCCATCACCTATCTAAAAGTTCCTGCTCTTCAGCATTAGAAAAACACACAGTCCTCCGTCTCAAGCATTTTCTTCACGTCCTCTAAGTTCCAGATTCGTAAAAAATAAACATTTTCTACCAATCAATCTGCAGCGCTCAACAGATTTAGTCTATTGCAGTTTTAAAAGAAGAATGGCAGTAACAAGGCATGATAGCAAATGTTTGCAATTCAACCCAGGCCTATCAGTTTTATCCGATTTACAAAGCTGCCTGAGACACTTGACATAGCTTTTTTTCTGATGCATCTAAGCTTGGCACTGCTACCAATAAGATGACTATCTTAGAAAGACTGAAATTTGCACATAAACTGATAGCTTGTGAAGCCTAGAATAAATATCCCATGATGTTTGGCTTTTTTTTCCCCAAGAAAAAGAACATTTTGCACTCTGCCTTCCTCAGAAGCATTTGCAGATTTCATGCTCCAATGATCTTCTGGTACCACTCCATTGTTCGAATTAAGAACAAAACATTCAAAGGTTAACAGAAGACCCACCATGTTAGATAGCTATTACAGGGCAATTATCATTTGGCAACTTGTACGCCCCAAACCATAGTCCTCTCATTACAGAGAATTAATCCACCAGCCATCCACATCTTCAGAGATGTCCCAGTGCCAATATTGCTTTTCCTGAATATTCCTGATAGATGGCTCATGGCCAAACCTCACTGAATTCCGTTTTGCAGGAGTGCCTTTTCATACACCTTGCTTCCTTTCCCCTCCCCCTCAAAGCAAGCACAGTGTATCTCATCATCTCACATTTTCAGGCTCTGGTATCATCCTGTAGCACAAGGTCTCATTTAAGGAGGAAACTCCCAAAACAAGCAAAAGCAAAGCTGTTTTGTGCTGTTATTTGTGGTGGTCTCAGGAAGACCCAAGTAAAAAGCTTGTTGTACACTTGAAGAGAATAACACAGAGAGATGGTGGAACATGCAGCAAACCAACTACTTGGAAGAATATGAAAAGAAGGAACCACCATGCTTTTAAACCTCTTCCTCCTGGATACTGTTGAGTTCACCCAGATTCCCTTGCAGCCATCAAAGAAAGAGTGTCGCAGCTTAGAAAAGAGAACAAAAACGAAATGTTGCCTAACTGAGGTATTGATAGCTCTGGATCACTTTGAATGTTCATTAGGTGATGTTGGAAAATGGAGCTGCCTATTTGTTTTTCCCAAGAGCTGCATCCACCTCTTCTTCAGGTTTCAAGGAGTGCCATTGGGCAATGGGGCGGCGAGGGTTGGCGAGCATGTCAGACCAGTGCCTGAGCTCAGTGCCTGAGGCATTGTTGCCAACAAAGACTTTTCCAATGGCTTCATTCTTTCCCAACTTGTCATAATCCAGGACAGTAATTACAACTTGCACTTTCTGGAGAGAAGCAAGAAAACAGAGATCGTTAGTAAGGCCAAATTAACAGAGGAACAGAAAAACAGAGTTGGAAGGGACCTTAGTAAAGGTAAAGGTTCCCCTTGAACATATGTACTAGTCATTCCTGACTCTAGGGGGCGGTGCTCATCTCCATTTCCAAGCCAAAGAGCCAGCACTGTCCGAAGACGTCTCCATGGTCATGTAGCTGGTATGACTAAATGCCGAAGGCGCACGGAACGCTGTTACCTTCCCACCAAAGGTGGTTCTTATTTTTGTACTTGCATTTTTACATGCTTTCGACCTGCTAGGTTGACAGAAGCTGGGACAAGTAACGGGAGCTCACTCTGTTACGCAGCACTAGGGATTTGAACTGTTGAACTTTATGATCAACAAGCTCAGCGTCTTAGCCACTGAGCCTCCACCTCCCTCGGAAAGGACCTTGGAAGCCTTCTAGTCCAAGCCCTTGCTCAAGTAGGAGACTCTATACCATTTCAGACAAATGATTGTCTAATCTCTTAAAAATCTCCAGTGATGGAGCACTTGCAACTTCTGGAGGCAAGCCATTCCACTGATTAATTGTTCTGTTAGGAAATTTCTCCTTCTTTTCTAGGTTGTTTCTCTCCTCTCTAGTTTGTTTTTAATTCATTGCGTCTTGTCCTGCCTCCAGGAACTTTGGAGAATAGATTGACCCCCTGTTCTTTGTGGCAGCCCTTTAAATATTGGAACACTTCTATCATGTAATCCCTAATCCTTTTCATTAAAATAGACATACCCAATTCCTGCAACCATTCTTCATATGTTTTAGCCTTCGGTCCCCTAATCATATTTATTGCTCTTCTCTGCACTATTTCTAGAGTCTCGATATCTTTTTTATATAGACCAAAACTGGATGCAATATTCTAAATGTGGTCTTACCAAGGCAATATAGACCACACTTCATGTGATCTTGATTCTATCCTTTTATTAATGCAGCCTAGGACTGCGTTGGCTTTTTCGGCAGCTGCAGCACACTGCTGGCTACTAAGATCTATAAGATAATTCATGGGCAAAGAGGAGAGATCTTGAAAATATACTTTTCTCAACTAATTTTCTCAGTTGCAGCTGGTGCTAGAAAACATGTGTTTGTTCATCCAGTTTTTTTACATGAATTGATGCTGCTTTATTTCTGGTTGCTGTTGTCCTGCTTTAATATTTTAATCTGTTGGTTTAATGTTATCATTCTAGTCATTTGCTCTGATTTTATTATTTTAATCTTATTTTGTACCCCAGTCTAGTTATGACTACAATAAAAAGTGAATAATACATGTTATAGTTCATTTACTAAATTAATAAAATTAAATATTTAGAGCATTCGGAAAATCTCCAATGAGAAGATTTAAGTAGAAATAATCCTTTATGTAAATATCATATCTGGCTGAAGCTAGGCTAATGTTTTTCCAAAGAGAAAAGAAATACTATTTTCATGATAAAGCTAGGTTCCGTTACATGCTGATTTTGCAACTTCAGATTTAAATACAAGAGGAACAGCTACACGTGTGTGTGTGTGTGTGTGTGTGAGAGAGAGAGAGGGGGGGGGGGAAGTGGGGGGAGGAGAGAGAGAAATGTATTGTACGAATTGTTAATATGATTGACAACATCAGCAAAGATGTTCGGCTAAGGGCTTCAATAGCTAGCCAACTAATCAGCTTCCTTGCCTGCCTACCTCTCCTTTATAAAAACTTAAGCCTTCCCAAAGTAAGTCCTCTGTATTTGGTAAGACTATTAATTCTCCAGATTCCCAACCAGCAAGACCACAAACCTGGATGTAACCAAGTGGATGCAATATACAGTTTCCCTTCCTTGGTCCAAGTGCAGTAGAGACTTCAGAAAGATACATAAATTAAACTTATATCTTTACTATATTTCTATCCTAATGAGCTCCACAAAAGATCTGTCTGATACAACAGAATATTTATAAGGACTAGTGGATTCATGTTCAACCCTCCCCCGCCCCTGCTGAAAAGTTCCCTGTACAACCTTATTGTAAGTAAACTTTTATTAAAGGGGCATAAAGGAAAAGGAGAAAGGAGAAAGGGAATCAAGAAGTGCTCCAAACACTCATCGTTTAGATATGTCAGATTACACCATCTCCATCCAGCATGGTCAACTGATGTCACAGCCATGATGATAAGTTACTTAAGATACTGGGGAGACACCAACTGCATTTGAACCCATTTCCCTTCCAAGGTTCAAACATCATTGATGGACAACTGCCTGTGTCAGATTATGGATCTGCCTCTTGTGCTTTGTGAAGCAGTGGGAGACAATGGAGAAATATTCAACTCAATGTTTTCTGGGAGTTGCCTGCATCATCCCACACCCTCAAATGAGAAACATGGGAACCTGTATCTGCTCAAAGGGAATCTCAAAGCTGAAAGATTCATTGAAATAGGGATTCAGGGTCTTCTTCTTGACTGTAGTCTTCTTCTTCTTAAGCCTTTTGCCATTCTGCAGCAGATGAATTTTCACATAAGGATCTGAAACATAAGAATATACAATCAAAACTAGATAAATACGTAGACAAGCCACTCAAAAATATAGACAAAGCCTGAAGAACAGGCTATTCAGAAATTAGATATCAGATACAAAGTGAACGAAAGAACAATTTCCTGTTCCCCAAATATTTGAACCAGAGGTCACTCTATGAAACCAAATTGTTCAAGAATCAGAATAGAGAAAATATTTTTTTAATGGAATATGTTATTGGACTTCAGAATTTGCTACCACAAGATGTAATGCTTTTGCAAGTCAGCTTGGCTGACTTGCAAAAGGGTTGGACCAATTCATGTAAGTCATGGATATTCATGGCTCTTAACCTTGATGGCAGAATGACTGCCTATGAAGCCTTCTGCTGGGACACTTGTGTAGTTAGTTTGTTAATGGGAGAAAAGATTACTGGAGTAGATGGATCAGTGTTTGATAAGAACAGAAGGAGGGCTTCTGTTCTTATGTTTTCTGCAAGATCATGATATAATATTCTTCCATCAAGGCTTCAGTACATTTGCTCTGTTATCTAGATTTGCAACTTGTTCTCTAGATTTCCAGGGAAGTCCTATTTATTTATTTGTTTATTGATTTAGCCTATTTACTGATGCTGTTACTTATTTTGGGTAATGTAATGTCTGCAAGAAAATAACCAAGAGAGTGGCTTTTTGCCCTGTCTTGCACCAGTTCCTTATTCCCCCCCCCCCCAGTTTTTTGCCTTGCTTTAGTCCAGGGTAGTGTTTTATTTCTTTCCTTCTTTGTCAGAACTTTGCTTTTTTTCTTTTCAAAACAGTCTTTCTACTTAAAAATCTTTTCCTTTTATCTTTCTTTGCATGAATACTGGAAAGCAGAAAAGAAATCATGTAAACGTAGTTAACGTGAATTTTTAAATCACCGAAGACAAAAGGTTCCATTGCTTCTTCCAAACCCATAATTGCAATATCCTCCAAGAATTCAGATAGTGAGTCACCAGACCACACACAGTTAGCTTAAATATGTTTTTATTTTATGTTTGGATAATTAGTCAAGAAAAATCATATAGCAGCTATCAGGATTCAGTATAGAGCAGCACTTTTCCTTATGTTATTTTTTAAAATAGATGTAGAAAAATAGTACATTTTCCTTAAAGGTACCAAAGGGATTTCAGTGGTTTGAAATTAAGGCCATGTGATTCATAGTAAGGCTATAGAGAACAGTCAAGGACTGTCCATTGTACGGACAATGTTTTTGAGTCACCATTCAAGAAAAAAGAGTCTGAGGTTTGTTCTTACATTCAGAGCCAGCCTTTGTGTACTTAGTTGCCAAACATCTGAAGTGAGCTTTCCCTGCATATTCTATCATTTAAAACTATGGTTTTGCTGAGAGTTACTTCTACTTGATTATGAGAGCTCTGCCTTGAGGATGCAATAGTATCTTTGCATGTTCAAAAAGGAGAAAGTAATCTTACAACTCCATGTTTTATTCTTGAAATAGGAATGAGGACTATGAGAAGAGCTCATATCTGACAGCCATTAACAAGAAGCAATTTTCCAATACTTGAAGGACTGTCAACAAGGAATAGGGTGTGAATGATTTTGAAGGGTAGAACAAGAACCAGTGGACAGATCATATAGGGAGTCCACATTTGAAATTACGAGGAATTTTTTCGACCTTGATAACTATTAAGAGAAGTGGAACAATTTGTCCCTGACATTGTGGGCACTCCAGGACTAGAGGTTTGCAAGCAAATGTTGGACAACTATTTGTCTGAGATGGTATAAAGTTTCTTGTTCCAGTGGAGACATTGGACCAGAAGACCTATGAGTAAAATGCATTCTATTGGGACTTGCATTTTAAAATATTCAGAAGTTGCAGCAGGTTGACTGGTATTTTATGCTTTTTAAGTATTTTAGATGGTATCTTATGATGCCTACACAGAAACATCTATACTGATTGCCAATTGCTTACCAAACATGATTTATTATATTTGTATTTATTTTAAAATCATCAATGGCTTAAAGTTTGACTATCTAAAAGACTACCTCCATACTATGAAACTGTTGATGGTTAAGATTTACAGGACATCTTCTGAAAATGTCTATCTGAGGCCCATCTTTGTGTCATACTAATTTGATGCATTTGCAAGCTATCAAATGTATATTTGTTCTTTGCTCTCCCAGCTTTTAAAAGCTGGTCTGATCAGAATGATTTTAAAAATAGATAATACTGTATGTGTAGCTAAGGGTTGGTATATTACACTGTTGGTGTTCTCCAAGTTGCTTTTTGGCTTCCAGATGTTTCATTAACATATTAACTTTACTATTGTAAGAGTTTTGGAGAAATGAAGTTTATTGGTTGGCAGAGGTTGTATATGCTTCTATCTTGCCCTCTCTGAATGTGCTTAGATTCTTTCTCTTGTTGAAAAAATTAAAATAAGGAACTGGAGGTGTAATTTAAAATACAAATTGACAGAAACCCCAGTGGTACTGCTATCTTCCCTTCCCATTCAGCCTTTTGCCCACATTCATTGTATACCTTAGAATCTAGCTGCTATTCATAGAGATTCTCTGGCAAGCACATGGACTGATGACTGTTTTCATGTCAAAAAAGTAAAGAAGCTTTGAACCCAAAGATTTTGCAAAAGCAAGTAAGCATATTATCTAGTCTACAAACATACACAGACAAACACTAGATAGCAAATAGTACTTGAGGTTTTTGTATCTCTGCTGCTCTCTAATGTTCTTTTTGACTACAGAATGCGTGAAGGAGAACTATTTGTTTGTATTGACAGATATCTGAATAGCTCAGAGGAGATATCTAGTGGGTATGTTGTTGATCTTCACTCACCAGAAAGTCCTCCAACATCCATCTTTTTCAAATTCTTGGCCTCCAGTATGCAGACAGTCAATTTCCCAGCAGTGGGTACATATCGTAATGAGATACAGATGTCTCCCAATTTCTCTGGCTGTTGAGGGAAATTGGGAAAACAATGAACTCAAAGCTCCTACTGTGTCTCATGAATATCTGTGCCTACAATATAAATAAATATAACTATCTTATTTGTAATGTGTTGTTTGGGGGCAGTTTTTATATGTGGGCGGCCAGCAGTCTGCTATTGATTCTGTTACTCTTCCTTTGGCTGGAAAAGTGAATCTCCCTGTGCCAGGTGCGTAGGCTACAACCAGATTACTTAGTTTCCCAGAAGTGCCCTAGAAACAGATGGCTTTTTAGATTACCTTATCATAATCACTGCTTGTCCTTGATCACACTGATTGGGGCTAATGGGAGCTGTAGCACAAAACGTATTATATGAAGTTGTTAGTTTTGGAGGACAATTTCCCCTACAAAGTAGATAGCTATACATGTAATAGTTCTGCATTTTAAGATGCAGACTGGTAAGGGATTAAGTATGGTTCAACTGTCCAAGCATGGAGAGTTCTGGCTAGCAGGGATTTTTGCTTCTAAATTTGATTATCTGTAACTCTTTTCCCAAGACCAGGAGACTATCACAAACTTTACCACCTCTAGGTTCTTTGTAGAGAAGGTTAAATCTACATTTCACAACTGAAGCTCAAACAGCAAGTGGAGAAAACACTTACCTCCTCTTTTTCTGCACTCTCTAGGTCCCTCCATTCTTCAATGGGTTGTCCTAAGTCCACAGTATTCATGGGTACCTTGACTTCCCCAATGATATCATGTTTAGAAAATCGGTCAAAGTCATAGATGGCCATCACCAAAGTCTTCCCACCAAGCTCCTGGTATGGAATCTGTTACAACAAAGTCAAGGACCTTTTTCAGTAATATAGCATTTTTATAGAACCATGGTGGCCCAGTGGTTAGGATGCAGTACTGCAGGCTAACTCACTGTTCACTCCAGGAGTTCGATTCTAAATGTCTCAAGGTTGATTCAGTCTTCCCTCCTTCCAAGGTCGGTAAAATGGGGACCCAGATTGTTGGAGGCAATATGCTGACTCTGAAAACCTTCTAGAGAGGGCTGTAAAGCACTATGAAGCCATATATAACTCTAAGTGCTATTGCTATTTCTACCATTTGAAAGGAAACATTGATAAACCTTTTAGAAAAGTCTTGTGTAGCCATAAACTATCTTGGGTGCAAAAAACCTGCATCTTCACTACATGACAACAAAGAAATAGAGAAGAGACTACTTCTTCATTTTCACCTAGTTAGATAAGCTGCCTAATTTCAAGAAATTTGATTAATGCCCTTGCAAAAGAGGAAGAAAACAATGAAAGCAATGTACAAATGCCTGGAGAATTACAAAGAGATTCAGCGTTTCTAAACTGACATTCACATTCTGATTCCAGGATTAAAAATGGTCAGACACTTTTGTACCAAGGAAAGAACAACTTTTCAAAAAGTAAAAGCAAGTGGCTTTGGATCTCTTGCTTTAATTTTGAATATATTCACTATTATGAAATAATGTTGTCCTGAAGTACTTATTCATTAGTTTTCGGTGGAAACTACCTTTTAGAGTACCATTCAAGAAGTAATCAACTTTTAAGATTTCAAGGGCATCACATTACCTTTCAAGATAAACTAGCACAGAGTTTTCTTTCTTTTTTACTACTCGTTAAAGGGGATCTTTTTTTTTTTTGTACTAATACAAGCCATCTCCCTGCATCTAAAAGCCTTAGAAAAATAACCAGATCTTCGTGTAGAAAGATCTTTGGCTTGACATTAGCTCGTTTTGCCTCAAATTATTTCTTATTTTGCCCTTGTTTTCAATTTGTTGTTTTAAATAATAAATTGTCTCCAAAATATTTTGAATTTTAAAGAAAGAAAGCATTATGATTAAAATTTAGTTACTAATTAAAAATAAAACCACTCCACTAATATGTTGAGTAAATGTGAGAATCAGCTTAATAAAATGGACTCAAAATTTGCAATACAAGAGGAGAAAATGCATAAACTACTTAATATCTGGACTCCATTTATTCTCCTATAATCAAAAAAAGCCTTGTAACTGTTAATGAATGGTCTAAAGACAGACATTCATATTAAACTATAGAAAAAATGGACTTGCCCACTTTCTGTTTAGCAGAAAGTCATAATAACATAATATTGCTTATATTATCATCTGTTTAAAGGACTGTATGAAATGTCAAAGGAGTATTTATTTCAATAAAGGTTCAGGCATAATACATATTCAACTGTTTGATGAAGTAATAGAGGCATCCTTGCTTCTAAGGCAAAGTGAAGCTCCTGGGCACTTGGAGTTAGGCAGTCAGGTAGGTTTTCTAGCCACAACATCTTGGAGAAGTTCCTACCCTGTTTCCCCGATAATAAGCCTAATCAGGCTTTTGAGCGCATGCGCTAAAGTAAGACCTCCCCCCAAATAAGCCCTCCCCTAAAATATTGCAACACAGCAGCAACCATGGGGTGATCACGCTCACTGCTTCCTGAGCCTCAAAAATGACCTCCCCGAAAATAAGACCAAGCTGTAATTTCGGGAGTCAAAAGAAAATAAGACCCTGTCTTATTTTCGGGTAAACATGGTAACTACCTTTTCTCTCCCACATTACTAACTAGAGGAGAGCAGTATTTTTCAAAGGTAAAGGCTGAAGAGATTTCAGTGTTGACTTTGACAAATATTATATCCATCTTTATATTATGTTCATATTCAAAAAGATTGGCATATAGAATTTAGAGGCCATCTAAACCACTTTGTCAAGACAAATACACTAACCTATATATTGGCATACAGCATATAATTGATAGCGCGATGCATGAAATTTATTCACAGTGCTACTACCATCTATTTCCTAAGAGATAATTGCTAGAGTCACGTATTGTTTAGACAACCTTTCCAATACCCTGGCAGTGTTGAGCCCTGTCAGCCATTTTGATTCTTGCTATTAAAATTTCAGTCAGCCTTCTTACTCTTTTTCTCCATTATGTTTCAGTACTATTTCTCATTTACTGGAAGGCTAATATAGGAATACTGTCTTCTATTGTTTAATATGGTTTCAAGTGTTAGTTTTGCTACCTTCAGCTTCAGCATTACCAGTCTTTTCCTTTTGAGTTCCATTTGGTGGGGTATTGATCACAGATGTATACAAATTATTTTGAAGGCAACATAGCTAGGCCAACATACTAACCATGCAAAGACCATCCAGGTTAGAAATCTTACCTTAAAGACAAATGTTTCATTATAGGTTGGATTGAGGGTCTTCTTTTGTACTTTGGTCTCATACTTCTTCTTTTTGTCTGGAAGTAGGAAGACTTTGACATAAGGATCAGACGTACCTCCCATATCCAATGCTGGCAGTTCAGCTGCTTGGAGGATTCCAACAGTGAGCTGTTTGGAGAAGAAAGAAAAAAAGGGCTTGAAATTGCATGTTCCAATCAAAGTGGGAAACAATCTGATTTAGTCCTTTCTATCTTTAATGTACAACTCACTTATATTACTATCCGGTTCCTGATCCTCTTTTCTGTTATTGGGGGGAAGGGGATGGAGCTGTTAATGCTACATTGAACTTCATTTGAAGAAATGCATATGATTAATGATTAGGCACAAATAGAAAATTTATTCTAATATCTTATGATTTGTGCAAATTGCAGTTTAGAAATATTCAGGTAAGCCATTCAACTGGTCTATCAAGAATTCCTAGGAATTTGCCTTCTAGATAGAGAAATGTCATCAAGTATTTCTTTCATGATATTATGATCACTGCACTATCAAAAGTGTATATACTCAGTCCTTAAAAAAAAGAAAAATTGAATTTGAAATAGAATAAAAACAATAAGTTAAACATTGTGGCAATCTGATGCTTACATTCAGCACTGAGCTATTTATCTGCTAAGACAACAAGATGTAGAACCTTAATAACACTTTATGTATGATGAATATTTCTCACAGGTAACTGCATAAAAGTTGTCAGCACACCCCAGGAGTTTACCTAATAAGGAAGTCTTAAAATGGACTTACTATTCTTGGAATGAAAACATTATAGAAAGATATGGCTAAAGTTTCTATATCATAAAATCCAAAGGGGTAGATATACTATGTTCACGTATACCTATATTCGTACATCTTGGTATATTTTGAAAATCTTCTTCCACTACTGCTGTTGGCAACATGTCAAAATCCCAAGGAGCATGTTGTTAATTTCTGTGACACCAGGTGGTAAAAGATGGAAACCCATATTTTTAAAATACAACAATCCACCAGTTTGCCCCATATTATTATGTTGGTCTATATTCAGAAACGGTGTTTTCATGCAAGGTAAGTCAATGGAGAGTTTACCATAAAGTCCAAAGTTCTTATAGGTACCTCATACCATCTGCCACAGACCTTGAACATCTACCAACAAGCCAAAAAACCTCTGAAGAGGTGCCACTTCCCAAATGGGGATCTGCAGATGTGCAATGATCAAGGAGACTGAAGAAATCAGAAGACGTGAGGCAACTACATCCAATTTGGAAATTGCCACTCAGAAGTCATCTTGGCTTCCAGTACTCAAGAAAGAACTTATAGCTTAATGCTTTAAATCAGTGTTTCTCAAACTTGGCGACTTTAAGTCCTGTGGACTTCAACTCCCAGAATTCCCCAGCCAGCTATGGCTGGCTGGGGAATTCTGGGAGTTGAAGTCCACAGGACTTAAAGTCGCCAAGTTTGAGAAACACTGATTTAAATCAAGATCTCTGTGCAATACTTTTCTCTGGGTTTCCATACTCCTTCACGCCATCAGGTTGACTCCTGCATTATTCGGGTTATTTTCAGGCTGGCCTAGAGCTACCCAACGCCTGGCAGCAATTCCAAATCTATTTTTCTTTTAAAAATTTGAACTTCAGTTCTCATTATCACCCTCAGTGGAGGAAGTTAGATGTAGTGTCTCTTGTTTGTATTTACTAATGTGTGTATATTACCTGGTTAGCCTGGAAATCATAATCTAAGGAGAACTGCAATTTGCCCAGATTCTCTGGTTCTTTTTCCTCTTCCTCTTCTCCTTCCTCATCACCTTCTCCATCATCATCATCATCATCCTGTTTGTTCTAGAAAAGAAATAATACAATATCTTATGTTAGTACAGAAACTCAGATTTACCATAGGAATAGGAGCATGGATTTCCAGGCCAAATGAAAAGAGGAGGGGAAACTGAGGGGAAACTAATTAACAAAACTAACATGCAACTTTTTTATTCCTCTTACACATCTCAAATGCGCAGAGAATCTATCTGTTCTTTGTTGATAGATTTAGTGAAGGATACAGCTTGAATACTTCAATATTTTTTTTTTAAGAAGGCAAACATTATCTTACATATAATTGACACTTAAAGTATTATCTAATCAGGAGTCATGAATTCTACAATTTTTCAGGAAAAGCACTGCCACAGTGGTATTAGTGTAATACTGCTTTCTCCTGTCTAGCAGCTACTAAATGTTTTAGTGGGCAATTTTCTGGATTCCTCAGCCAACATGGTTAAATGTATCCATATCATGGAAGAAGTCAGGCTTGTGTAACAGCTGCTGTATGCTAGCAAATGACACCAATCTCCATGGGAAATGGAGTAGCCAAGGCAGACAAAGCAGCTTAAATATGCACTGTCCATAAAGAAATTCATTGAAGGGGTTGCCAAATAAATGGAAATCTTAAATAGCCCCAATGATTTCTTTCTCACTTAACTTTTAAAAAAGATTCAAATACTCATACATGCATATGCATGCAGATTAACCAAGGGACACATTCATTTACTCTTTCCCAGACTTCTAAATTGCATTTTATTAAATTTGGGTAAATGAGTACTCATGTCTGTTCTCAATACGGTAGTGTATCGAGAACATCTCACAAGCACGTGCAATCCAATAATGCTGGATAACTCTTTCAGCATTTTACTTGTCATACCTAGACCTTCATAGTGTTGCTGAGAAGCCTGTTTGGTGCTTCCTCCATGAACTCATGCAGAGCTTAGATTAGATATACGGGTAACACAACAAAATATTCTCCTCTATTTCAGTTAGTGAACCTTGTATTTGGATTGAACTTCATTCTGATTCACTAATTATAAATTTTCTTAACCGGAAATTTAAGATTTTTTTTAAAAAAATTCTCAGTTACAGCATAAGATCAAGTTTATCATTTATATAAAGTCTAAGTATCGAATGTGGGCTCACTGTGGACTAATTCCCATAAACCCTCTTCCCTTGTCCCTTTTGTGCCTCAAAGGGAATTGACATTTGAATAGGACCTACCATGTGTTGACATCCAGGTTAGTCAGAAAAGATGGAGACAGAACAACACAGAACGATGACAAAGAGAGCACAGAGAAGGAAGAGAAGGGCATTATAGACACAAAAACATTACAAATTATCAACATCACAAGTGCTCCCGAGAAACTGCAGATTCCACACCTTCCAAAGTGCATTATAAAAAGGATGGGTGTCCCAGACAGAATAAGACAACAAAATATTAAATTCTAATATTTTCTAATTTCCCAAATAAAGTGGATGAAAACAGAACTTCTATTGCAAAACTATATACCTGTAAAAGCAAGTGTAAAGCCCTCAACAAGGAGCATGATATAAATACATAAGTAGATCTCCATTATTCTTTTGCTTCAAAACTGAAGTGGCCTTCTTTGGGGGAAGATCACTTTCAAAAAGTTTATTTACCAAAGTATGTTGTTTTGGCTTAAGGCACATCATTATTTTTTTGCACTCAGTTTCATTTAATCCAATCAAAGAAACAAAAGTGAGCATTTTATATCAGCCAATTTCATCTTCCATATTTAATGGTAAATAGCACTAAAAAAAGAAAGAAAAGAAAACCGAAGGTAATTAGTAGACCTGTGTTTCTCTGGAACCAAAAACAAAAAGAGCACAGAAATACATAAGGGAGCAGAGAAATAGAGACAGAGAAAACACAGCCAATTAGTAACTCAAGGATGACCTCTCCTGTGACTAGAAAAGCCCTTTATAAGGAACAAGAATGAAAAATAAACTGTAAAGAAAAGACACACAGCTGTTACAATGATCTATCTAGCACTTCCAGAGGTTAGAGAGGAGAAAAGCTCTCTTTCTACTCTCTTTTGCTATTGGCAGTCTTCCTTGACAGAAATTGGAGTAAAGCAGTCACATAAATTAGCCAAGGAAAGCTTTTGTTTCTCCTTACAGTTTGTCACTTCTTCCATTTGTGCCTGGATGAGCTAACAGACCAGGAGACCTCTGGGAAAATCATATATTGTACCAAAATCTGTTCACACTACAATGGGAGGGCCTCATTGAAAATCCTTCTATAATTTAGTTGCCTTTTCGTAGTCATCCTGACCAGGATTCCTGTTTTCTTTTTTAAAAAAATGTCTGAGGGTTATAAATCTCAATTCCTGATACACTAAATATCCCACACTAATAACTACAACTACTTTCTATCTGAAATCTTGGATGTTGAAATCAATATGAATAACGCAGTAATGAACAGAACTGGGAAACCCAATTTAATAGATCTTAGTATTATTTCATAAACCCGTGATGGCGAACCTATGGCACGTGTGCCGAAAGTGGCACACAGAGCCACCTCTCCAGGCATGCCAGCAATTGCCCATTGCTCTTCTGAGTTCTGGTGTGCACATGTGCACTGGCTAGCTGGTTTTTACGCAAGCAGGAGCGCCGGAAACTGGAAGACCAGTTGACTGATGAGCATGTGCACTCCGGAAACCAGAAGCTCAGTTTCCCGATGTGTGCATGCGCTCTTCCAGTTTCCAGTGCTCCCCCGTGCACACATGCCCGTGTTCCCATTTCGGTACTTGGTGCCAAAAAGCTTCGCCAACACTGTCATAAACTGTAGGTCGCCTAAATGTTGACTGTTTTAATTTGGAACATGCTCAGTTCATAGAGATAGAGGTCCTGGACATAAAAGCCTTCAGTCCTTTGACTTTTAATGGGAAAAATTGTAAACAAAGCAACCAGATGGCTTCTGTTCTTGGGAAGCTGGGTTAAATCCAATTCAGTCATGCGTTGTCTTCTCTGTTGGACAACTTGCCAGTGTCTCAGGCATTGTAGATACCTGAAGTCAAAGATGGGTCCAAAACATGTAAAGAATCCAGTCCACCACTAATCCTTATGCCTTTTATGCCATATCAGTTCATTAGTAATTAGAGATGTGATTCATAACACTAACTTTTCATACATCTTCTGGGGCCTTCTGCAATTCTTCAGGGAATTTACGACTACCTATTCTCGTATGCCTGTAAAAACATATACCCACAATATGATTAGGCCAGAAAAAAAGATTCAGGTTATTGGGATCTGCAGATATCTGAAAACTGTCATGGAGAAAATGGAGCAGACTTGCTCTTTATTGCTCTAGAGAGCAGGACTAAAAATAGCAGTTGGAAATAGTACAGGAAATATTTTCCAGCATAAGAAAATGGCCTTGGCAAATGGTAGACTCTGCCAAGGGAGTTGCAACTACATTTTTAAATTGCAGAAATGTACTGTATTGAGCAGTAGGCCTGATTAGGTGATCTCTAATATATCTCTTAAGTCTGTGATCCTAAATCAGTGGTTCCCAACATGCTGCCCACACCTCACAGGGGGGCAATTTAATTTGTAATGTGGGGCAATTTGAATCTTGTTTAAACCAAGTTAATGGCCTTTTAGGCTTCCTCTGCATGAGTAGAGTTTACTTTTTGAGTAAAGTAAGAAATATATGTTACGGGGGGGGGGGGATCAGGATTTTAGAGATGCTTAGGTGGAGCATGGCCAAAAAAAAGGTTGGGAACCATTGTCCTAAATCAAGAATGACTAATAAATGACTTCCTGCTCTCATCAACCCTAAGCTCAATCTTAAATTACATGATCAATGTTCAAAGTAAGATGGGAAATTAGTGTCCATTTGCAGTTACATATTTCTTTATTAAAATGAAGTTAGTATTTTATTTTATGGTTTGGTAAGAAAACTAATTCATATCTCAACACTGAGGAAACTCTTTGTAGACAGAGTGCAGTGGAAAACTGGCTACAACAGGGCAATTTAAATGATGAAAAAGACTGGAGTTGTGCATCCTTAGATTTATATGCTGCCCATCTCTGCCCAGAGTCAAGCAACTCTTATTACTGCCTGATTAATGTAGATTGAGTGATGGATCAGAAAATGTTTCTCCACATTAGTGAAGCAAAGTATCCCAATATGAAAGAAGAAGCCATCACCATTCATAGCCTGATGTTTGTCAAGATTAATTGCTAATGCAATTTGATGCTGAACTAGTTTGATTTATGCTTACAAAACAGGTATTATAATCCTGAACTATAAAATAATGGAATTACTGAGATGGTAGCTTCAAATGGGATACTACATAAAAAAATTGTATGAGCTAAGATTTATAGATGGTCCTTGACAAATTGCTTCCTGAGATCATCCTTGCACAAATCCTCTTGTGCTTTTTGTGAGTGATAATTTTCCATCTGTGTTATCGCAAGGGGCTAAAATGTAATCATAGTTCTAATGGGGAAAAGGGTGTAGGTTATAAATAAGACTAACAGAAGCACCTGTCAAACTCATCTCAGTGTTGGGGATACGTTAATAACATTGTCCTCAATCTCTTTGCTTTATATGTAAATATTAGGCAGGATTCTATAGGCTAGACGTCCCAAAGCATACTGGTTAGATGAGTTAGACGTCAAACCACTGCAGTCTCCAATAGGAAGGGGTGAAAAGGATATTTACCTGTTTCTATTTTCCTATTTTTACTTTTCTATGTTTAGAAAGCTGGAAGATATAGCCAAGAATCTATCCAGAAAATACATACCATCCACATAGTAGTGTGCTTGCATTCAACAAAATATTGAATAACTCTATTCAGGCATTCTTAAATCTCAAGCACTCTCAGGTAAGAATCCAAGATAAGCTCTGTTGCTGTCAATGCCATACAAATAATAAATCTACTTATATTGCACATTGAGAAAAAAATATGCCACAAAATACCTTAGCATTTTCAACTGTTTCTGCCCCTGGCTTCATCATGAGCCAGGCAGGGTCTTTATTCACAAGGATGCAAAGACCCACAGATTGCATGCACAATTGTTTTTCTCTTCCAGCTAATCATGCTTAATAGGCAATTATCTACAAAAGTGCAGAGAGTTCTGGAATTCTGAATGCCTGACTATAGCTAATGTTGGATGTGCTTCTGAAAACTGATAGTTTTCTAAATTTATTATATTTAAAATTTCCTAACACAGTGTTTACAGTGTGTGATGTGCCTAATTATTTTATCTTTTTCTTTGGTCCCTTTGAGTCAATGCTGACTCTTAGAGATTGCCTGGTCAAGTCTTTTTTTGGCAAGCATTTCAGAAGTGGTTTGTCATTACCTCCTTCCTAGGGCTGAGACAAATTGACTGGTCCAAGATCACCCAGCTAGCTTTGTGCCTAAAGTGGGACAATATCTCCCAGTTTCTAGCCTTAACGATTACACCAAACTGGTTCTCTAATTATATTGTTATAACCATTCCAATTTCAGCAGAAAAAAAGCTCAGACTATCTCTGTCTCTCGGTTTTCTATAGGGGCACTTTCCCCACATGGTTCTGTTGAGAGGTGTTGAATTGTGAGAATTCCCAGCTACTCTCTGATGAAAACATCCTCTCAGCATCACCACATTTTCCACAGAGTCACTATTCAGTAGTCAGAATGATGATGCTTTTCTTGACATGGACACTCTGAGTCTCTCCTTATTAAAGATTGCTGCCAAATGAAAACCTACTTTTAAAAGAGATGGGGTTGGTACATCTTTTGCCTACATTGATACTTAATGCTGACTTGATTCCTTGGGGTATCAGACTAGAGTTGTTCAACTTTCCCAGTTCAACCACCACTTCAACTTTGCCTGAAATGTTAAGGGGGACTCATGAGCAGTTGAGGAACCAAAACACAAACTGGCTGAAAGCTCAATTGTTGTGAATAGCCTCAAGATCACAGTGCTTGATATTGCAAGCACAAAAGAATCTATTTCAAATACTACTGTTTTTTGTTTGTGTGATAAATCTATATCCTATATTTCCTTTAATACCTAGAACAGTGTTTCTCAGCTTTGATGACTTTAAGTCCTGTGGACTTCAACTCCCAGAATTCCCCAGCCGTTAAAGTCGCCAAGGTTGAGAATCACTGACCAAGAGAAACTACTATATTGCATTCCAAGGTTACATAGAAAAGTTATTTTTGCATAGCAGGAACTGAGTTCTTTCTTATGCTTTCTCACATGCTAAGAAGTATAATGTTTTTTGAAATTGTGAGACAAAGGAAAAAAACAAAGTTAGAAACACCTAGAAACATCCTTGGTTAATTTAGGGGAAAAAATAAAATATATGCAAAAAAAGATTAAAAGCCATTCATTGCTTCTAAAATTTATAAATTGTAAAAATGTTCGGCAAATATGTATACCTTATATTAATTCTTTGTTATATTTAAGACTTGTATATCACTTACTGTATTTTGGGATTCAGATAGTTAATACATTTTATAAATTTATAAATAAATAATACATAAAGAAATGTTTGATATATACAATTGAGAACTATAGGTTTCTGACAATAAATATTTCTAAATATTTGTTACAAATGGAATTAGAAGCTCCTAGTTTCTATGGAAGGAAATGTATCCTTGTTTTTGCTTTTATAGGAGAAACTGACTGCCAAAATGATAATAACAACAAAAATGTTTGTGCTAAAATAAAATAATAAAGTAAAATTAAATGCAATTACAATACTGCAGTAAAGCCATACTAAAATTAAACTATGGTATTGTAGTGAAGTGAGATTACAGCACAATAAAATAAAGTGACTTCTGTTGTGTCAAATACAGAAAGCAAGCAACTGTTTTATGAAAAAAAAAACTCAGAAAACAAGAGGGAGCGAAGGTTAGAATATGCATTTTGTCAGCTGAAACAGTGACTGTCAGTCTCATTTTCTGAATTCCTCAATCTCTTTTGATTTTTTTAAAGTAATCATAGTTTTAAGACAAACTTTTCTATCCTTCCTGTTCTAATTTATTTCTTGGTTTGGTATATTTTCTAAGACAGAGCAATTTGTTTGCTTGTTTGCTCTCTTGTAGGCCACTCTAGATAAGCCCACCAGAAACATGAGGACTTGTTCCCCCATATCTTAAATAACTGCAGTATCCCAACTGGTCTTCATCCAATGATATATTTTCACCTGGCCTTTCATATCTTTCATGTTCATAGCATTTTTCATCCCCTTTTTGTCCTTCTTGTTCTTCTTCTTCTTGCAACAGCATTTCTTGCAGATGCAAAAGCAGCAGGTCAGCAGCAACAATCCAGCAACGACAGCAATGGCAATCAGGGCCCATGGTGGCACTGTGAAAATATAGGCAGAATATGGGGAAAGGGGAAGCAGGAAGTGCTAGAGGTTTACATTACCTGCCTAGCATGCAGATGCCATTTCTAAGGTTGCGCACATCCTTTTTAGGAAAAGTTTACAAGCCACACCCCGTATGGGTACCCAAGCCATTTCTGCCCATGGCTGTGACTTCAAATGCAAGGAGAGATGGCAGAGGAAGATTCTGAAGCATCTCCTCTGAGCCTTCCAGAGCAGCGGTCACCAACTGGTGGTCCGTGAGAAACTTTTGGTGGTCCACAAAAAAAATTATTTGCATTTTTTAAATATTGCACTAAATCAGGGGTCTTCAAGCTACAGTCCCTGGGCCGAATATGTGCAATGGATGTTTGTGTTGCTGCAGAGTCTCCGCCTCTGGGTCTTTTTGTGTGGGTCAGAGATGGGGATAAATTCCAACTTGGGATCTGCTTCAGCCTCCTGGTGCGGGGCTTTGGGTGAAGGCTGGAGGGAAGTGCTGCTGGTGGCAAAGAGCCAGAGAGCCTTGTTTCAGTGGGACTGGCTGGCCATCTCAGCCCGCTGAGTCTCCAGTACCTGGATTTGCACTCTCTCAGGTCTTCCCTCTGCTTGGAAAGCCTATGCTCATAGTCCTCAGTGAGGTGCTTCTGCTGAGCCTCCTTCTCGGTCAGATCCAATTTGAACTGAGTCAGCTGTTTTGTCAACTCTTTCTCGTGGAGGCTGCTTAGCTCCAACAACTGCTTTCTATTGGGGCCCTAAGGAGCCCGGGCAAGCGAGGAGTGGCTGGGAGGGGTGAGGCTAATAGAGGCCAGTGAGGCACCCCTCAACATGAGTGACATCGAGTCACATGACCACCTAGCCATGCCCATCTATCCAGCCATTGGGCAGATCATATTAGTGGTCTGTGGGATTTAAAATTATGAATTTAGTGATCCCTGAGGTTGGTGACCCCTGTTCCAGAGGATGCAGCTGCCTCAGGTACCTGGGACAGGCCCTTTTCAGAGTGCTTCTCCTCATGTTTTGAGTGCCCAACTTATTTTTTAATAGCATTTCTTGTTTATGTTTATGTTATGTTTATGTATTTAGGAATTTAGATCAAAACATTACAAGCAACTATTGAAAACACATTTAAAGAATCAAATATACAATACAATAGCCAAGTAAATCGGGTTCATTATTTAAGCGCAGAATCAATCTCTTTCTAAAATTTATAAGCTATCATCACTGCTGCAAGACCAAACACAGTGAGGTTGGAAAGTGATTCCATAAATTAGGTTATTGTGACCCACTCAGACATTTCTGAATGACGGCACTCAGATGGCTGATCCTTTGGATCATCTATTTCCAATTCAGAACCTTTTCCCAATGTAGATCATTTTTCCTTCTTTGATTTTCTATAAACAGAGTCATCCCTCCAGGTGACTTGCTAATTAAGTCAGTATGTTTGCAACAAATTACTCTACATTACCTCATTTTGAAATTACCATTAAATTAACATAGTCTTTCTAGTAAGTCCTTTCTTGTGGTTTTTTTTTTCTGTCTCTTTTCACTAAAGTGAAAAAAGTACTTCAGGCCGCCTTCTACTTTTCTCAAGAAACGTCCTTAAGTAGTTTGGTCTCTTTAATTCAATAAATAATTATATTTTTTGCAATCGATAATAAAAGGGGAAGGAGGGTAGGTGGGCATCTAACCTTTGCATTCTACAGATGTGCAAAATGTTAAAAAAGGCAAGGATGGAACAATTCGACCCGGAACTATGTTGACACCAGATACATCCAAAATAAGATCATGTTACTTACAAGGTATACGATTTATTTCATTCATAAACTTTTCTTTTAACTTTGCAAAAGTATCCTCCGTACTCTCCACTGGGCCTGAGTTCTGCGTTGCATTTTCCTGGGAGATTGCTGATGCTACTGTAGTGGTAGGATGTACTGGAGCACCTGTAGTAACAGCTATTATGGGTTCAGGTTTGGGATGTTTTTTGAAGAGGTTCCAAGTCATCTTGACTGCTATTTAGGCACCCTGAAAACCACAGAGACATTACATAGTTCAGCCCAGACTTTTCCTAGAATATTTCATTTAGTACTGACAGTAACATTATGCATAATATACAAGGGTTAATATTTTGCTTTTCCAAGTAATTTACATACCTGAAGTTATTTATATTTATATTTGCACTGGTATCTCAGAATAGTTCATAAAGGACAATTTGTTTCTCCCTTAGATAAAAAAGTGGAATGACAAGGAAGACCAAATGTGATCTTCGCATTGCCCAATTCTGCTTCATCAAAAATGCCACTCATTGAGAAAAATGAAGCAAAGCTACATATTTGTAGCAAATTTATGCAAACCTCTAGAATTATCAATTCATTTGAAGGAGACTTTAGAGTCAGGTGTTTCAATCAAGGATGATATTCAGGTACAAGTGTGAGAGATCCTGCCTTATTTAAAGAACAGAATTCTGGTCATTTAAAAAGTCTGATTTTTACAACATAGTCATGTGCAAGCGTGTCATGGCCTGAATAAAGGAGATTTCTGAAAACCTTCAAAAAACTGTTGGTGATGCTCACCAGACAGAAAAGTTACAAAACTATATCCAAAGAGTTTAGATTCCACCAGTATACCATCAGGCAGATCATGTACAAAGGAAGAGAATTCAGCATAACCTCTTCAGAAGTGGTTGACCAACAATGATCACCTCAACTACAAGGTGTGTAATATTCTAAGAGGTCTCAAAGAACCCCAAGACAACGTCCAAGGAACTAAAGGCCTCTTTTGCATTGGCAAAAGTTTTCATGTGACCTCCATCATGAAAACACTGAACCACAATGATGCATATGGCAGGACTGCAAGGACAAAACAATTACTCTCACAAAAGAACAATACTGCCTGTCTACAGTTTGAGAAATATGTAGCTTTGGATAATTTTCCTCAATAAATCAACATACAAACATTACGTTTTGATTCATTTGATTCATTCATTTGTTTCTTGAGTTACTTGACTGTAGTAGAATTGTGCCATATGGGTTTGGAACATATGAAGCAGGAGGTAGGAACAAAAAGTGCATAAATGGCATGAAATTCTCTTCAGCCAAAGCTTACCAACCTGCGGACAGTCCTCCTGTGATAATACCTTCTTAATACAAAACTCAAAAATGATATCATACTTATGCCTGGAATGCTAAAATTGGAAGGAAAACAGCATCTGGTATAATGAGAAGGCTTGATATACAAAATTAAGTAGGTGACATAAGAGTTCTGCCAGGATAATTTTATATTAATATCAGTACTTTTCCCCCAACATTCTAAAGAACAGGTCTAACACATGGACACTGCCATGGAAACAATATCAAAATCAAATTGACTGTAAATATTTTTCAAGTAAAGTTAAGAGTTCTACTCAAGTCAACAAAAGCAAAGCCTGGTGCTAACAGCAGCTTAGCTCATGACATTCTTGAAAAAAATCCAATTTAGTTTAAGAAAAACATAAAGATAATCTCCACAATATTCCATGCAGTGTATTGTTCCAATATTCCAAATATGCAATGAATTAAAGATAGGTTTGATAAATAGTACAAAAAACAAAAACTAGACAGCATGTGCCTGGTTAGATCATTTCAGATATATTTGATTACCTAAACAGATAAATAGCATGACCACAGGCAGGCAAGAAACCAATGAGAGTGTGAGCAACTTCCAACTTCCTACTGGTTCCCCATTGAGTGTCTTTGTGGGAAGCTGGCAGTAAAAAACGTTTACCAGAGGAGTATTTCAGCATTTCAGAGTTCATTGTTTTTAGCTTTTATGCATGGGATGCATACAATTGGACATTACAGAAAAGTCAGCTCTCTCTCTCTCTCTCTCTCTCCCTCCCTCCCTCCCTCTCCCACATATAAGTTATACTTGAGCAGAGCGAAGGGAAATTTAAAGTGGACTATAAAGTGAAAAATGAGGAACTCACCACTATCAAGGTCCTGTGTCTCCATATCTGAAAGTGGTTTTCATTGCTCCAAGGCACCACTCACAACCTTTTGGGTGGCAGGAACTGGTACAATGGAAATAGTTTTTTCTGCAGACTAGGGTGTGTGTGGTTTTGCATGCTACCTGCATCCCACAGATACGGCTTCCCTTGTTTGCATGGCCTGGATTCTGGCATGCTGCAGTCCGGGGCCAGTCCATGGACTGGGTGTCCATGCTCTAAGGGATGCACATACACATGTATACCCAGTTATTTTATGAGAATTAGATTTCATCTTGCTACTCTTTGGTAGGTTTCAGAATTTCAACCCTACCTCAATCCTAAATCCATCCTTTTTCAGAACATGGCTTTCCATTCATTCGCATAGGATTCCTACATATTTATGACACCAAATAAGAAGTAACAAATGCCTCTTTTCTGGTTTTGTTCCTTTGCATCTCTAAGTGATTAATATCAGGGTTAACTGGGCAACAAATAATGTCCAACAAACAATGTGTATAATCATTTCCTTCCTTTTGTAATCATTTAATAGAGAAGAGGTCAAGAGAATGAGAGCACGTTGGTGGAAACGTGGAGGGCAAATGACAACCTGGCAGTGGAATGGCTAATGAATCCACTATTTCCTGCTTCTTTCCCATTGTAACTTCATTTCAAATGTCTGTGGGTGGCAGGCAGCTATTATAACAAGTAGGATGGTTCTTAGGTCTATAAAGAAAATGTAAGGAAAGCAATTGAGTCACTATCCATCAACTGCTTTATGCTGATCAAAGCAAACACTGGCTGGGAGATTATTCACAGTTTGTAGTCTCAGGTAGGAGATGCAGTACCTATAAGCAGAGTGCTATTTTGTATACTTGAATTACACAGTTGGAGAATAAAGGCACAGAAGTTCAAGGCCGAAATCCGTATGTTTGCAATGTTAAAACTAAATTTTGTAACATAATCAGGCATGCTGTTAAAATGCAATTTATCAATTCAATACTTTTTCTTTGTATTTTCTACTGACACAACTATTCCCATTCCTGTTGCAAGACAGGGCAAAATAGGAAACAAAACAATACAGAATCTGCAGAGTAGAGAGAATTGGATGCTGTTCTAAAATTAATGTCTTCAGGGGAACACACTGAATTATTTTAGTTTCTAGAAAAACAAAATCTCAAGTTACATTTCTCCATGCATTTGAAAATGCAAACAATGAGAGAAAAATATAGGGAAACTGTACAAAGGCTCCAAATATAACTTTTTTCAGGTTACTGAAAAAAAATTATGAAGTATCTAGAAAGAATATATGCAAAATATTTTCATGGTGTTTCAGAACTTTCCCTACCCTTTTAACGCCCCCCCCCCACCAAATCCTTAAATATGTAATTGCTATCCTAGCATCAATATTGCATGAGATGATAAAGAATCGGCTATTTTCAGAAATCAGGTTGTGTAATGGAATGAGGAGATGACCTTGGAGAATGAGGGGAAGACATGCTGCCTAGGAAACTATTAGACAAGAGAGAGCAGGAGCCCCCAAGTGGCCTAATGGTCAGTAACAGAATCCAGCAAATCTGAAAGCACAAACTTCTCACTGTCACTTTTAACTGCTTCATCCATCACGGCA
The DNA here is from genome assembly GCF_964273705.1 of Natrix helvetica. NCBI lineage: Eukaryota > Metazoa > Chordata > Lepidosauria > Squamata > Natricidae > Natrix > Natrix helvetica. The sequence goes on from NC_138549.1 coordinate 138,598,974, forward strand.
GAGCCTTCCTATATTTCTTTCTCTGACTGTTAAGCCACTGAGTGCTCCTGCCTCTCTTCTTTGACAGGTTCGGACCATAATTGTCTGTTGTTTCCCCAGCCACAGTCCCTCCTTGGTGATATTCATCCTCAAGTTCAATCACTTTTAAACATTATTTGAAAAACAAAGATGTATATGGCATGACTGGGTTATAGGTTTGCCTACTAAACTAACTTTTCCCATAACCTATGGAGCATCTGGTGCAAATAAAGGTTCTATTTCAGGTTATATACTACTACTTGAGAAAACCCGTTTTCTTTTCCCAGGATTTCTTTTTCCTCAGAAGCATCTGGTAATGCTCTCAAAGTAGCCCCCCAAAATAGTAATCTTGTCTCTGTAAAAGCCATGGTTGATTCTTTCAGCAAGAACTGTTCTTGACTATGACAATTTTTCTTGCATAACACATTGTATCAATTGTTAAGCTCTTGGCCTACATATAATTTCTTGCATTCTGCACTAAGCCTTTTAAAATTCACTTTGCATATGTTCCAGTTCTTAGAAACATATAAAGTCCCACTTTGGTTTTAATATAAAACTTGCTCTTCATTCACCCCCTTCCCTTCCAAAATTGATTCACTCTGTGGAACATTTGAGTTAGTTTTAATTATCCACTGTTTATAGAGTCTCAACATATACAAAAAGTGTATATTTCTGCTTTAATTGGTCCACCTTGATTGTAAACCTGAGAAAACAGAATAAAAACTGCAACAAAGGTTCCCTAGATCTTTATATCCCTTCAACCACTTTCCCTGACTGGAATTAGTAGTAAGTCCAAATTCCTCCAGATAGCCACTAACATTTGACCTCCACATGGCAAAAATGTAAGACATTCCAGATGCAAGTGCTGGATTTGTTGAGAATTGGTAGGGGAAATGAAGCCAGAATGCATGACAAATGGATTAAGACTATCTACCATCAGCACTGAAAAGAACCGAGAAGAACATTCTGATATTCATTGCAGATAAAAAGAGAAATATTAATAATCCAGGATCAAAATGGAATCTATTGTTTAAAAATTGCCAAGACATTGAAAAATTTTCCACTAACAGTTCAAAATAACTTTAGCTAGAGAAAAAGTGATTGGGAATATATACAATATGTACTTTTTATAACTTTTATAACTGCAATGTTGTGTCATTGTCTTTTGCTCAAGGCAAGCCTCTGGAGTTGCCAGAAACCATTATAAAGTAAAAAATCAGCTTCCTCCAAAAACAGATATTTTTAATCATCATCATTTTTTAACCATTTAATTCAAGCCATTACCATTAAATCAGGATAAGCAGACCTTCTACCTAAAGCCCATAATGTAGCTGTAAAACCACTCCAAAGGTTACAGCCCTGATTCATATTAAATATTCTCATATGGGAAAAGTATGAAATACGTAGGAAATATATACTTACGAATCAAATTTATATGGCTACTCATTTCAGATAAAGCGAGTCTGGGTGGTGTACAAGTACTTATGAAATACATAGGAAATAATCATATTAGCATTTTTTAAAAGTCATTTTGTTTTATCTTTTATTTTGGAAGACCCAATTTTTAGACCAAACGATGAAAAAGATACATGCCCCTATTTTAATTGGTCCAATTAATATGCAAATTTTCTGGAGAGTGTCCCTACCCCAATCATTCTAGATCCCCCTCTTTTCTAAGCAATATCACATTCCAGGAATTTCACTTCCGAGGAACAGAAGGGGAAGCCGAGATTCACTTTTGAGGTGGCAGGTGGAGGAAGTAATGCTAAAGACAAGCAACTCCAACATTCTTAGCTCAAAACGTGCATCTTTCTTTCTTGGCTGCATCTGCACATTCTAGTAAACCAATAAAGTAAATTTGTATAATATGTTTACTAGCATGACATGAATCCAACTCTGATGTTTGTAAACTATGTGAAGAGGCAAAGAAAATATTTTAACAAAACCTGGCTTAATGTATGTGGATGTGGCTCCCTATAAATATACAGATATACATGCATATCTAAACCTTTACTTTTACTCTATTTGTTAGACAGGAAGGAAAGGCTTTGTAGAGCCCTCTTAATCACTCCCAGCTGTGGTCTTTTTTCTTGGATCACTGGGACTGGGGAGATTTAGGTTCAAATCCGCACTCAAAGAGATTGTTTTGCCCTATTGCTTTCACTCAGCTTAATACACTTCACAGACTGGTCACTGCAGGGATAAAATGAAACACAACACCACGTATGCCATCTTGGGTTCTATTAGACAAAAAGTAAAATATACATATAAAAACAGTGAAAAATATTAGTTTCTGTGCGGAAATATCCATTCCCCTTTATTAAATTAATGAGCAGTAAGCTACTGTACACAACAAAAATATCTCATCCTAATCCAACATTTTACCACTACACTACACTTTAGGAAAACACCATGATTTTAAGGCAGGATAATATCTTTTAGAGAATTAACTCATAACTGGAATGCATCTCAGTCAAGTGTCCTCAAAATTCTTCATTGGTATCTTCATTGTAGTCTCAAAGTTGTTCTTGTCCTGATCTTGAATCTGTTTTTATTTATGGGGGCAAAGGGCAATAACTACTAGGAGCCTGAATAAGAAATAATGGCACATGGATATAAACCTTTTTTTTTTCGCAATCACTAATAGAATGCATCCCTGAAATACAGTTTGATGGAAAACCAAAAGAAAGAAACCATGTTATTTATTTTTAATGTATCAAGTGTCAGGGCAATTAGCAACTCATAACATTGATGACAGGATACTTTACTGGAAATGAAATATTGTATGAAATGAAAGGAGAGTATAGAAAGGTACACAGTTCTCAGCAAATAAAAAGCAAATTATGTTTGACATGATCATTCCCTTTGTTTCCAACAAGATATTCTTTTGTGGACTTCTTGAGTACTACATATATCACAAAAGGTCACAGCTGAAAATGAAATTCAAGTTGACATAGACATTAGTACATGGGGATAAAGCCAGATGCTTAATTAGCGATTACACTACAACAACATTGCCAAGTCATCACAATACTAATCTGGTACATGAATGTACAGTTAGAGGACAATTCTTCTTGTGTGAAGATTTGGCTGTAATAATGTTATGATTACAATAGCATCGTACCACAAATACTACTGATTTCACAATCTCACTCCCAGAAACAAATTTCCTCTTATTCCATTTTGAATTGTTTTATCAATGCATATTTAAATAGGCTGCTAAAAGGTCATCATGGTAGATACAACATTGAGTGCAATTTGTAGTGAATATATTAACTCCTTTCCAGTGAAGAGCATCCATTAAAGCACACACACAAATGTTTCTGAATATTTTAAAGAAGAATTGCATATTTATATCTATTTTGAATAATTCTAAGTGAGATAAAACAGTATATAAGCCAAGGTTCTTATCAGAAATCCCCTTTAAAAGAGCATATGTGTCCCTGCATTCTAAGCATTCAGGCCTTTGGACTGGTAAAAAAAATCACCACCGCAGGAAGGCAGAAATGTGTGTAGTGCATGAGTGCAAGTAAATACTCATTTTCCACAGAATATTTTGCATCTTGCAAATTTCCCCTTTAAAAATGGGGAAACTTTCTGCAAGCCGTCATAAAATGACAATCAAGAATATGAAAATCTTCCTGCATCCTATCCTTCCTCAAAGAAAGGTAGTATCATTATTAAAGAGGCAGGTTTTCTTAGGCATATATGAAATTTTATATCATAGTTTCAGTAAAGGATGACCTTATTTTCTTGTATTCATCTATACCAGGGGTGGCGAACATGCGGCTCGCAAGCCGCATGCGGCTCCCAGCCAAAATAAATGAGGCTCTTTGCCTCTTATCATTATTTAGTATACTGTGGCTCAGATCGCGCGCTCCCTTTCGGAAGCTGGGGAGGTCCTTTGCAGGCAGCTAGAACGGGCCGCCTGCAAAGGACTTCCCCAGACTTGCTTTGAGGAGCACGGGGCGACTGAGGCTAGTTGTGAAGCCCCAAAGCCCCCACCACCACCGGAAGAACTGCTGCCACCTCCTCCTCATCCTCCTCTAACAGGCAGCACTGCCGGATTTGCCGCCCGGCGCTGCGGCTGAGATGAAGCCGCCAAAGCTCCAGCTGGCATCTCCGCGCGTGGCAGCGGCGCCTCCCCTCCGCTCGGAGCAGCTGAGCTCAGTCAGCGCTGGGTTACCCCTATCCCCTCCTCCTCCTCCGCCGTGCTTTTGAGGAGCCATGAGGCTGCAGGAGCCAGTAGCAAGGCGGGGGGGGGGGGAAGCAGGGGAAAAAAAGCCTCATGGCTCCTCAAAAGCACGGAGGAGGGGGAGGGCGCAGAGGTAACCCAGCGCTGAGCTCAGGAGCAAATCTGGTGATTCTGTTGGAGGAGGAGGAGGAGGAGGAGGTAGCAGCAGTTATTCTGGTGGCAACTTGTACTCGTCGGCATCTTCAGCAGAAGCCCTGCCCACAATGAAGAAAGCAAAGATGGAGCAGATCCACGCAGATGACGTCGCTGCAACATGACTGGAGGAGGAATTCTGGGAGTTGAAGTCCACAAGTGTTAAAGCTGTCAGGTTTGAAGACCCCTGGGGGTTTTTTTCCCTAAAGGGTTAGGGGTGCAAGGGTCTTGTAACTTGACAGCTTTAAGAGTTGCGTGCTTCAAATGCCAGAGTTTCTGAGCCAACATTTTGGTTGCTAAGCAGGAGCGTTGTTAAGTGATACTGATATTATATAACACTTTGAATTAAGCGGGTACCTTGAAGAAACATAACTTTGAGTTTCAAATAATACTGATTTCGTTGTTGTCTTAGGTGACATCTGTGAAAAAAATTCGGGTGCTCAGGCATGAAAATGTGCCGCTCAAACACTATACTTTTCTGCTCACATCTAAAAAAAATTAGAGGGAACATTGCTTCCGGGTCTGTTTTGGCAGGTCACTGCGTGGTGTGGCTCTCTGACTCTCACAGTTTAAAATTTTGGCTCTTTTTGTTGAACTTGTTCGCCACCCCTGATCTATACCTTATCTATGTCTATAAAAGTAAAGGTTCCTCTTACACATATGTGCTAGTCATTCCCGACTCTAGGAGCTCATCTCAGTTTCAAAGCTGAAAGCTAGTACTGTCCAAAGATGTCTCCGTGGTCATGTGGCCAGCATGACTAAACGCCAAAGGTGCACGGAACGCTGTTACCTTTCCACCAAAGGTGGTCCCTATTTTTCTACTTGCATTTTTACATGCTTTCAAACTGCTAGGTTGGCAGAAGCTCACTCCATTGCGCGGCGCTAGGGATTCAAATCGCCAAACTGCTGACCTTTCTGATTGACAAGCTCAGCGTCTTAGCCACTGAGCCACTGCGTCCTTCATCTATGTCTATAAGCTTATTTAACTTATTTGTTTAATATATAGGTCTTCAGTTTACTGGAACCATAAATTGATGAAGAAATAATAATAATATCCCAGATTCTTGGGAAGGTAGATTAAAATATCCCAAAGTTGCCTTTTTTCAGGAGGCAACAGGCTTTCTTGTTTTTTCTTTGAAGAAGTTTAGCTTTTCACCCAAGGAAGTTCTTCAGCTCTGACTGGATGGTAGGGAACAGAAGGATTTATATTCCTTGCAGACAGCTGGTCATTTGCATTGTTTTAGAGGGTTGGAGGTTTATCTGTGTCCTCTGGGTCACCTGTGTAGTGCAAATGGGTGTGGAGCCTTCTTGGCTGCAGGATGTTTTCTGCCCTGTATCCCATCCCTATTGAAGACAGGTGCACAAATGATACCTGTAATCTGCAATATTTTTTTGGAATAGTGATATTGATAGATCATACCTATCCTGCAGAAATGGAGGCAGATATTCACTTCAAGTAAAACAAACTGTGGAAGAAGAAAAGCATGCATTGGCTAAAGACAGCCAAGAACAATACAGACTGATGAACTTTTGGATCATAACATATCACAGAAGACAAAGAATTGGGAAAGATCACAAAGTATCAAGATCTGAAAATAGAAATTGACAGATTATGTCCTAAACCAGCCGTGGTGGTCTCAATGGTTATTGACACACTGGGTACCATAGCAAAAACTCTTGGGCAGTACTATGCATAATGATATAATTCAAGATTCACACAAAAAAAACCCAGACACTGTATTGAATTTTTAAAAATATTTTTTTCAATATGCATATAAACCTGTTTCAAATAAAATATAAAGAATCCTGGTACATTGATTGTAAGGTTTATCCTGACTTCTTCGTATATCTCATTCACATTCAGTGTAGAAATTTGAGAAAAATTGCTTGGGAAAAGAATGCCTAAATAATTGATGAAACTACAAATGAAGATGACAATAATTTAATATATAAATAAACAAGTCTTCACTTATAGACATCTATTCTGACTTAAATTAATTAACAAGTATCCCAGTTTGGCCAAAGAGATTTACTACCCGTCAAATACTATCTGATCTGTATCACGTTTTGATCAAACCCATTTGATCATTCTTAATCCCTTAAGAGATTATTTGTTGATGTCTATTAGCTAAAACAGCAATTAAAAAATTAGTATCTATAATCAATGTAATAGGTTATTAATGCTATTTCAATAATTTCAAACAACTATAACTCAAAACCCTTATATATTATATCCAATCAGCTTAAATGTGCAATTAGAGCATTTACTAAAACATGAGAAGCTGATATTTCAGTGTTTCTCTAATGAATGACAGCATCCATGTTATTATTTTCTCAGAAACTTTTACAAATAAAACTTTTCTGGAGACTACACTCATTCGTGTCTTAGTTACTGTATAACTGAGTACTTTGAGTACTGTTTTACCATGATTATTTAATTATACAATTGTATTTTGTGATTAATATTTTGATTGCAATAGTTTATCATCACAACAAATAAATTATTTTGCACCATTATTTATTTCTTTAATTTCTAAATCTGCACAAAAACTGAATCTATCAGGTACATTTCAAAATGTCATTAATAAGCAGAAAAATGCTATACTATTTTAAAGTTATACTTAGTTAAAGAATACAAGTTAAGGAGCTGTGTTTCTCAGGGGAAAAACAATCAAACAATTTATCCATTTTGCTTATACAAATTATACAGGTAAGCTTCAAAAACTATGAATGCTGAGGAAGAAATTCCGATCAAAATATTTTAAGAGAACTTGTAGAAAATATAAATGTCAAGCACAAAAAATCAGGAACCAAGGTGGTTCAAATGAATACAAGTTTATTACATGCTATCGCTCACTACCAGAATACTGTATGATGGTTAAGGCAAATTGAGGTAGATACGTGTCAACGTAATGCAGGATGAGCTGAACTTAGATATCTTGTGGGCATGAATGGGAAACTGATGACATGCTTTGGCTCAGCCTGGTCATCTCGTACCACATATCTATATATCTATATACCTATATACCTATACCTATATACCTATATGCCTAGCTATTTATAGCTAACTAGCTAGCTAGCTAGCTAGCTAGCTAGCTACAACCTACATACCTACCTCATGCATACATACTGTAATAAACTTGGAATACGCCCTAGTACTTCTAACAAATGACTATGTCATCTGGAATTATTAATAAGAATCCTATTGCACATTGAATGACAATATTAGGGTACTATAATCTACATATTTGGGAACTATAATCTATATATTTCATGAAGTAACTATAAACTATATATTTCATTTATTCATCAGAATTATCTTCTTTCAATGCAACCTGGACTTTTCATACAGTTTTGCACCAATCCTCAGCTGTCATCTCAGAAGTCAGCAAACAGCACCATGCATATCATGCAAAGACAGAGTTAATTCTGCAGTAGAAGAGAAACAGAGAGGAAAAAGTGCTGAGTCACTATGCTACCTTTCACTGCAGTACTTTCATCCCACCCGACAGAGAGAGCAATCCCCGAGCAGGAGTAGCTGAGCTAATCTTCTTTATTTTCAGGCATATGATTCTCCCAGGATGTCACTCCTCCTACACTGACAGGGGCATTGAAGGACATGGGCTACACATTTAGTTCCCTGGAGTCATAGCAGCCACCTGACTGCAGAGGCTGATACAGCCACCTTACTTTCTGCTTCTTCCCACATTCCGGCATTCCACGGGCAGCCCCAGAGGCATCCCATTTACAAAACTGCAGACTTGTTTCAGATCCCCCACTCATAGGGTCCTGGCAGCCTCTCTAACGATTGTGCTTCTCAATGTTTCATTTTTAAAATATATTCAAATGCATCCTAAATTTCTTTTCCCTGTTCCACCTTTTTCACAATCCTCCCAAGAAACCAAGGATGGCATGTACAAAAGCGGGATGGTTATTTTGTACGCACTTTTTATGTATTAAGAATTGGTCTTAGCACACATTCGTTTGCAAATCCATTTGTAACACAAATATAAAATCTATATACCGTAGTCTAAAGCATGAGGTTTACTTCTGTTGATAAGAATACAATAATTAGCATCTATATGTTTTAAAATTCCATTCACTGGATAGACATGATCTTTTTATAAACACTAATGCAATTCTGAAAGATCTGCCCCATAAACATATTGTCGATACCTAAAACAAGTGCCACTAGGGGGACAAGATTTGAACCGATTTTCCCAATTTGCAGCTTAATCTACATTTGATTAAATGCACTTAAAACCCAGATTCCCTAGCCCAATTGAATTCAATGAGATTTTCTCCTGAATTAAGACTGCATAATATGTGCCGTTACACCGCACCAGTTGTCTCTCCTCCTGTAACAAGTTTACAGGCTTGGCACAAATCATGCAGAGTTGCATTACCTTGCAGACCTTACAGCAAAGGGCTCTTCTCAGCTGCCAAAATGTGATCTCATAAGAATAGCTGTGCTAGAGCAGGCTAAGGCCCTTCGTAGTTTACATTTTATTTTCAGAGCAACCAACCAGATGCCTTTGGAGTTGTCCCAGGTAGGAGATGGAGACATACTCATCTCCCATAGCTCTGCAGCTAATATTTGGAGACATAAATCCCCCAACCTGGAAGTAACACAGCCTTCAGCTCAATAGCCTTTGATATAATTTATCCTCCATGAATTCATCCAACTCCTTTCAAAGCCATCCAACTTAGTGGTCATCACTATATCTGCTAGCAATGATTCTCACTAGTCAAATATGTAACACATCAAGTTGCACATTATTTTCCTAAGAGAAACTGCAACCTGACAGGCAATTTCATTGAAGTATCTTTCATCCTAACCTACTTTCTTTCTGTTATGTGTGATATCTGTATTGTACACATCCTTTATTCTCCTTTTTTAAACTAAAGAATCCCAAATATTCCAGATTTTACTCATTAAAAAAGATGTCTGGGATGACTGGTAATTTTGGTTGCCTTTTTTCTAACTCTACTATATCCTTTTTTTCCAATGTTGTTGTTAAATTTATTTGGCACTTATTTTTACATGGGGCTACTCTAGGCAGCTTACAACTATAAACAAAAATGAAGAAATAAAAATAAAGTTTAAACAAAAGTATACTATTAGAATAATAAAACAAACACACAAAAAGAAAATAAAGAAAAACATTGATGTGACTAGTAAAAAGATGGGACAGTGGGGAAAAGAAAGTGAGAGGGAGGAGGTGGAGTCTGCTGACAACCACATGACAATGACTGCACCCAGTGTCCAGAAGCAGTTGTGTTGAAGGACAATATAGTGTCAGCAGTTTTGTCAATGAGCTCTAGTGTGAAATTTGCTCCTTCTGACAACTGCCATCATCTTCATTGAGCCTCATTCCTTAAATGACTTGTCAGAAACTTCCCAAACAAACTAATTAAGAATCTTTATTATATAGTATATATTATAAAGTAAAACCACATCAAGCATTATTTGTTCGGTCCATTCTAATACTCTCCTAAGTCTATACTCAGTATCTTTTCTGCCATACTTCCAAAACTTAATAGAAACTTTGCCTAGTGCTTTTCACGTTTACTAATAGGTGGGGTTACTTATTATTTCATCATATTGGCCCAGAGAAAATCCACACAGCTTTTACACCAATATCTTTTTCTTGATTACTTACAAAAGCTCAGGATATATGTGACATTAGGGCTTTTTGCTCTAATATGCATCATATTACACTTAATTAATTTGAACCATGCTTGCAACTTGATTGACAATTTGAGCAGAGACAAGGGATCTCCCAGAGATATTCAAATCACTTTAGCAGTCACCACCTAGAATAGTTAAGTATATCTGCACATCTGGACAGTTCATTGCTTACTCCTAAATAAAGATAAATTACAGTCCAATTAAAAATCACCAATCCCAACAAATCACCTTGAGTGCTCCATAGCTTGCTTACTTCCATTTAAAAAATAGCTTCTTTGTCTGTTTTTTAAACACTTAAGACTTCCATAGAAGAGAGTTATCCCATGGCCATTAACTTTATTCAATAGGAACTTTACCGAAGCTTTTCTGAAAACTGAAACATATAATATTGAAGGGATCATCTCAAACTTTATCCCACTGAGCTTTGGCTGTTAAGCTTGTTCTGCTTGCAGAAAAGATAACATTTCTAAGAGCACAACTTTACTGATTCTGATTTTTTTTCAAGTCCTTATGCTTTTATTTTTAGGCAAGCTGGCCATTTACTGGATTAACTTTAGAATTTAGGTTAGTCCCATAAGGGATCATCTCATAGCTTGTTCTCCTCTGTCCAAAGTTTGAAACCAATAAACAAGTAATGTGGTTGAACATGTTTGAAATTAATTACATATAGGAAAGTAAGGAAAAGAGAAGATCACACAAAAGAGTGATAAATAGGAAATTCAGATCTGGCTACTACCCAATTTACTACCCAATCTCACTTCTTGGTTCCTTGGCTATCTGTCTGATTATATTATTAAACATAATATAACTGGTGAGAAAGAGCTGGTCAGAAAAGTTCCTAGAAAAATAATAGCATGGAGTTGATGAAATCTTATCTGTAGACTTGATACCAAGTTATCAGTCATCAGCATTAATTGAAAATCAAGATATCTGATAAAGGAGAGATTGAGGCGCACAACAGTTTTAACTCATAATTAGTTTGTAGTCTTGCTTTGTAGCAAATCAGCAGAATAGTCAATCTATGTTCCCCATGTAAGTAGAAGGCAGCAGATATGGAAGACCACACAAAGATATACTTCATTGTCTATTTATAAACCACATATTTAGTAGAGCAGTCAGGAAGACCTTAGAAAACATATTCAAATATCATTTGGTGTCTATACCTAGAAAGATCAGAATTATGAAAACCATGAAATTTCATGTGACACTTGATGGAAGTGAAAGTAGGACTTCAAAGAAGCAGAATAGGAAGAGTACTAACACCTTTGAAATTTGGTGGTGAAGAAGACTTCGACAGTCAAGAAAAAAATCTCAATGGATCATCAAAGAAATGAACCCAGAATTCTCACTTGCGTCATGAATGACCAGGCTTGAATTATCCAACTTTGGCCCAGCTTTCTGAAGCCAAATGTTGGGAAAGTGTCAGCTTTATAGGTAGACCAGACATGAAACATTGTCATATAAATTAATCTTAGTTTATTGTAAAACTACCAGTGCATTAATAGAATCTTGCAACTCTGAAAGTACAATTCTTCCACCATCACTTTTGCAGGCTGATAACTTAGGGGTCCCTCTTGAATGCCTTGGTCCACCCACTATGTAGCTATGCACTATGCACCCTCTTATCTGACATTCCCTAGGCAGAATCTCTTCACTTAGTGTCCCAAGGTCATTCCTACACACCATTACAGAAAGGGGAAAGAAAAGAGAAGAGCAAAGATGATTTTGGGAGACTGGACAAAATGATTTAGGGATAGATTGTCATTCAGAAAATCTACCTATGACATCATGATTTGAAACAACTTGATGGTACATAATGAATCACTCAATGAGCTCCATGTTTTGAGAGGGCTATGCCGGAAAGCTTGGTATCAATTCACACAGGCATATTGCTACTCTGATCAATAAAATCAATTAAGAAAGGTTAAAGGAAATTATGGAGTCAGCTGCATCTGTCTATTGAATTTATGGAATATCTATCCATTGAAGAATAACATTCAAGGCCCTTGTTATGGAATCTAAAATAAGAGTTTCAGTTTCAGAATTAAACCATTCTCTCTTACCAATCTCAGACCAATGGATTTCCCATATAGGCCAAAACAATCTATGCAATTTTCCCAATATGACACACTCATCACCTCACCACCCCAACTCCTGCAGTGATAAGTGATGATAAGAGTTATAATTTAAGACATCTGGAAGGTACTAGATTGAGGAAAGGTGAACCACTGGTTTGTCAGCTAGACTGACTGACTCATTTTCAAAAACCACTGGAGCGTATTGGTTATGTTTTCTGTAAATATATCCATATGCAGAACTGAATAGATGCTGACCAGATGGATTGCTGAGTATGATTAAAAAAAACTGCTGAGAACTATAACATGCTCAGGACAGGCACTTTCCTAGAAAACTGGCAACTGAGAGAATGAAAAGAGTTGCACATTCCTTTTCCTTACTGATAAATTGATTTAAGACAGATGATGTGTCCAAATCATTTAATCAAAGTCAGTGTGGAAATCAGACACTTTAATTTGGTTCCTGATAATGAACGTTTATTTTACACCCTCCAATTACTTCTTGTAAGATTCCAAAACTATTGTTTCTCCTTTACTATTGCCCTGGCAAAACTTAATTTTGAATTATCAGAAATGAGGAAGCTGGCACCCTAACTTTATTTCTAAGCTTTCTCTTGCACATATTGTTTTGTTGTGACAAAATGACTGATGTTTATTGTAGATTTTAACAGCACCAAAAGAATCCTATTTTTTGCCATGAATACAATTGCTTGTGGTGATGGCAAGAGGGTGGGACTGGGACACCAGCTAAGGAAGAGGAATGGTGAAAGGAAATATATTTTACATATGACCAGCAAAGATGAGCATGAGAAGAATTGAAGACCGGTGAGATGCAGCCTTTTATGGTTGGTCTGCTCCTGGCAATAGGATGCCTCACATGCAGGAGCTGTTCTAGGGTACTGACCAGACTTGACAAAGAAAGTCAAGGAAGAGTTCAGAGATATAAAAGAGTTAACTTAGTTATGATGTATAAGGCACAAATGGCAGGGAACATTACACTGGCAGGTTCAGGAAAGTTGACACAGGCAATTTTGTGCCAATATTTACTTCTGGATCAATTGTCTCATTTCACATTGCTAGAGACCCTGAGTTTTGGTTACTGGAAAATGTCAGTCTATTCATAACAAGACCACATTAATCTATGACTGCATGGTGGACCTATATGGGGACATGGTGTATAATATCAATATGTGGCTACGTGAAGATAGTTATGCTGCCCTATCAAAGGTTTGAGAGCTATTGTGTGATCTCACTGAAATTCTGACAACTATTTAATATGAATCTCTACCAATTTGCCAAATTGCTGTTGGGAGATGAAGGGAAGGGAAGGGGAAGGAGAGGGGGAAAGGAACAGATAATTGCAAAACCATCCTCAATAATCTCTGAGAACTCTTGAAGAATTGGCAACAACCCAGAAGATTGGAGGAGAACAACCATCATATTTAGCATCAAAAAGGGTAGGGGAAACCAAAGAAATCACAGGCCTATCAATTAGAAGGCCAGATCCTGAAGGTGAAACTCAAAATACTTTGGCCACCTAATGAGAAGGAAGGACTTACTGGAGAAGAGCCTAATGCTGGGAATGACTGTGAGCAAAAGAAGAATGGGATGACAGAGAATGAGGTGGCTGGATGGAGTCACCAAAGCAGTCGGCATGAGCTTAAATGGACTCCAGAGGATGGTAGAGGACAGGAAGGCCTGGAAGAACCTGTTGTCCATGGGGTCACGATGGGTTGGACACGACTTCGCAACTAACAACAAATAATTAATTTGATTTCTATAATAGTCAAGGCTTTTGGACAAATTATCAAACAGCATGTGTGAGAGCACTATGATGGGCATGCTGTAGTTGACAGGAGCCAGCACGGGCTTGTCACAAACTAATTATGTCAGACTGATCTTATATTTTTCTTTGATAGTTACTAACTTAGATGAGAGGAATGCCATAGAAATAGTGTACCTGGACATCAGTATAGCTTTCAGTACAATGACAAATATTTTGCTTAATAAAATGTAGAATAAGCTTTGATAATATCTCTTCCACTCATTGAAGCCCCTAAGACAGGGGTGTCCAAACTTGGGAACTTTAAGACTTGTGGACTTCAACTCCCAGAATTCCCCAGCCAGCATAGCTGGCTGGGGAATTCTGGGAGTTGAAGTCCACAAGTCTTAAAGTTCCCAAGTTTGGACACCCCTGCCCTAAGAGGACTGAGAAAAAGTCATAATCATATTCTTTTGTATTACACCTTGTGTGACTAATTACCCTTCTACTTGCAGAGTTGTCTTTATGCTTAAACACATGCAAATATAGTTTCCTCTAGACTAGGAAGTGGCTGAATGGGGAAATGCAGTAGATATAAAGCATTCAGGCAGCATTGGCAGCACAGAGGCATAGGCAATACTGGTACAGAACAACTGGGCCTGGCTTGAGTCCTTTTTCACTTCAGGCCTTACCATTCAATGGAATGAATGATTGAAGTGGGTTATGATTTTGTATTACATCTGAACCAGGGAGTCCTGTGCTTAATTAAACTACCCTTAAGCCCTGGCACTTAAGCTGATTCTACAATGCTTCATTACTGATTTATTGTTTTATACAGCTCTAACAACTGGATAAGGTAGCAGTTCTGAATGTGCTATATGTAAACATATTAACATTTTATTTGCTTAGGGATCCGATATCAAATCTGCTAATCAATATTCAAATAGAAATTATCCGATTTATGCTGCCAGCTCAGGCAAAACAACAAACACTGGCTCAAACTCAGTCTTCAAATAAAAGTATAATTCAATTCAACAGTATCTTTATGACTTGGTTCGGTTCAATAGTTTGCTTTCGGAATGATGGAATATTCTATAAGATACCCAGAAAGCTGTAACAAGAATGGCAGATATTAAGGAAACAAATCTACAGTAGCAATAAAACAGATTTGCTTCAGAAAATATACGCATTAACCTATTAAATGATGCAATACTGAAATCTAAGAAACCATGTTTATTTTCCAGTGAAATCAGAAGTAATACCTTAGTATCCTTGGCTTACATGTCCTAACTATATGGTTACAGTTCAGTTGTTTTTCTATAATGGTCATTAAAGACTATTTTTCTATATGTACATTTTTCCAGAATAACGATGGCTTAAAAGAGAACCTCGTTTTAACAAGAGTTGAAACAGGTACTGGCAACCTGTTTCATCTCAATGGAGCCGGACTTGTTTCCATAGTTGAAACACAAGCTCCGTATCGAGACAGAGCCTCATTCTGGAGACTGTAGTGAGAGAAGGATGGGACGGTAATTGTGTCATAATCACTTACAATAATTGTGTCCATAGTTTACAATAAAGACAAGTCAAATAGGAAAAGAGATGGGAGCAGAAGAATAAAACCAGCAATGTGGAAGTACCAAATCTTAATTTTATTTTGTCCAGTTTCTCTCTCAGACTCTAAGGAAGTGACTAAGGAAGCTGGTTGAAAGAGAAATCCTGAAGGAGCTTGCTTCTCAAGAGGACTGGAGATTGCTCTAATTTCATTATCTACCTTCACCAGAAAAAGCAAGGCTCAATTCATGGTTTCTTAAAAATAATCTGCTGGTAATAAGTGACAAAATAACCTCCTGTGAACATTGTGCCATGTCCAGGCAGAAGATATACAGGACCAATGCAGGTGATTCCATACTTTCCTTAAATTAAAGTGTTTGGAATGAGGCCCTGCCTTGCTTGTGTGACAACTATGAAAACAAGTTCTACTTGAAATTTAGAAGCAATCCACAATTTGCTGAAACAAGAAGCAAAGAAAAAAATATAAATTTATACAGTGCACGTATAAGAAAATAACTTTCTTATTTCCTTTAACTATCTAAAATAACAAAAAAGCATTGACAACTGGGTAAGGAAAACATTGCTTGACCTGTAGCCTATTTCAAGCTGTCACTTTGATGGAATGTGAAAGATGACAGAGGGTTAGAAATATGTCACTGGTGATATGCTTCTTTTATTTAAAGCTTCTCTGCTTTACATCTTGATTCTTTTCCAAAGCTTTCATTTTCACTGCATGTAGCTTTAATAGAGAACAGCTTTGACTGTTCTCACATCACATGTTTAAGAAGAGAGCATTTGAGCCCCTGCGTTCAGCTATATTTTTAAAATCAAAGTTTTGAGAATTTCAGCTAACTCTCCTCCACTGGAAAACAAATATATTCAAAGCATGTATAAATGAATGGTCACGGCTACTTAATCTTTCAATGGTCATCCCTTCTTTCCTGCATAAATTCAAATATTCAGAAGTCAAGGATCCAGAATCTTGGTTGAAGAAGAGCTGCTAGGTAGATTTTTGACAAAAGAATGGAAGACGACATAAATATGTCTTCCAAATATCAGTTCTTTTTTCCAGCAGGACATGCTCCCCATACAGTAAAGAAGTAATCTCCATATTTTTTAGTTACACGATTTTAACATAAATCAGCTTTCTCCAACCTTGTGATGTCCACTTATATCAGAAGTACAGTTCCTAGTAGCCTCAGACCACAGTCTCAGCAAGGCATCAACTTAGCAATAAAAATGTTAATTTTAGTAAGGCTCAAAGTAAATTCTTTGCTAGAAACTCCTGTCTGTTTTTAGAGGGCATGGGTTCTCTTGAAAACAAAATGTGCTGTATTTTGGAATTTCCATCTGGAATTCAAAATCATTAGACTGGTTTTGCATGCCTAAAATGGTCCATGTGCCAGTTTCGTAAAGTTTAAAGACTATTTTAAACTTAGGAGGTGTAAGATAACTGATTACTAAACAGGAATGCCTATTACTTATTTCTGAAATGGTTTTCATATTTGCCTTTTTCATTTCTGAAATACATCAACATACACAATGCAGTAATGGTGCATAAAATAAAAATCATAGTTTCCTAAAATAAATAAATCCTACTTCCTAAAAAGACTTTCATTATCAATTTTCAAGGTCGGATGATAACGATTGGGAAAGGCTGAAAGAAGATCTGCTCGTAAAATGCCTCTGCCAAGGGCCTTGCCGAGGCTTTTCGCTGAGGCTTCTTATCATCCTCTGGCGGCTCCCGGTGACTCCTGGAGGCCGGCGCTGTTGGGAAGACGCCGGAAGACCAACGCCTGGAACATAGGAACGCTGGGTGAGCACTGGGTGAGAGCCTGGACTACTGGACCCTTCAGGTGGGAGCCAGGACAGAGTGGGAGAGGATGGTGGTTATGGTGGTTGAGGGGGCCTGGATCATCTGAGGCCTCTGGAAGATCTGGCCTAGGGCCATGGACTGGGCCTATGACCATGGAGAGGCTGGAAGGCTGCCTGGGAGTATGGTTATCTGGAGCCAAGACTGCCCCCCCCCACCCACCAAGGAACCTGAATCTCTGCTCCTGAGCTTATACCCACCTAGGACCACCTAAGACCATGGAGGGTTATCACCAACTTCACAGCTGGGGCTATCACCCATTTTTCTACCATTTTTACCATCATCGCCACATCCGTCTAATCTTATCATCTAGACATCTGCTCCCCCCCCCCACTCATTACTGAAGAACTATCCAGGACAATGCCTCTTTTACCCCCCACATTGACA
The DNA here is from genome assembly GCF_964273705.1 of Natrix helvetica. Lineage (NCBI taxonomy): Eukaryota > Metazoa > Chordata > Lepidosauria > Squamata > Natricidae > Natrix > Natrix helvetica. Next base: position 138,616,722 of record NC_138549.1, read on the forward strand.
TTGACTTATGGGACTAATGCCTTCTACCTCCCCCCCATACTGACTTATTTTTACCATCTACAGCACCTTAACCCCTACTGGAATTTTGTTGATAATAACTTATTCGAGGTTAGACTTGCTCCGCCTGCGGGAGGCCCCTCTCTCGCAGGTTTGGCCCTTGGCTCTTTCAAGGGCCCGCCTCGAGGACGGGTTCGTGGACCCCGAGAGGTGCAGGAACCGGAAGCTAAGGGGATTTTTAGTAAAATGTTTTTTATCTTTTTTAGGGGGTTCCAGGGTGGGGGGGGAGGGCTAATCAGACCGGGAGGAGAGCCAGCGCCGGACAGACAGGTGAGTCCAGGAAGGACGGGGATGCGGTGGAGGGGGGGAATATAAAGGTCGCTAGAGCAGAGGGTTGTCCTATTACAACGGTCGTAGGGAGGAGGGGATGCGAGGACAGGATAAGATCCCAAGGTCGGTTGGGAGACCGTGGCTGCTGGTTACGCCCGGTCGCTTGTACCAACCCCTGCAGTCTAGGTGGACAGGTGCTACAGAGCCAGGGCCTGCGGCTGATGCTTTGCAATGCAAGGTCTGTCACCAACAAGGCCCCCCTCATTAATGAGTTGATCTCAGAGGGGGAGCTAGACCTTGCAGGGATAACGGAGACCTGGTTGGGCCACGAGGGTGGTTTACCCCTCGTGGAAATGTGCCCACCAGGCTTCCGGGCATTCCATCAGCCCCGGGCCCTGGGTAAGGGTGGTGGGGTGGCGGTGGTTATGCGGGAATGTTTAGAGCCGAGGGAGTTCACTGTCCCTCAGATACCCGGGTGTGAGTCCCTTGGTGTGAACTGGGGCCCAGAGAGGCAGTGGGGCTTGCTGATTGTATACTTGGCTCCTCGCTATGCATCAGCAGCCCTGCCCGAGCTCCTCGAGCTAATCTCAGCGACGGCAGTTGAGACTCCCAGACTTTTGGTCATGGGGGACTTCAACTTGCCGTCAACGGGAGCAGCTTCCGAGGTGGCTCGGGAGTTCATGGCTTCCATGACGGCCATGGACCTGACCCAATTAGTGCAGGGCCCCACTCACAAAGGGGGCCACACACTGGACCTCATTTTTGTATCTGAACAGTGGACGAGTGATCTGGGAATAGGGGACTTAGTCATCACGCCCCTGTCATGGTCAGACCACTCATCCCTCCGTCTGGACTTCCCTGGAGCTATCCCCCACCGCGAGGAGGCGGAACCAGACTCTACAAGCTGGTACCGCCCCAGGCACCTGATGGAATCGGATAGATTCCAGACGGAGCTTGGGCCAATACCTGTAGCCTTGTCCCGCTCCCGCTCCGAGGACCTAGTGACTGCCTGGAATAGGGCGACGACTGGGGCCTTGGACCGGGTTGCGCCTTTGCGACCTCTCCTGCGGCATCGACCCACCCGGGCTCCTTGGTTTACTGAGGAGCTAAGGGTGATGAAGCGCCACAGGAGACGTCTAGAGAGCAGGTGGAGGACCTCACGCTCCGAATCTGACCGAACACATGTAAGAGCCTATTTGCGGACTTACCTTGTGGCAATAAGAGCGGCCAAGCGTAGACATTGTGCTGCTCTTATTGCATCCGCGGATAACTGCCCTGCCGCCCTGTTTCGGGTGACCCGCTCCCTTTTATCGCAGGGGACGCGAGAGACACCCTTACAGGGAAGAGCAGAGGAGTTTGGGGAATATCTTCAGGACAAAATCGATCAGATCCGGAGCGGATGGACCTCCGTCAGTGGACCAGACGAGCCGTCAACAGCGAGTCTTGAGGGACCATTCTGGGAGGAGTTTGACTCTGTTGCCCCTGAGGATTTGGACAGGTTGCGTGGTCGGCTACGACCCACCACATGTTCAATGGACCCGTGCCCCTCCTGGCTGGTACTGGCAGCCTGGGAGGTGACACGAGGCTGGCTTCTGGGCCTGGTGAACGCCTCATTGGGTGAGGGTTACTTACCAACCGCCTTGAAAGAGGCGGTGGTGAGACCCTTGCTCAAGAGACCTTCGCTCGACCCAATGGAGCTAGCTAATTACCGTCCAGTCTCCAACCTCCCCTTCTTGGCGAAGGTTGTTGAGAATGTGGTCGCGCAGCAGTTTCCACGACACCTGGACGAATCCGACTATCTAGACCCACGCCAGTCCGGCTTCCGACCCGGGCACAGCACTGAGACAGCCTTGGTCGCGTTGGTTGATGATCTCTGGAGGGCCAGAGATAGGGGTTGTTCCTCTATCCTGGTCCTATTAGACCTCTCGGCGGCTTTTGATACCATCGACCATGGTATCCTATTGCGCCGGTTGGAGGGGATGGGAGTCGGAGGCACCGTTCTGCGGTGGTTCGGCTCCTACCTCTCCGACCGGAAGCAATGTGTGTTGACAGGGGGGCAGAGGTCGTCCCTGAGGCCACTCACTTGTGGGGTGCCGCAGGGGTCGGTCCTCTCGCCTCTCCTGTTCAACGCATATGTGAAGCCACTGGGTGAGATCATCCGTGGCTTTGGGGTTGAGTACCACCTGTACGCTGATGACACTCAGCTGTACATTTCAACCCCAAACCACCCCAACGAGGCTGTCGAAGTGATGTCCCGGTGTCTGGAAGCCATCGGGGTCTGGATGGGGGACAACAGACTCAAACTCAACCCCTCCAAGACCGAGTGGCTATGGGTACCGGCACCTCGGTTCAGCCAGCTGACACCATCGCTGGCCATAGGGGGCGAACAACTGTCCCCTGTGGAGCGGGCGCGCAATTTGGGCGTCCTCCTTGATGCCCAGCTGTCACTGGAGGACCATGTGGCAGCCGTGGCAAGGGGGGGCGTTCCACCAGGTTCGCCTGGTGCGCCAATTGCGCCCCCTACTGGACCGGAGTGCCCTGCGCACGGTCACTCATGCGCTGGTGACGTCTCGCCTGGACTACTGCAATGCCCTCTACATGGGGCTTCCCTTGGGACGCATCCGGAGACTGCAGCTAGTTCAGAACGCAGCCGCGCGGGTTATCATGGGGAGTACACGTTACTCCCACGTAACACCGCTCCTGCGCGAGCTGTACTGGCTACCTGTGGCCTTTCGGGTGCGTTTCAAGGTATTGATCACCATCTTTAAAGCGCTCCATGGCATAGGACCTAGATATCTGCAGGATCGCATCCTACCACACACGTCCCTGCGACCTATTCGCTCACACAGGGAGGGACTCCTCCTGGTGCCGTCCGCTAGGCAGTGTCAGCGGGCGACACCTAGGAGTAGGTCCTTCTCTGTGATGGGCCCAACCCTCTGGAATGACCTCCCCCCCGACATTCGAACCACCACCGACCTCCGTTCCTTCCGTCAAAAGTTAAAGACTCACCTATTTCAATCAGCTGGCCTGGCACTTTCTTAGTTTTACCTCCCGGGGATTTATTTTAATTGGGTTTGGGTTTTTAATTGGGGATGTTTTTAGGGTTTTAGAATATATTTATTTCTTGTACAGCCTATCTCCTCCATCCAAATGTATTTAATTGTTTTATGATTGTATTTTTATCTGCATTGACTGTACACCGCCCCGAGTCCCTTTTTGGGAGAGGGGGCGGTCTAGAAATCCAAGAAATAAATAAAATAAATAAAAATAATGACTAGTTTAACATTTTTTTCCAAAAGGACTACACCAAAACACCATTTTTTTCACCTTTTGGGTATTACCCACCACTACCAGCATATAAGACATTTCATGGTTTTACATTATCTGAATACCCATGTAATAATACAGCAAGACATGGCTAAGCAATGACTTATTTCTAATGTGCCTGCAATTGAATGCAACCTAACTGTGAAATAACTTCAGGCATATGCACTTGTTTTTCTTTTTTATTACATTTCTCGAATATTTCTTCAGTATTTTTCCTTCTGAATCCTGAAAACTAAAAACACAGTAAGCCAGTATAACTTAAACATTAAATAATATGTTTGCTGCCATTTGCCCACCAAACCAGGATCAACATATTATATATTTCTATCCAAAATAGATGCATGCTATAATTGGGGTTTGCACCAAGCCAGGAAAGAAAAGAAGGAATTGTGCAATCTACAAAAGGATGGTTGAGGAATTCTGAAGTCTGCACATCTTTTAGGTTGCTGAGAAATACTGATCTAGGTCCCGCCAATATAACAGCATTTTTTTCATGCAGCAATTGACATAGCTACCCTGCCTTTCTTCTGCAATGATGAGGGTCCACAAAAGGAAGAAAAGAAATTGTTTTTTGCAGAGCAACCTATCTGTAAGAATATTAGGGTTTGTCAAATGCATGAGAACTCAAAGGCAATCTGGGAACTGGCTTTCTTAAATGCAGTCATCTACATTGGTCCTGCAGATATACAGTAGACAAACACACACTTGCTAGGGTATTTTCCTCTTCCCAGTAGTTTTCAGTTGCCAGAAAGAAATCTTTCCAAATTGCATGTATGTTAAGTGTCACCAGAAAGTAGCATCCTGAACAATTTTGTCAGCACAATGCTTCCGATAGCCTCTAGGGGGCTCCATTTAATTGAAAAAAAAGAAATGTAAAAATGCTGCATAAATGAAGCTTTCCAACAGTCCAAACAGACTCAAGCACCTTCTATTAGATATTAATCAACAGCTGGCACAGAGCAGCTGGGTCCCACCTTCTCTCAAATGACATCCTCAAATAACATGCCAGTGAAATGATAAATATGTAAATGAGTAAATGCTCTAATTTCCAAATATTTTTTTTGAAAAATAAAATTTCACTTTAAATATCAAGGTTCTGGTTTGGTATGCACCTCTGTGGAACCTTCAGGTGCAACTTTTTAACAAAGGTCCTCTAAATTTTATTCAATGTCTAAATATGTTACTGTTAAGGGGGACTTGTTTTTTTGCTTTTTGGTTTTTAGTCTGGTGCATTAACCATTTACATTATACTAGTACTCTACAGGTGAAGCTCGAAAAATTAGAATATCATGCAAAAGTTCATTTATTTCAGTAATGCAACTTAAAAGGTGAAACTAATATATGAGATAGACTCATTACATGCAAAGCAAGATAGTTCAAGCCGTGATTTGTCATAATTGTGATGATTATGGTTTACAGTTCATGATTGTACGCCGCCCCGAGTCCTTCGGGAGAGGGTTGCGGCTAATCAAATAAAATTATTATTAATTATTATTAAAACCCCAAATCCACAATCTCAGAAAATTAGAATATTGTGAAAAGGTGCAATATTCTAAGCTCAAAGTGTCCCACTCTAATCAGCTAATTAAGCCATAACACCTGCAAAGGGTTCCTGAGCCTTTAAATGGTCTCTCAGTCTGGTTCAGTAGGAATCACAATCATGGGAAAGACTGCTGACCTGACAGTTGTGTAGAAAACCATCATTGACAACACCCTCCATAAGGAGGGAAAGCCTCAAAAGGTAATTGCAAAAGAAGTTGGATGTTCCCAAAGTGCTGTATCAAAGCACATTAATAGAAAGTTATGTGGAAGGGAAAAGTATGGAAGAAAAAGGTGCACAAGCAGCAGGAATGACTGCAGCCTGGAGAGGATTGTCAGGAAAAGGCCATTCAAAAGTGTTGGGGACTTTCACAAGGAGTGGACTGAGACTGGAGTCAGTGCATCAAGAGCCACCACACACAGACGGATCCTGGACATGGGCTTCAAATGTCGTATTCCTCTTGTCAAGCTGCTCCTGAACAACAACTTCAGAAGCGTCTTACCTGGGCTAAAGAAAAACAGACCTGGTCTGTTGCTTCAGTGGTCCAAAGTCCTCTTTTCTGATGAGAGCAACTTTTACATCTCATTTCGAAACCAAGGACCCAGAGTATGGAGGAAGAATGGAGAGACACACATTGCAAGATGTTTGAAGTCCAGTGTGAAGTTTCCACAGTCTGTGTTGATTTGGGGAGCCATGTCATCTGCTGGTGTTGGTCCACTGTACTTCATTAAGTCCAGGGTCAACGCAGCCGTCTACCAGGAGATTTTGGAGCACTTCATGCTTCCTTCCGTAGACGAGCTTTATGAGGATGCTGACTTCATTTTCCAGCTGGACTTGGCACCTGCCCACACTGCCAAAAGCACCAAAAACTGATTCAATGACCGTGTGCTTGATTGGCCAGCAAACTCGCTTGACTGAACCCCATAGAGAATCTATGGGGCATTGCCAAGAGAAAGTTGAGAGACATGAGACTGAACAATGCAGAAGAGCTGAAGGCCGCTATTGAAGCATCCTGGTCTTCCATAACACCTCAGCAGTGCCACAGGCTGATAGCTTCCATGCCACGCCACATTGAGGCAGTAATTGCTGCAAAAGGGGCCCAAACCAAGTACTGAGTACATATGCATGCTTATACTTTTCAGAGGTCTGATATTGTTCAATGTACAATCCTTGTTTTATTGATTGCATGTAATATTCTAATTTTCTGAGATGGTGGATTTGGGGTTTTCATGAGCTGTAAACTATAATTATCACAATTATGACAAATCACGGCTTGAACTATCTTGCTTTGCATGTAATGAGTCTTATCTCATATATTAGTTTCACCTTTTAAGATGTATTACTGAAATAAATGAACTTTTGCACGATATTCTAATTTTTTGAGTTTCACCTGTATATAAAAACTTGTCTATGTTCTAACAACAATCCTGGGTGACACTCAAAATATTAATATTGGTCTGCTCATGATTCCTGCAACTTATTCTGGTAACCTTATTTTTCATTATTCTTTCTAATTTCTAATCATGCAGAATGAATACTTCCACAGAATTCCCACATTATGCTAAATTATGATTTATGTACAGTTTTTTGAATAAACCAGAATTTGCTGGTTTCACAAAAAATGCTAACACCAAATTTATAAATTACAGTAGCTGAGATTATATCATTCCAGTGAACTTCCATGGTTTAGCGTGTTATGTAAATCAGACCAAATTGTCATTGTAATAAACTTCACAATACACCTACATACTATGTGAATCCTAGTCCTAGCTTTTTGATTGTTCTGAATTTCCCACATTAAATTTGAATTGCCCAAATTTTAAGTTATATCTATCTATCTATTCACATCCTGTGTGTCACACAAACATTTTCTTTTTATATTTCCAGAAAATAAACTCGGAAAAATTGTGAGAAAATAAGTATCATCAAATCATTATTCTCTCTTCCCCCATACTTTCTTCTCGACAAAACACTCCCCCAATATAAACCTTTAGTTGGGTTTCTCCAGGTTTAGAGAGATCAATACCACAAAAGGATCACAATTTTTTTTGTGAACTTTTCACTTTGCATTCTAGCGATGCTTCCCCAGAGCAACATTTCAGAAGTGGGTATAATTTGCAGTATTTCTAATATCTGTAGTATTTCAATTGTGGATGAGATTTTGGGGATGATTGAAGTTCAGACTTCCGGGAATTCCTCTAGTTCTTCTGCTCTTTGGTCAATGATGGACTATACACAGACCAGAAGAGTCACAGAATTCCTGGAAGCCTGTGTGTTAGAGAAAGGAGCTATCAGTAGTTCAATAGAACTGGATATGATCTACTACTAAGTTAAGCACTTGATTTAAACCATCCCAGGCTTCTAATCACGAACCAATCCTTCCCCCCAACTCTGCAATTCAAATTCCCCATAAACTATAAATAAGATGACATAGTCTTCATTTCAGAACTGTTGTGTTTGAGGAAGCCTAGCTGGAATGCACTGTCAACTCATGAAGCATTCCTGACCTGCTCTCGAGTTGCCATAGGCAGGAGGATGGAGAATCGCAGCTGCATCAAGGAACTTGCATTTCAGTCAAAACAAAGCACATTCCAGCCGGCAACGTAAAGGTGATCTACAGGGTGACCCACAGTTACTTCTACAACCTACAAAATTGCTTTGTTGGGGAATGTGACTGATGACACACCTTGAGGAGAGGGGGAAACAAGGTCAGAGCCAAGGCGCAAATTAAGTGAGGTCAGAGTTGGCTTCACTTGGTTTCTTGCCGACATGAAGCTCCTAATAAATAACTGGATTTCTTTTGAAGCTTGGCTTGAGGCTCATGATTTAATTAGGGTATCGGTTGGAACCCTGACAACACAATGAATTATATCTGCAATATAATACTAGTTGCTACTTTGGTACTGATCTCCCAAATCCCAGAGAACTCTAACTAAAAGGTATGTACAACAAATGACAGCTACTACTATCCTGAGAAATCCTCCCTAAAGCAGTATTCTGGGAAGTGGAATTTATGATTGTGAATTTTGGGATTTTTCTTGATATTTGTATTTGGAGCTTTATTTCTGTAAGCCATATGGAATTCATCCTGAATTGGGCAGTTATGTAATATTTTTTTTAAAAAAAAAGCAAGATCCTTGGTTTCCCCAGCCCAGTTCCCCCGCTAAAATCCAGCCATACTGTATATACAAATATATACAGAGTTGTGCACAAATGCATGCAGACAGAAATGTGTTAATAAGAATTTGAATAAATGACAGTATGTTGGCTTGGATTATTTGACAATTTTGAAATCTGTCAATTGCCAACACTGCTAAAAGATACATTGGAAGTACACTGTATGTTGCCTAAAGCATAAATCACATTGAGGTTTCCTTAGAGTTATTAAGTGTTATTAAATTCAAAGGGCCTTAAATCTTTTATAGAGATCCCTATTGCCCCGTGGTGGGTTTTATATCTAATGTTATGCATCTGTTTATTTTTACTTCTCTCTGTTGGAACAATTGATAATACCGTCAGTGTGATACTCTTTCATTTATAATCCTTCCCTGGTAAGTGAGCAGAGGAGTCATTTTGCTAAAAAGTGATGTGCCCTGTTACTAAACTTAGACTTAGAATAGAGTTAGAATAACTTTATTGTCACTTTGAATATATACTAATCGACATACATTAAAATGAAATTTCATTGCAAACAGCTCTCAAAGGGTCACTACCTCCAATATACACTATATAAACATGACAAACTAAATGAACGAATAAATGAAAAATTATGCATATACCCACATATGTTATATGTCATAGAGAAACTTCAGGGCAAAGCGTATATAGTTTAGTATCAAATGAATTGATATATAGAACTGTAACTCCAAATTAAAATGCATAGGTTTTATTTTCAAAAACAGCAACAATGATGGCCATTTTGTATAATTACAGAATTAATCCTCTGCAGTGTGACCAATGCATGTTCAATTTTAGTTACATTCTTTTATGTGTAATATTTGAACATAATCAATGACTGATATATCTTTCCTTCCTTCCTTCCTTCCTTCCTTCCTTCCTTCCTTCCTTCCTTCCTTCCATCCATCCATCCATCATTTTTATTTTTATATTTATTGCAGTGGGAGTGATATTAAGAAGACATCCAAAACATTCATTCCAGCAGATCCATTTATACATTTCCAAAGCCTGAATAGATCTGTGTCCTTTATATATATATATATATATGGTAGATGGCACACAATAAAAAGAGAGAAATGAGCACTTTCCTGCCAGCTATATGGCTGAACTAAGACTGAGCAGCCTCTTCCAGGTTATACAACAGATCATAAATCTTGTGAGTAGCTTCTCCCCAGGATTACAAAACAAGAAGAAATTAATCAAGCATCGGATATAACCTATGTGGAGATTCTCAGTCATCCAGGTCATAGTTGTCTTCAAGGTGCTTTTTTTTTTCCTTCAAAAAGGTAACTGGACTGTTTTTTCCTCAAGGAAGAAGAACAAAACATTTCGCTTCTTATCTAAGAAGCTTCATCAGACCGTTGGTTTGAAAGAGGGGTAAAAGAATCCATCTATGATGGAATTGAAGACCCCTCCCTCCTTCAACAGAGGTGGAGGAATAAGATACCACCTATCCAGTGATGGGATTCAAAATTTTTTACTACCGGTTCTGTAGGCCTGGCTTGGTGGGCGTGTCATGGTTTGGTGGGCATGGCTTGTGGGCATGGCAGGGGAAGTTTACTAAAAATCCCCATTCCCTCCCAATCAGCTGGGACTCGGGAGGCAGAGAATAGATGGGGATGGGGCCAGTCAGAGATGGTATTTACCAGTTCTCCGAACTACTCAAAATTTCTGCTACTGGTTCTCCAGAACTGGTCAGAACCTGCTAAATACCATCTCTGCACCTATCTCCAGTTTACAATGCAGCCTTTGCAACAGTTCCAAGAAGTTTCCACAACCAATTTCTCCCTGATTCAGGTAACCCTGAAGGCAAAGGTAAATCCCCAAGTGGCCTCAACAGCTCTCGGAGAGTGCTAACAGATAATTGCAAAGCAATATAATCCTTCCACACACACCCATCCTATCAGAACTTATTCTTCCATCTCCCCACCATTCAGACTCAACTGTCAGTACTTATCCTTCCATCCCCCTACTGTAAGAACTAATGAAGCTTCTTGGAGGAGAAGAGAAATTTTCTTCTTCCTCAAGGAAAAAACAATCCAGTTCTCTTTTCAAGGGAAAAAAGCACCTTTGCGACATTAGATATGACCATGTGGCTAATGTTCAAAATTTTCAGTTACCATTTCAAATTCACATGATAATTTTTTCACTTAATATTATTTTAATCCAGTGAGACTTGAAATCATCCAACTAATCCAACTAATTATGCTACATTTTTAATATTGCTACATGATTACATATGACCAATCACTATTTTTAAATTTAATATTTAATAATAATACTTAATATTAAAAATAATTTGTGCTATTTTGGGTGGCTTGTTTTTAGGAGATCTACTGAAAATTGCTTTGGATATATTTTGTTTGAAAGAAAATATATTCTTTAACAAAAGAAAAAGATGTAGAACTTATTTCAAGCCTCTAAGCAAAAACATCAGGAGCACATTAAGCAGAGCATATATTTATTAATATGGGCAAAGTAAGATGCATCAAAATATAAGAAGATATAAATATAAATCATCTAAAATACTAAAGACAAAATATATCAAGATTATAGATTATTTACTGACTACATAAATCGAGGTCTATGCTTCCTCCAAAATGAAGCTATATAAGACCAAGAATACAAAGTGCATTTGATCAGTGACATTATATCCCAGTCACAAAGCTAAGTCAAAGACAAATTAGTTACAAATCACTTTTAAGAGACAAAAATACTTAAAAGAGAGACAAGTTACATCATTCCTCCCCAAATCCTTGCAATCTCTCTCTCTCAAGGTCCCAAGAATAAATTACATGTCTCTATTTCCAAGCCATAAAATTGAAAACTAATTTTCCACAGAAATTCACACAGATAAGGAATATTTCACAGGAGCACATGAGAAGTATAAGCTACCTAGCAAAGATGTGGGCATTTTTGCTTATATGTCAAATGCTTCTTTAGGCATACAAGCAGCCATGACAAGGAGAAGCTATCTTTGTTTGACCAACTTTCTCCAAACTGTTGTATTCCAGTTAGCCACAAATTTCCATAAATGCCACCAATATAGCCAAAATCTTAGAATAATGGAAATTAAAGTCAGCCAACATATCTGGATGAAACTTACTGAATTTAACAGAGATTAGAAGGTTGGTAGGTAGGTAAGATAGATGATAGATAGATAGATAGATAGATAGATAGATAGATAGATAGATAGATAGATAGATAGATAGATAGATAGATGATAGATAGATAGATAGATAGATAGATAGATAGATAGATAGATAGAGATAGATAGGAGAGACAAGGACACAAAGACACACATACACACACAATTTCAAGGTCATGTTCTATTATTTCAAAGTAGCAAATAAATACTTGACTGAACAGAGAAAAAAAATAGGCATAGAGCTAGAACTGCGTAACAATATTTTGTATCAGCTGCTCTGTTGTATCAATGCTGATCATGTACCCTGTTTTCCTGAAAATAAGACCTTCCCAGATAATAAGCTCAATCAGGCTTTTGAGCGCATGCCCTAAAATAAGTCCTACCCTGAAAATAAGACCTCCCTGAAAATATTGCAACACAGCAGCAGCCATGAGGTGACCACGCTCACCGCCTCCTGCACCTCAACAATAATAAAACCTCCCCGAAAATAAGGCCAAGCACTTATTTCGGGGGATCAAAAGAAAATAAGACCCTGTCTTATTTTCAGGAAAACATGGTAGTCAAAATGGAACGTGGGAAACTGCTTTGTAAAAGACCAGACCACTGTTCCATGAATCCAGGACCATTGGATTCACTGAATTCAACTATTTACCTCAGACCTTCAAGCATGCTCCAATCCCTCCTGTACCAAAACTTCCAATCCTTCCTGTACCAAAACTTAGTATGTTCTAGCTCTAAAGACTGAAGAGAAAGGACAATCAGCAGTGATTTTTAGAGCTACTGGTACTACTTTTCAAGACTCTCTCTTTGTTCCAATTCTATTCAAACGTATTCCTGATTTTCCGGCTGTCATGTCCTATGGCCAGGTTCACAATTTACTCCTGCTTCTGTCTTGCATTTCCATGCTAAATATTTTCCTACTGGACCCTTTGCTTGGATATTTCCAACTCAAATCTGGTCCTAATCAAACTTCCATCCAATCCTGGAGAAATTTCTCAACTTTTACTAACTGGACTTGCTGAAACTATTACTTTCTCCAGAAGTAATAGTTACTATGGACATGGACCTAATATACATATTAGTAAATAAATAACATAAATAAGTGAATACATTTAGTTTTGACCTACAGCAACAAGTTTAGCCTTCTTCCATTCCATGAAACTGTATTTATGTTAATGTCACATTTAACGTTCAAGTCGTTTCAACTGTAGCTATTAAAGACGATAGCCCCATATAAAAACAGCAGTCAGCCTATTCTCTGCAGTGTAGTCCTCCTCCAGGTAGAAAAATGACCTTTCCATTTCCCTCACAAGTCACTCTCTACAGCTTGCTCTCTTTTCATACATAAAAGTTCTGATACTTTTGCCCCTTACAGGCTCAAAATCCCTAATCAATAGAGACCGGGAAGGGATACAAGCATCTTCGTTTCACCTAGCGATTTGGTAATTTGTTTTTACTGATTATGCGGAGTTCCAAGCAAGCACTAAACTGTCTGGAAAAGCACAGCTTTAAAAGCACAGGCAATGTCTTTTGCTGTCCATGCATTCTTTTAGCTTCTGGATAAATATTAGGGGATTAGCTTTATACAGAGAGAGTGTGGGAGGGAGCGAGGAAGAGAGAGATTGATTTTATTATTTTTGGGGGCTGGGTCTAAACATATGGTAAAAGAATGGTATTCTTCCAGTTAAGGATAAAAAATGAATCACGTGGCATTTCCACTTTACTTATGAGAATACCAGCAGATTGTTAGGTATATGCCTTGAAAATAATGCTAAAGCAAAAGGGTCTGCATATAATTGCCCTTAAGCTATTCCATTTTTTCTCTTTTCTAACTCAATTCATCCAAAATGCTCAAGGGGGAATCCAGGGGGAGGGGTCTTCCTTTCCAATGACTCTGGAACAGTCTCAGAATTTCTTCAGAATTCCCATTAATAGCTTATCTTCATCTTCCCTTTGCCTTCACCAATGAATACACAATTCTTATTTCTATATAATAATTCATATACATGTAGACTAACATACACCTGCGAAACCTATGCCCCAGTGAAATGACAGCTATGAAGGCCATACACTGATGGAAAACCATGAATGTCATAAATCGATTAAATGAAAAATAATATTCTACTTCCTTTTATTTATTTTACTGCATTGCAGTTTCACTCAGTATATCAATACTCAGTGACATCTTCCAGGAACTTTAATCAGATTTAAAGCTTTTTTGGCTTGTAAATCCCAACATCTGCAGCCAAGTGGCAAATATCTGGAAAGCACCATGTTGGTAGGCTTGACAACGTGAAGAAGATGTTCACCAATTTTTGTGATACTCCATAAATCAAAGCCACTGGGTTGGGTATATCCAATGTTGTCTTCTAAAATTAGAAGATGTTTAGGAAATACTAGAATCATAGCAATGTGTCTATGCCCAGATCAGACAATTAGAGGAGAATACAACAGTCAGTAATATAAGCACAGACAAACAATCATGAAAGGGAGAAACACTTGATATGCATGAGAATTATTTCAATGTTGAAATGCCTGCTCTGAGGATTTTGAGCTTCTAAGAAAACACACTTTTTCATACCTCAAGACAATAGCAATATCACTTAGACTTATATACCGCTTCATAGTTCTTTACAGCCCTCTCTGATCAGCTTACAATGTCAGCATATTGCCCACAACAACCTGGAAATCCTCATTTTACTGACCTCAGAAGGATGGAAGACTGAGTCAAACTTGAGCCCTGTCAGGATCAAATTCCTGGCTGTAGGCAGAGTTAGTCTCTAATACTTTAACCATTGCATCAACAGTTTTCCTCCAAGACAAAAAAGGCTCCATTTCATTCAGGACTGTTTTGGCTGTACAAAAAAATATCAAGTCTCTTCCTTGGCTTCTATTTATACATTATAATTAGGTGGAGGTGCATTTTTGTGTTTAAAAATCCAACCTACCTGGTAAAATGGAAGGTGTTAGTGGCTGAGACCAAATGGGGAGAAGAAGGGATGGAGGTAAACAAAAAGGCAACAATGATTTAGATTTTATTTATTTAAAATTAATGCATTGACCACATTTTTATAGATTGAATGGCTTAAGTTGTTGTTAGAACGGATTATCGCTGTACCTATTTTTTTGTTGTTTCAAAAATGAAAAATGAATGATTAAGGTTGTTTATTTCTAGGCCCCATCATTTTACCCAAATGAAAAATATATATCAAGCTTTGTTCTGTATAGCGCACTCAAAGAATTCATGATTTAGTTCACGTAACATAGCAAAATTAGAATATTCCAAAGAACTATCTGAGAAAAAATTACTTTGATTTGATCTGGAAATAAACTTTTTTTTCCATTTTGTGCATCCACTCCCACATTATCAGAATACTAGAGCTGTCAAAATTGTTTCCATTCTTTCTTCTCAAAATATTTGCAAGTGAGGTTAGAGATCAGACAGTTGCTTTCCAAATTTTATTGCATTGCATGTCTAATATTATATGATTAGATATTCTTCTTGATAAGCCAAATTAAGGCAGAATGTGCTCCATGGCATCAGTATCCCCAAACACATTTGCTTTGATCCACGCCACACCAATTTTTATTTAAGAATAATAATGTCAGTTTCACAGCCTAACAGATAATCTGACTCATGCTCTTATTGTAGAATTCTCTATACCGCTGGAGTAAATACAATATTATGGCTATAAACCATAATTATGAAAAAAGCTACATTGTTTGATTATACAGGGGAAAAAACTATTAAATTGGCTTCTGCATTTTAAAAACATTTATTAGCATTTAAATTGGCAGAGGCCAATTTAATGCTTTTGATCTGCTTTTACATTCATATAGTTATAAACAAAGCATAGTGTTGACTATGCCATAAAAATACAGTAACTGTATTAACATATAACTATTATACAGTCCCCAAGTCATAAATTTATGGTTAGTCCTTGAAGCTCTCCAGGCAAGGTCTTTGCTTTCCAAGTCAGCAAGTCATTTGTCTGGGGGGAAATTCACAATCTTCAGTTTACATTACAGTACTTCACTCTGTATAAAAAAGGATGCAGTGCAGAAGGAAAGTTATTCACACACCAATAGAGACAAAATGCTAACAAATATCTGCCTGTATTTTGTATAAGAACTGTTTAGCACATTCTAAGCAGCAAACACTGGGACATTTCTGCTGCCTATATATTGCACTTCCCAGTGATGTCCAGCATTGTTTTACCTCTCACCTACACAGTATGTGCAGGAATTAATAGGTCAATATAGTGTATATGTATGTACAACGTATGTTACAATCCAGTGATGAAAATTATCATAGCAACATGGAATTTTACTCCATTTGATTGTAGTTCAGATTGGGTATCCTAAAGAAGATGGAATGACAAAGTAGATTAAGTTAGATGGTAGATTTCTAGATGATTTTCAGTAGATTGACAAGGATTCCTGATAACTAACTCAATAATAGATATTTAAAGTATAGAGTCTTAGGATCCTAGATCAGAGCAGATCAAATGGTGATTTGGGAATTCTAGAAAATGGCTTGTTGGATACATAGATGACTGACTCCACCCTCAGTTTTCCTTCTAATTCTTCCCCTGTGGACTCTTTAAGACACAGTAGGCAATTGTAGACCCTGTCCAATTTTAAAGTTTTGGGGGCCCTTTGACCATGTCTGATGTAAGATAGAACAGGTTCCCATGATGTTTAGGTAGAAAATGATTTCAGATTTTTTTTAAATGCTCCTCCACATCTCACCAACCTAACCCCACTTACTTGTGATAGGACTATATCCACTCTGTAGCTTTCCACACTAAAAAGTTAAGTACACCACCACCTTTCTCAACAAATAATTGTTCAACTTTTTAAAGATTTTAAAAATGACACATATAGTAAAGGCAAGGATTCTAGATCAGTGGTGGGTTCTCCCTTGTCAACTATTTTCTATCAAGACTTTTAACAAACTGATCTTGTGACATAAGATCACTAGGAAGATGATTAGATGGCAGCAAACAGAGGACATGTCCATGGTTCTTTGCTACCATGTCTAATGATTGAGGTTTTGCAGCCCAGATACAATATGCCTAAGAGAGACACTTTCAAGTGAGTGAGTTGGGAATGGACTGAGTCCCACGTGCATGTCTGGTTATATTTTGAATGTGGATGAGAGAAACTACTTCTGAGTCTAATGGTCAAATGGATGGGTGCCAGGGGAGAAATATTTTTAGTGACTAAGTAGTAATGGGATATTCTTGTGGGGCTTAGGCCTGCTGCTTCCATGGAGTACAGAACATTTGTGTATCCTGCCTGCCCCCAATAACTGTAACCTTACAAAGTTGTGGTCAGTACCTGTTCTCTCTCTCCTCTGGGGGGGCCCATTTAATAGTTTTGCCCAGGGGCACAGAATGCTCCAGATATGCCCCCAACTTAGTTTAAATAGGGGCACATGAAACCGAACACTAGGACTTCTACATGTAATGCATCAAGAGATCTTCAAAGGGAAAAGGAATTTTTTAAAACAGAAAGCAATATCTGTTAAGATACACTGAAGTGGCAGACCCAAGGATAGTTTACAGGGATATAAAGTTAAAAGACAGAAACAGTGAAAGGTGTTAGCAAATATTTCATTTTCTTCTTATTAGTTAATGCCTTCAACTCATTTGCCTTATGCCTTTGATGCACTGCTTGCTACAAAAGGGAATGTCATGGCGTACAGTTACAGTAGATATGTATGTACTATTGATTTGCACTATTGATTTGCACCGGGAAATGTTGAGATTCATTTTTTTAATAAGTTTTCATTCAGAATTTTGATAGGAAGAGGTTATCCATTCAACTAGCAGTACTGTAGCCCTTATGACATGTAGTACAACATAACACTTGATTAGAGAAGACTTTTATGAAGATGCCATGAAATTGCAAGGGGCAACCCACTCTTTTGCCAACCAGAGATTCTAGATCAGTGGTGGGTTTCTATTATTTTTACTACCGGTTTGCTTGTGGACCGGCATGCCCTTCTGCGCATGCGCAGAAGTATCTAGGCAGGTGGGCGGAGCCTCCTGCCACTGCTACTACCAGTTCGCCTGATCCGGGCCAAACCAGCAGCAAACCACCTCTGTTCTAGATGTTTATAAAAATTACTGTAGGAAGATCAGCCTGCACAGGAATCCTTCATGCAATCACTAGCCAGAGATTTAACAAGATAGGAGACAAGGTTAATCAAGAGAACCATGATCCTCTCTTTTAATCATCTCTTTTTTGCTATTTATTGAAATCTATTTCTTTTTTCCAAACAAGCAAAGCTCCCTCTTTATACAAGCATAAAGGAAATCACAAATAATTTACTTGCAGGTTCATGATAAATCTAGTTCTCCCTCACTACCTCCTAAAGGAAACAGGAAGGTTTATTTTAAAAATTAGATTCAGGAACAGTGACTTGGTGTTTTTTTCTGTTTTAGAAAGAAATATAGCAAGTAGAAAGAAAAAGAAAGAAAGGTGGGTGCTTTCAGTACGGAGATCCTGTTTTATTAAGATGCACAATTAATCTCATCCTCATTAATAAATGCAGAAATCACAGATGCTTCGGGTAGTTGCATGCCTTGCTTTAATTGAGCATTCCTGAGAACTGCTCTGTTTTCTGCGTATCTAATGTCAAAAGATACCCAATACAGCATCTGTGATTTTTAATTGCTGGTGTTTAAATTGCTTTCTACCCAACAATATTTGATCATTTCTAATTCTGAATCTTCTGCAACAAAAGCAGCATGCAGATGTTCCTAAGATAAGGCCTTTTTACTAGAGAATTCTGTGAGCCAAAACCAACATGACCATTGACAAGCTGTTAATAGGAGCTATAGCACAAACCATCCAGGGAACATCAGACTAGGAGACAATTCTTGTGATAGCCTCGTTCTGCAAAGAATATAAGGCATAAATGACTAGTCAAGGTCATTCAGCAAAGGAACCACAAGGTCAATTTTTAAAAAAACAACAAGATTTTTGTGCAATATTTATGTTTAACTCACATTTCTTTAACTCTTTACTTTATTTCTTATTTTAGGTTTATCCTGCAGATATAAAACAGAACTATTTCCTAACAGTGAAAACAATTAACCAGTGGAATGGCTTGCCTTCAGAGGTTTTGGGAGAATTTTAAAAAGAGACTGGACAGCCATTTGTCTGGAATGGTAGAGGGTCTTTGCTTGAGCAGGGAGTTGGACTAGAAGACCTCCAAGGGCCCTTCCAATTTTGTTATTCTGTTATTATTCTATATCTAGTGTATTGAGTATACTAGTAATATTAGTAATACTAATAAATAGTACATAATATAAACATAAATGCAGAATATAATTTATAAATTGTCTAGTTACCCCAAAGCAAGATTCTTCATAAATATTTCATGTTTAAGTCTGTTAGGCTCTAAGCTTAAACTATAAGAGTCAGGGGTTTAAGAATACTAATCTTGATATATTACTGTGCTGGAAATAACATAATCCTACTTTTGATTTATATCATTTCCAGGCTGTTTCCAGCTTGCCAGGCAAGCTATTTGTAAACATAAAACATGAACATGTGGCCTGGCTAGCTCTGATCCTTAATTTTAAATCCAATAATTTCAGTAACTTTTAGATAAAGAATTATTTCTCTGTGTGACATGTAATCTTGGATCAGTTAAAAAGCCCATACTTTACAAAGCTCTGCAAATTTGGTAGAATTTATTGGTCTTTAGTTAGCTTACAAGAATTATTTGCAAGTGCAGGTGGTTAACATTTACACATCATCTTAAACCCACTAGAACGAAAACAGTGTTGAAGATGTCTTCTCTGGGGCAAAGAGCAATGATGAAATACATTTTTATGCAAAAGATTCATACTTGGAAGGCACAAAACTATTAGCTTCTACTCAGAAAAAAAGCTATTTTCCAAAGCAGTTAAACCTCTTGGACTTTTTTTTTCAAAGAGGTAATACCAGAATTCGATTTGATGATTTAGCACCAGTAGCTTCTTCTTTAGTTCATCATTGCCAAAGAAACGTAGTTCAGCAGCATGAATTATAACCTCGAACAACAAGACCTAGAAATCACCTTGTAACATACAATCCACTTTCAAACTTATCGTGTACCATTATAAAACTTTATTCTAATTCATGCACATTGGTGTGTTGGTGCTGGTTTCTCCCAGTTTGGCCGAACCGGTACTGGAATTCAGGCCTGGGTCGCAGAACCGGCAGCGACCCAGGCCTGCCACACTCTCGAACCGGTTCCCTTGCTGCTGCTTGGCCATCGCTATTTTGGATTTTAGTGACTGTGCGTGCACAGTTCACTGTAAATTGTTCTGCATATGAGCACAGAACAATTTACATTGAATTGTGCACGCATACACAACACGCACACATTGAGCATGGGTTGTGAACCAGCAGTAAGGCCGGCAGCAACCCACCCCTGTTCATGCATCATCTCTACCCCAAAGTGTGATGACAGTGTTGATTTGACCGACTTTTGATAATGTTGCAAATCAGTTCTCAGGCTCCAGCAGCCATCTCAAATGTATCGGTGAGGGAACAGTAGTAGCAGAAAAACAATGGTCACACAGATATTTCAAGCTGCCCTTGGACCTGAAACTTTATCACTTGAGCATACTGACATGAATTCACTGATAATCTTTTAGAGAGTTGTAATATTTTTTAATACACATGTGTATACACACACACATATCACTCTTTCTCAAATGATATTGTCTAATCAAGAAAGCTAAGCAGGGTAATCTCTGGTTAATGTCTGGATGGAAATCTACCTAAAAAATCCAGGGATGTAGTCTAGTCTGGGAAGTTTAAAAAACAAAAACCTAGAAGGCAGCAGTGGTGAATCCTATTTGTATAAAAGAATATGGACATGTGGATGTAGCCAATAGGAGATGAGTTTGATTTGAAGATGGCTTTACTTTACTCTCACTAGTATCCCCTTTCTATACTGTGGGCACGTTGATAATCCTTTTAAAAGGGAGAGGACATGTGTTTTGAGGATCAATTTGGTGTAGTGGCTAAGGTATTGGGCTAGAAACCAAGAGACTGTGAGTTATAGTCCTGCCTTATGTACAAAGCCAGCTGGATGACCTTTGGCCTGTCAATTTCTCTCAGACGCAGGAAGCAAGCAATGGCAATCCACTTCTGAAAAACCTTGCCAAGAAAACTGCAGAGTCCAAACAGTCTCCGAGATCTAGTCGATTGATAGAACAGAAAATAAAAAAGTAATATTTTTTACAAACACAAAATAAAATTAATATTGGCTTCTGCAGAAATTTCATCTTTTGGAGAAATTTCTTTCAATCTATAGCTTCTCTCTCTCTCTTCCTCCCTCCCTCCTTCTCTTTCTCTCTCCCTCCCTCTCTCTAAAATGTTCATCCACATTTCACATTATCCTGCCCAGAACTCTCTTCTAGTTATTACAACAGGACTGCTGTTTCCTCTTTATAGCAAGACTCAGGTCATTCCTTATCCTCCACTGAGGAAGGGCAGACGATGTAGTAAGGTCATTGGATCCAAACTCATATCAGTAAAATACATTTATTTTCTCTCCTAAATCTAGAAAGCTGCCTCACAGAAATAAATCATATTGGAATTGTCTGCCTGTCTGAAGACAGCCTCCAAATAATTATAAATTATTATAAAAGAAAGAACTGCAATAAGGACTTTGGGACTCACAATGCCCCTGCGTTATTATCGGAAGGCTCCTAAGATTCCCATTTAGCTTTCTCTAAGCAGGGCACTTTTCTCTGAGTGATCACTCTCTTTCTCCCCTCTTTCCAGGAATTCCCGGGAAAATGGCTGCTTGGTTTGCTTGAGGGTCAACATTTGTAGTACCAGCAGGGTACCAAATCTCCTTTTCCCCCATATGTTACAGCCATCCAACTGCTATAAATACTTGCAAAGCATCCCCTCCTCTCTTTTGGAAATAAATCCCTGGCTTTGAAAAATGCAATTATGAAAGAAACTTGCTTCTTGGTTTGGTCCCCGTTTCTTCTTCTTCCTCCCCCTCCCGCGCCCAAGTTCTACCGCTTTCTATCTTTATAATTCCGCTTTGATCTCCACCCTCGGTTTCCAAAGCTTCCGTTGTTTTACTGCTGGTCTTTCCCTCCACATAATACCTCGCCTGGAGACAAATCTGTATCTGCTCCGAGGCAAGCCTCTTTATCACTCTACTGTCTTCCGGCTCCATCACTTTTGGAGACCAGCAACACCTCCACCTCCGAGCCTCGCCGGGATCTGCGCTTTTGTGCCATCTCCGGCTTCCGCAGCGCGGGCCGCCCTCTGCCGCCTCCTGCAAACTTTCGCCGCAGAGCCTGCCGCACACGCGGGGACGCCGAGCCAAGGCCGGCCCCTTTTCTGCTTTCCTGGCGGGCGAGTCGCGCCCCCCATTAAGCCACGCCGTTTAGTTAATCGCCTCGCTCGCGGGAGTTTCCCCAGCAGGTTAGCAGGAGGCGGGCAGCGAGAGGCGCACTGGCGGGGGTGGCGGTGGGGGGATTCCCTACTTCCCGCGGGGTCGCCATCCCGAGCCACGCCACGCGCTGCTGCAGTCTCTTACCGTGCGAGCGAGCGAGTGAGCGGGAGCGGTCGGGCACTGCCTCTTTTCCTCACCGCCAGCCGGGCCGCTGCAGAACTTGGGCTCCTCGCAAATCTCCCATCCAGCCGAAAGACGCGGCGGGCTCTCTCGTTCCCTCCTTCTTCCCTCCCTCTGCGGTAGTGCGAACACACCGCGCGCTCCGCCCGCCTCTCCCTCCCTCACCCGCTCGCTTTTGGTTTGACATGTTCCTCACATCCACCGCGTGCAACAGCCCGCCCCGCCCAAGGTCCGGCGGGAGAGCCCCTGTTTTTTTTAAAAAAAAACAACCCTAAAGGCTCGTAAGTCCTCGACTTATGACCACCTGCCCTCAGCTCGCCTCCCTGCTTGGGGTAAGAGCAAAGCTATGTATGTGTTATGGGACAGCTGGCGGCAGGCCAAGACATTTTGCAGCCTGGATTGTACGGGACGCTGGTCAATTTATTTTGGCATGGACGGAGATGGGGGAGAAGTCCCACAAGCATTTCTCCTGAGGAAAATAAAATAAATTTATTTTCCAATAAATAAATAATTGCAAGCGATAAGGGGAGGTAAGTGAGGCACTTTCAGGGCACTGGAAAGCTGCCTCCTTGTCCCATTGAGTAGTTTTCTGTCTCCCAACTGGGGGGGGGGGGAACCTATGGAGATTCAGAGAATGTAAAGTTGTTGCTGCAGCTTCAGTGTGAAGTCCGCTCCTGGAACGGGTTCATGCTCTGGTGGATGAACACATCTTCAATGCATCCCTCTTTCCATGAAAATAACTACATTTTCCTCCAAATATCTGAGATTAAGAGTCTGACTGACAGAACTATAGGATTTATTAGTAAATATGCATGTTAGAAATGCAGTTATTCAATTATGCCACTGCAGATTGAGTATCGTTTAACTTGGGATGGGGAATAAATGTGTTGTTAGTTGCTTTTACATATCACATCACAAGCACTATGCCAGAAATGGGCTTTTTGGCAGTTAAGATGTCAATAGCAGCATTAAGTGTCCCCCATAGTTTAAACCACAATCAAGTGAGGGTGATGAGGAGGATAGATTGCAGCTCCTATCATTCTTGGCCATACTACTGTAGCCAGAATTGATTGAAGTGAGAGTTTCAGAATATTTGGAAGGTCAGACACCATCCATATCTGACTAAACATAAACACAGTTCATGCCATTTCCATTTTTTGCTTTGTAAATTGCAACCAGATTCCAATAGATTTGTGGCCTGGCTTGTCAATATCAAGTGCTTAAGCTGGCAGGTTGCAGAAGAAAGACGTTGCCTCAGGGATAATGTGTATAAAATCAACAGGCTATCAGGGGGAAAAATGAAATGAAATTATTTACATATAAAGTACAATGAAGGCTTCTGCTAGAAATAGGTTCCATTGTTATTGCCTGTATTTTAAAAAACTTTATTTATATACAGGTAGTCCTCGACTTATGGAGCACAAGTAAGCCCAAAATTTATGCTGCTAAGCGAGAAAGTTGTTACATGAAATTTTCTCCCTTTCTTGCCACAATTGTTAAGTGAATCACTGCAGTTGTTAAGATAGTAACATGATTGTTAAGTGAATCTGGTTTTTCCATTGACTTTGCTTGTCAGAAGGACACAAAATACGACACTGCAAACGTCAGTATCTGAATTTTGATCATGTGACCATGGGGATGCTGCAATGATTGTAAGTAGGAAAAGCGGTCATGAGTCACTTTTTTCAGTGCCGTTGTAACTTTGGTTACTAAATGAATTGTTGTAAACCGAGGACTACCTGTAATCCCTTTATTTTTTATTTTTATGAATAATTCAAGGCTGGGAATGTACCCAATACTCCTTCCTCTCTTATTTTCCCACAACAGCAGCCTGGTGAGGTGGGCTAGATTGAGAGAAAGTAACTGTCCTCCCAGGCAACTTTCATGCCTAAAGTGGGACTAGAAGTCACAGTCTCCTGATTTCTAGTCTGGTTCTTAATCTAAACCACTAAACAAAATTGATTCCATTGAATTTAAGTGTTGAAAAGGAATTTGGATGTTGGGATGCAATTCCACATTAGTTTCAACAGAATGGGTCTTCTGCACACATCTATACCCCAAAGTGTGGAAATAAGTTGCTAAACAAAGTAAATATGTTTTCCATGATTTTTAGTATATATACATGGGAGTTAAATACTATTTTTTTAAAAAAAGTACTTTGGCAATCTTATGTTCTGCGGTTTTACACATGCCCTTGACAGTGCATTCAGTCAAACTTAATGGATCTCTTCTGAGTTAACCCAGAAGATTCTTCCCTTGAGTTTGCTGCTTCTTTGTGATTGTAGCCAAGAATTATTACTAAAGGACAAAGCAGCGATAATTCCTGTCAGCCTAAATAGATTAGAAACTTTTGGAGACTGAAAGTAAACAAAATCTCTGTAGTTGAAACAACAGTTCATCAAAATAAAACAGAAAACTGCAAGCCTAAAATTAAATGCATAAATTATTACAAATCTCTTTTAAAACAGTATTTTGATTGTAGCTGTTGAAAGGTAGCAAATATTTCTCTTCATTAGGAAAATGTTACAAAAGAAACAGGTAAGAAGGGAAGAAAGAAGGGAAAAGACTGTCTTAAGTCCTGACATTCAAATTGGATCGGAAAGTTGGCTGAATCCAAAATATCCCATAGGAATGAGGAATAGAAGTATCATTTATTTATTTCTGAAGTCCAGCACTGTTGTTCAGGTAAATCGTTGGAGAATGATGCAATCCATCGGAATACAGTACTATAGTCATTTACTGCATTTTTGAATCCCAAAGCAAATGGATAAGTGTGCATAAATGGTAGTTTGAAATACATCATTCTTAGATGAGAGACTATAATTATCATGCAGCTCCCCAGCAGGACATGCTGACTCATTTCTTTCAAATTGTCCTCTGGGTGATTAGATTGCTAATACACAACTAAACTGACTAGTTAATGGGAGTTATATGAGCAGGTAGGCTGAAATATCCCAGAATCTGTATCTGGGAGACATGACTGCCTTTTGAAAATGTAACAGTGCATTCCTATCCTTCACATGCAGAGAAATTTATTTTAATGGATTTCTGAAGCTAATTGACAGTGTAATTGTGGAATGTTATCACCCAGCCCCCTCCCAGAAAAATGAAATATCCTAGGAAATATTGAAAAGGCAGAATATTATATTTCCCTGGATGTGAAAAGGAAGAAACATGTTTTAAATTGAGAATAGCTCCCTGTAGCTTCCTGCCTCCACCCACTTTGTCAATGGGCCATTAAGAAACCCAAGCCAGTCCCTTTACATAATAAAGAGTTCTCCCCTTCAGCTCCAGTGGGATTGGATTAAGGCATGATATTATTGGCCCTTTACCCAACTCACCACATGGCATCTGAGAACTCAACCAAACCTGGATTCAAAATGCAGCCTAGAGAGTTGCCCCTGCATGGCCCCATGGGAGTCTGACAACCTATCAGAATCAAGATCAAAGGCCAGAGAGGGCATAAAACCAGGGACTCAGCATCTCAGTCCTCCCTTCTCTTCTTCTCCATCCAACATTGAAGCATGTGATCACCTTTTCTGTTCAGGACTCAAGCCATGTGGTTCTGTCCACCAATAAACCATCTTTCCAAGCAGCCTCCATGTCTCCAGTGTCTTTTTCCCCTCTTGGGGCTGAACCCAAAAGGACATTTCTTCCAACATAATAAAAGGAGAAATATAGCCAACCCAATAGGGAGGTTGAACAGGCTACCAAACCACCTTATTTGACTTGTAGAGTTGCAGCAGGAAAGGCCATTCTAAATTGCCATTTGATTCAATAAGATTAGATAACTTAATTGATTGTAGCGAAAGTCTTTCATCTGTAAGGCACAGATTTGTTGCCACATATTAACTTTTGTTTGAATCTACCCCTACATTTTTAACAAGAAGAAAATTTCAGCAATACATTTTTGTAATTCATGGGGTGGGGGGGGTTGAAGTTACTTCCTCAGTAATTTCTGAAATGCAAAAATCTTTTGCATCTTTCGTAAATCTATTTTTTCAGTGATATTGTAACTTTGAAGGTTGCTGAACAAGTGGATATAACCTAAGGACTACCTGCATTTCTGATAAAGCAGGCATTAGAATTACCCAATAATTACTTCATTGCTCATGCTATCCAATTTGATTAACTCCACCGATGTCACTTCTAGCTTCCTGAAGTAGCATAATAAGAAAAATGGGAGCCTTTATCAAATTAGTAGTTAAGCGGGGAGCCCAGAAATATAGTACAGAGGTAGCATTTATTGTTAAGAACTCCCTATAAAGCCACTTCTTAATTTTAAATTCCAATTTATTTTATTTTTATTCATTTTATTCTTCTGCTGAAGACCTGTACTTTTGCTATTTTTACTGGAGACTGATATTTTTATTATTTCTGCCATGGGAAAAAGGAATACTAGGCAATGTTCACATCCTGTTTCTCAGACTTCACTCAAGCCTACTAAACAGCTCAA
Source organism: Natrix helvetica (assembly GCF_964273705.1). Classification (NCBI taxonomy): domain Eukaryota; kingdom Metazoa; phylum Chordata; class Lepidosauria; order Squamata; family Natricidae; genus Natrix; species Natrix helvetica. The sequence continues at coordinate 138,643,306 of NC_138549.1, forward strand.
AGTTGATAGAGACCTAAAACATTAATAGCCACTTGTCATAAATAACCAACCCTCTCTTATTTTTCCTTATAGCCTCTAAAATAGATACAATTCCCTAGAATTGGGATCTATAAGTGGAGATACAAATTTTTAGATCTCTCTGCCCTATGCCCGAGGGAACTTCCCCTTCTCAAATTGCAGCCATTTGAACAGCTGCTGCAATGCTTATGCAACAAGGGGATAAGAATTTTTTTTAAAAAAAGAAATATTATTGACTTTATAACCAGACAATGCCTACTGATAAGCCAAACAATATTGTTAATTTTTGAGCTTCCGACCACAGACTTATTCAGCTTAACTAATCATCCAAATACTGCTGCTGAATCAATTAAAACAAGCTCATGTAGAGACAACTGTGACTTAAAGCAGATTATAGTGGTAGAAAGATGAGTCCTAATTTGGAACCTAAAAGAGAGTGAGGAATAAACTAAGAGATCTAAGCCTACATCCAGAGGAGCATGGGAAGCAAGTACCACTCTCCCCGGAAACATTAGATGAAAGGCAAGCAAACTGTAACTGTTACAGCCAAATCTAAATACTCTACACATCCAAAATAAGAAAGGAAAGAGAGGAAAATAGGGATCCAGAAGTGCAGCCATTCCCTCAACTTTTAGTCTACAATGAAAGGTGGTTTATTGATTTGTAGGATATTGAATGATTCCCATCCAGGAGAGACTCTAAATGAATCCTATCATTTAAACATCCCACTATTGCTATCTTGTTGTTCAGAATGAAGTCTTTTTTAAGCAAGTTTGATATGTTCACATTGCATGTATTTCATACAGAGGGAGTTAGTCCATTAATAAGTCATCTTGGCATTGCTTTTACTTTAAAGCTTAATTGTAGCAACATAAAAGTAGGTAATTCCAAGGACGTTCTACCACCATCGTCCTTGAGAAGAGACAGCTTCAATAAATAATCTCTACTCCCACAGCAAATCAATTTTCTGAAGAACTGTTAAAGACAAACTTGATTAACTCTTTCAGGACTTTGCCAGATACTGGACAAGTGTATATTACAAAAGGGCTAGACAATGTTAGGGAATTATTAGCAACAACATGTAAAGCTATTAAACCTCTAATAGAGCTGATCACCTCCATTGTCCAAGAAAATACTGCCTACTTTGAGAAATAATCTCTGGTTCATTCTGTATTTCAATATGGAATATAGACATGGAAAAGAAAAACAAAGCATTCTCGGGTGTAGTTTCTACCATATGCTCCTGGATAAAATGTTCAAGTAAAGGTAAAAGTTCCACTCGCACATATGTGCTAGTTGTTCCTGACTCTAGGGGGTGTGCTCATCTCTGTTTCAAAGCCAAAGATCCAGCGTTATCTGAAGATCCATGTCTCCATGGTCATGTGGCCGGAATGACTAAATGCCGAAGGAGCACAGAATGCTGTTGCCTTCCCACGAAAGGTGGTTCCTATTTTTCTACTTCCATTTTTACGTGCTTTCGAACTGCTAGGTTGGCAGAAGCTGGGTCAAGTAACGGGAGCTCACTCCATTACATGGTGCTAGGGATTCAAACTGCCAACCTTTCTGATCGACAAGCTCAGCATGTTAGCTTCTGAGCCACTATACAAAATAAATAAATAAATAATGCAAAATAAATGTTACACTATACAAAAAAATGTTAAGTAATGGAAATAAAATAGAGATCAGCAGAGGAAGTAAGATGCCTAAATTTTGGAGAGTTACTAACCGTGGATGGAGTAGCACAGAGTTCTACTTCATCCATGGTCACCTGTAATTCAACACCTCTAAAAATAGACACAAGCCCCAAATCATCACCTAGGTTACAGTTCACAAAGAAATGCAAAATGTGTAAGGAGAGAACCTGAGAAAAGAAAATCATTATCATCTAGAGGTAAACTATCTTTTATTCTGAGTGGCGAACCTGAAAAGTGCTCCACCCAAATTGCTGCTTACTTCAAAACTACTGAAGCTTATGCAATAGCAAGGCAATAGTGATGGTAGACAAATGTCAAACCAGTGTATTTTTTCTAACACTGAAGGAATTTTGGATAACGTCACTCCTGTTGAATGACCCCAATCATCCTCACTAATATTAAACGTAAATGTTTTATCCAATTACTGACTCAAAAAATTGCTGGTTGGAAGAACAGAGTAACAGTTGGCCTCCTTACGTGATTTTATACATCTGGAAATTATGGCAGAGGGTTATTTTATGACCACCTTGGCTCTCTAGAGACTCCAGAAGAAATACAGCAGGCTTATAACTGGTCTCCTTCAACTATAAATGTAACTCCACATTTAAGGAGGTAAAGAACCTGGTTTTATATATCCTTCTACATACCATTCAAGAAATTAGCAGTGTTTCAGATTGTCAGGGGAAATTTCACCCTGAGCTAATGAGGTGTAGACCGTCAGCTTTCCTAAAAAGTATATCTTCAGAAAAAACGAAAATAAAAACCCGAGAACATGTTCTAATTAAAAACAAACTTTAATATAAAAAATAAGAAATAAACAAATCTATCTAATTGTTACATTTTGGCAAGAGCAAATTGTCGTCCACCTTCTTGGCAGACGAACAGAAGATCAAAAGGTAAAGAAGTCTCTGGAATGTGTGATGTATATAGAAACGTGTTAAGAAGCATGCACAGTAAATCACTGCTGATAAGGCCTATGACCTGCACAGTAATATCTCAGTTCAGCTAGCAAACAATTAATGCAGTGACACAGATTATATACCATATTTTTTGGACTATAAGATGCACTCCCTCCAAAAAAGTGTGTGGAAATGTCTGTGCGTCTTATAGAGCAATGGTTCCCGAAGCGCCACCCACCCACTGAACCCCACCTTTCAGCCTCTGCCTCCCAGCAATTTGCCTCCTTGCAACAAACAGTTTGGTCAGCTTCAGCACAATCTGATTTAGCATGAGCAGCTGATTGGAGGTTGGATCTACCTCCCAGAATACCACCAATCAGCTGTTCCAGGCTGGTGGGTATCGCCGCCATCACCCATCATCCCTGCCACCGCTTATCGCCATCACCACCTATCGTTGCCTCTGCGCATCCCATTTTTGGCCAGCTGCCTCGTTTTTGGCCTCCACATGCCCTATTTTTGGCCTCCGTGCATTCTGTTTTCAGCCCGTTCAGGTGGCAGGGATAGACAGCAGCAGCAGGATGGAACAGGCAAAAATGGGATGCGTGGAGGCCGAAAATGGGGCACGCAGAGGCTAAAAATGGGGTGCACGCAGGCAGAGACAGATGGGAAGCTGATGGGTGGCGGCAATCCCCACAGCCTGGAATAGCTGATTGGTGATATTCTGAGAGGCAGATCCAACTGCCAATCAGCTGCTCATACCAAATCAGGCAGTGCTGAAGCTGACCAGGATGTTTGCTGTTTGCTGCAAGGAGGCAAATTGCTGGAGGGCAGAGGCAGATTTTTTTTTCTTGTTTTCCTCCCGAAAAGCTAGGTTTGTTTTACAGTCTGAAAAATACGGTATGTGTTGCATGAAACAAGACTATGCTGTTTTCAGACATTAAAGCCCCTGTGAAGGAAGATAGGGATCACAAAACTGATCACAGTCCATTTCCAAGGCAAATCTGATAGATTATCCATGCCATGCCAAGAAACAACAAGCTAATTTTGAGATGAGGCAAAATAGAAGGCTTAATTGCACCATGGGTTGATATTAAGACAATATTTCTACCTTTCTGAATTCAGAACAGGCCTAGAGTTGATCTCTATTTCCTCCTTTTTCAAGGTCCAGATAAAATCCTGACCCTATATACTGATCTCTACACTGTACACAAAACCCAGAGAAAAAATAATAATAGGTAAACTTACCACTAGAAACTGACAGCAAATAAATTCAGATTGGTTTTATTCTATTGTTTACATAACAGAAAATAACTGATGGGACCAAGGGCAACCATAACCAAAACAAAAACAAAAAAACCCAAACAAACCATTAAAATGTTAAAAATTAAGTGATCACCTCAAACTGATAGCCTCTCTTAAAAGCTAAAATAGCAAGAACTAAATTTAAGTAAAAGGGACAAATTCAATTTTCTTCTGGAATGCAGTGCCTGGTTTGTTAAAGAAATGCAAATTCCAATTCAATATTACTATTCCAGGTTTAGTTTGGGATGATTTTTTATGCAAATCTGCTAATCACAACCAGTCTCCCATATTTACAAATTATTGATACTCTAGCCTTTGAAAACTTTCCACTATTGCATGATCCAATTTGGATCAATCACCAGGACCAGAGGTTTACTCTTCCGAGCTTTCGGACTTGTGCTAAAGCCCATCTTCAGGGAATTTTTCTCTACTGGAATATGAGCTTTGGGCTATGCTATGAATCATATTTAGGTGGCGCCTTCCTATTGGTTAATTAGTGTGTTGTTGGTCATCAATTGGCTGTTGTTTCCATGTGTTGCCAAGCCCTCGGCTCCTAAGTACCTGAGAAGTTTTCCACTATGGCTTCCAGTGTCAATATCAGAAACCAAATTTATGCTGTATTTTCTTTATCCATTTTTCCCTGGAATTAGATCCTGTATTTTACTTTTATTTTATTCATTTGAAAGAGATGGTATATGCATTTTAAATACAATCATACATACATTTTAGAAAATATTTTCTTAAACTCATTTGCTTAATGATCTTGAGCAGGTTATTCTACAAAGTGAGAATATCACAAGTTTTTCCCAATCTGATTTTGCAGGAATGTGACAGGAAATTAACAGGTTCACTGAGGGTTTCTTTCCTGAGAATGCACTATACAGTAGAACCTCTGGTCACAACCATAATTTGTTCCATAACTTTGGTTACAACTTGATTTGGTCAAACCTAACCAAAATTAATGCAGTGGCCACACATGAGTTGCTGTTGTTTTTAAACTCAAATAAGTATTTCCACTCCTATTATATTAATAATGATCTGTTGAACAAGTGTATTCAAACACGTTTTCAATCTTCACAACTTGATAAATAAGGCTATCATTTGCTTTTGTTGTTGTTGTCAGCTTAATGCAGTGAAACTGCCAAAGGTTTGGATTTAGCCTGAAATGAGATTTGAACTAAGTACTTCTTGGAGTATAGTGTTTACACTTAGTTACAGCAGCACATCCAATCTCCATGATATCTCCCACTCCATCTGAGTTGTGCTATGTGATACACCTCATGGTATTCACTAGAAACCAGCTGCTGTGCGATCATTGATTTTTCCAAAGAAGATGACTGATGAATACCAATAGAGTAGTAAGAAGAGGAAAGGGAATATGCAATGAACTGTATAACAGAATCATTCAGAATTGTCCAGAGATGATTGTTTAGAGATGAGGACATTGTGGACCTGTCCAGCCTGGATCAATTACATGGTCAACTTCCTAATTAGAAATCAGTGGCACTATCTTTTATTCTTTTTATTCTAATAATGGAGTATCTGAATTGCTATTAATTACTTCTCAGATACAATGTTTGACTGGAAGTTACAGAAGTGGATCGTGATTTGTTTTTATTTTAATTTTTCCTAAAGCAAACAATTTGTATTCATTCTATCCCCCAACCTTCCCACACCAATCCCAAAGTGATTACTGGATTATGGTTCCCTTGAATTTTAGGGATGGGAGGCACCTTGGTGATCTTCTAATCCACTACTTGCCCAGGGCAGGAATCCTCAGATCATCCTAGACAAGTTTTTGCCCAGGTTTTTGTTTAAACGTTTTAGCAGTGAAGCGCTCACAACTCCAGGTGGCAATTTATTCCACTGTTTAACAGCTTTCATGATCAAGTAATTCCTCCTTATTTCAAACTTGAATCTGTCTCTATAAAGCTTAGACTTTGGGCTTATTCTACCCTCAGGCACTCTGGAAAATACACTATATTGCCAAAAGTATTCTGGGCCAGCTAACGTGTCTGTGATTAATCTTGTCTATAAGGAAACATTGTGCTATGATGATCAGAAATATGCATATTATACATATTTTGCCCAATGGGACAACCTTTAGACATGATGGATATACAACTCCCAGAATTCCGTATTTGTCTTAAGAAAAATGTGTTGACAAATGCAGTTCCATCATACTGGGACATTGCCACAGTTGATAAATTAGATTTAAACTGTATTATGGTTGGTCACACAGACAGCCAGATGCTTAAACTGGATTTGACATTTTCTCCACCTATTAAATCCTTTCTGAGGATCTGAGATATGATGGTGGTGGTGGTGATTACATTGACCACTGTAAACTCTTATTTGAGAATTTGATAGGATTGGTTACAAGTTGATTTTTGTATTACATTTATTAATTTCAAGAAAGTTTTGGCTAAATAATCCTTTGGTGCATCCCCTTCTTCACCAATAGTCACAATGTGCCAGTGTGGGTTCCAACTCCCGTTGCAACCATACCCATTGCCCACAGCGCTCCAGCTGCTCAGCGGAGCAACGCGCAGGTGCTGTACACTCCATGCGCGTGAGCAAATGCCCCAGTCAGCTCAAATAGTGGTAAGGAGAGTGGGTGGATGGGTGGGCCCTCTGGAACACCATACCGGAACAGTACCTGGGGTGTACCGGTCGGATCTCACCACTGCAATGTGCTTCATGGCATTGGCAGAGTTTTTCTAGTAACTTAAAATGGTATGTCACTTTGTCTTAAACGAAACAACTAAGAAGTCTGAAGTGTTGGAAAGTACTGGAATATTACACAGTACTCTCACAGCCAATATTGCCACAAACTGAAGGTGACTCTATTCATGAATTAAGAAAATCATTTTTTTCCAGTATCTGTTTCTGTTAATATCCATTCAATGTGAAGTGGCTTAAGGGGTTAGGAACAGAATAGAAAAAAGAAGATATATATTACTTTAGTAAATGAATGCCTTTAAAAAAACACCCTAATTAAATCATACTAAGAGGGCAACTGGATAACTACAATTCACATGTTTTCAGAGATCCATAATAGAATCAGAGACAGCATATGTGCTTGGGGCAGAGGAGAAAGTAGAAAGAAAAAATAATATAATTCAGAAATAATATAATTCAGAAATAAGTGCACCAAAGCTTGGTGCATACAACCAAGCTTTGATGTTCTTTTCAACTGATGATAGATAAAACATAATTATTTCATAGAACAATTACTGTTTCAAGATCTACCATTGGGGATAAATCTGTAACCAAAAAAATGGTTTTGGTGCATGAGTAACTTTTCCTTTTTCAAGACTTATTTTGTACTCACAAAGGTCATACTGCTTTGCTGACATTCCCGACAGAACCCCATGACATAGGGGTTTATTAATAGTCCTAATTATTGCTATTTATGATTTACTGGAATTACTGCCATCTGTCACAGGCACTAGTGTTTGCCAAGCAATGCTGCATTTGGTTAAATTATCATACAAACCACATCTAGAATGTCAACAAGAAATGGCTCTAAAGTGCATTTATGTGCATAATAAAGTTATCTTGGGATGGGAGGGTATACTGCAGTCTCTGTTCATGTGATAAGAAAATGTATCCCTCTAGACATTATTATGGATTTGTTCTGGATGCCTTCCAGATTATTGTCTCTTCCAAAATTTCCATTTAGCACAGTCTTTGGTCATGTTTTCTGGGCATTCTGATAGTTGGTGCGAACATATTTGGAGGTTGTGAAAGAATGCTTAAAGTCATTGTAAAAAACACTCCACTTCAAATGCATTGTTTTCTAATTAATTTGCAAACAAGCGATGCCAAATGATACATGAAGAAAAATAAGGTCCAAAAGATTCCCTTTTATACCTTTATATCAAAAATAATAATGCTACATATATCACCTTGATTACAGCATCCCATTGGGGAGAGCAATGCCCAAGCTTTTCTTCCAGTAAATTCAAAGTTTTTTTAATGGGAAGCACGATACACATATTTCAAACGAATAAATTATATGGATCAGGCTTCATGTTGTTATGGTTTATAAACAATCATTTATGACACAGTATTTTATGTGAACTCCCTAAAACTGAAATGTATTTCATAAACTATAGGTCCATGTGATGTGTCAACTAGGCTTCAGTTGGGATTAGGACAGGAACTGTCAATGAATTGACTCCCAACTATTGTTAGGTCAGAATTCCTTAAACTGGCCATGCTAGGTAGAGGTGATGGGGCTTAACATTTTATAACATCTCTGGATAAAAAAACGGACTTTATAAATTGTAATTATTTGGTAGAGAATAATTTCACTTCCTCATTAATTAGCTTTTGAAAGCTATTGGATATTATTCTATATGGTCATTAGCTATTAAGCTGTGTTGTTTTTAGAAACAGGCTGCCATATAAAGCAAGTTCTTGTTCAAATTATGATTAATGTTTTTTGCAATTAATTGATCTGGAATTTGACTCTTGATTTGTCCAGACCCAGAATAAAAGGTTATTTTAAAGTCATCTTTACTTTCTCTCTCTGCTCAAAGAAACAAGTCTCAAAGTTGCTACAAAATGGAGCTACTCCACCTACATTATATTTGCTATTCCTCTTCTGCTCTCTCAACTTCTTGGCCATATGAAGGATGTGTGGAAAGGGATACAAAGGCAGCAGTGGTAGGTTGCTAACCGGTTTACTACCGATTTGCTTGTGCTCGCACTTGCGCACACGCGCAATGTTTCTGCTCATGTGTAGAAGCGTCGGGACAGGTGGGCAGAGCTTCTTGCCGCCGCCACTACCGGTTTGTCCAAACTGGGCCGAACCGGGAGCAACCCACCTCTAAAAGGCAATGCCTTCAACCTCAGTTAGATCACCACCAGTGGTGGGTTTCTGCCGGTTTGCACCGGTTTGGGCAAGCCGGTTGGTCAATGAACCCGGAAGTATGTTCCTGCCCCACCCCTGTCACTCACTCGCTCGCTCGCCCCCCCCGCCCGTCCAGAAGCCGCTCCATTGCTAAACCAAGCTGCATGCCTATCCATCGAAAACAGCACTGAGTGGGGTGGGGAATCCTCCCTTTCCTCCTCTCAGCGATCTTTTGCGAAGGGAAACAGCTCTGAGAGGGGGAAAAGCCTTCCATCGAAAACAGGGCTGAGTGGGGTGGGGAATCCTCCCTTTCCTCCTCTCAGTGATCTTTTGCGAAGGGAGGCTTCTCAAAATGGGATGCCCCCATCTCTTTGCGCCCCTCAATCTGTCTCTCTCTCTCTCCCTCTGCCCTCCCCCAATGGCTCAGGGTGAAAAACTGGGGGGAACCGTGCAGAGGAAAAGGAGGAGGAAGAAAAGGGGGGAGAGAAACGGAGGGAGGAAGAGAGAGAGAGAAAGAGTGACACACAAAGGGGGGAAGTTGGGAGACGCTCCCTCTAAATACTGATGCCCTCTGCTTTTTGGGGGAAAGGCATTGATCTCAGGAGGGGAAAGGAGAGGAGGGTCATTGGTGAAGCTCTACCCCCTATTCCCCCTAACCCAGTTAAGCCAGCTTGGTTTGGGATCCAGCCTTTCTAACTTCATTTGGGATCTTCTAACATCCCACTCCCACCCGGTCACATGGCAGGCAAGCCACTCCTATCCAGTCACATGGCCTTCAAGCCACTCCCACAAAGCAGGCCACACCCACAGAGTAGGTTCCAAAAAAATTTGAAACCCACCACTGATCACCACAGATAATTTTCATTTTCTGTTTGTTCTGTATACTATTGATTGGGGAGCAGGAAAAGTTGTGCAACATATCTGTGGATTTATCCCCATTGATATGCTGGTTGTTTAGCCTCAGAATCTTATCATGACTGAACAGGTTACATATACATACATTTTCATATACAGTATATAATACACAGAGTATATTCTACATGAGAGCCAGTTTAGTTAAAGATATCTGGTTGAAACCAACTAACAGTTCTAATTCTCCCAAGCCAGCTTGTTAATTCAGCTTGTTGACTCAGTAACCCCAGGAAGAAGGCAATAGCAAAAATGTCAACAATCCTTCCACCCCCCAAAAAAACCATTGACATGTCCAGGCAGTTGCCAGGAGTCAAGAAAAACTGAAAGGCATATTAGAGGAACAGTTTACAACTTGTTTCTTCAAAGCTTCAATCATTCAAGTCAGTGAATGGTAAAGGAAGTGACAAAAGAAGGTAACTCCATAAAAGCAAGTCTGCAGTAAGCAGGTACAGAACATAGGATTGTGGTAACAAGTATCCATCTATCTGAGTTTCATAATTCAGTACCATGGAGAGCAATTATGCCATCCAATTACAATATACAGGGAAATAAATTACAATAATCCGAGGTAACTAGACTGCATTCCCATGACATGGCTGCTCTACTCAGTACTTAGTGATGCAGTAGCTGATGATGAAAGGAATCCAAAGGCACTCTAGTTTGATTGGGAGTGCCATCTTGGTTGGAATTCCAATTAACTTGATGATACCGAGATTCTCCTGTTTAGGGTTGTTTTGGACAATTGCATTAAAAATAAAATAAAAATCCATTTGAAGACAGAAACATTATACAATAATACAATAGCAGAGTTGGAAGGGACCTTGGAGGTCTTCTAGTCCAACCTCCTGCCTAGGCAGGAAACCCTATACCATTTCAGACAAATGGCTATTCAACATCTTCTTAAAGACTTCCAGTGTTGGGGCATTCACAACTTCTGGAGGCAAGCTGTTCCACTGATTAATTGTTCTAACTGTCAGGAAGTTTCTCCTCAGTTCTAAATTGCTTCTCTCCTTGATTAGTTTCCACCCATTGCTTCTTGTTCTACCCTCAGGTGCCTTGGAAAATAGTTTGACTTCCTCTTCTTTGTGGCAACCCCTGAGATATTGGATGTCTCCCCTAGTCCTTCTTTCTATTAAACTAGACATACCCACATTGCTTGAAAGTAGCCTTGTGAATCTCTTCCTACACATTTCAGGAAAGGATGTATGACAAACAAAACAAAAAATAAAGTGTATAGTATCTTGAGAAGCCTTATCCCACAAGACTGATGTAGATTCCCATTGATATGCAGGAAGCTGAAAGACTTTATGCTTTACTGTATCTTCTGTGGCCCCTGTGCTATATTACAATCTTGGTCAAAGTAGGAAACTGATTCTGAAATTTTCACTAATCTAAAGTCCACTTCTTCATATACTGGAAAGACCTCTGTGATTGAAAGTAGTTTCTTTTAGATGGTCACACATTAAGTTTAAATAACTTTTGGTCAACAAAGTTTTTGCCCCCCCAGCTCCAGTATTCATTTGATTCTTTTAAAAAAGTATTATATAGCTTACAATATACTACCAGATACATTATTAACTGAGGTTGCATGTTGATATAGGTTTGGAACAATCATTTGCTGGCCCAAGCTTCTTTTAAATAGAGCATTTCTGTTTAGTAGAATTCAAGAAATGTTAGAATATGTGGAGTGTGATATCTGGAGGTTTTGGTTGGATGGCATTTTAAAAAAAATCAGTAATGTATGGCATTTTAATTTTAAAAATTCACTTTCAGATTGGGTCTAAATGAAATGTCTCCCCTACATTAGTCTTTAGTAAAAGAGCAGAGCTATCTCAGTATAACTCCACACAAACAATATCTCCACCCAGGATTGCTTTGATTATGTTACAGGGAATAATGAATAGGTAGAATAACATCTGTTATGGGAAATGTCCATGGAAGGGTATTGATGTGCTTGAATGTTGGTGTTGGAGAAGATTCTTGGCAATATTACAGACAGCCAAGAAAACAATAAGATGTATCATAGAACAAATCAATCCAGGGTTCCTACTTAAGACACAAATGACTATGTTCAAATTATTCTATTTCAGAGGATATGAAGATCTAGGTCTCTGGAAGAGGTTCTAATGCTGGAAAAGGTTTCCACAACCAGCTGCAAGATGGACAGATTCCATTACAGCTGTGAAAGAAGCACCATTGGAAGAGCTGAAGGACCAAACAGGGGACAAATCACCATGGAGAAAATCTGTTTATGTGGTTGCTAAGAATTGACTCCAATTTGACAGCCCTTAATCAATTTAACAACAAGACAACACAGATTTTATTAAGAATGGCTACTCACCAGCAATCTAATGTCAGTATCTGGATCACAACTTGAGCTGTAAGTAAGCATACATACAAATATAATATATATATATATTCAAAATAGCATTTACTTTCAGCTGCCAAATAATCAAAACATATGCATGGAATTAAGTAAGAAGAATTCATGGAAAAATTAGTAACTTTAAAAACATGATTTCCAGAGAAGTAGTAATTTTGGTTTATTATATAATGGTGCACATTATAACATCCTTCTATTTTTACATTCAAATTAGACCTCTAATCTAATTGTGACATGTCAATTCAAAAGTTATCTTGAAAATAAATGTAATAATTCTGTGATTCTTCTCAAGCAAACATTTACGAGGATCAGGCTTCTAATTTTATTGCTATAAAACTGCAAATAGCATACTCTCCAGACCCATTATTATTCCTTTTTCATTTTTGAATAAATCAAAATCTATAATGCAATGTTTCCTTTCATAAAATAGTCTTTTTAGTGCAGGAACTTGAAGGGAATTTCTTTAGACCATAATACGACATCATGTATAGATTGGTGTTTATACACAAACAAAAACATTATATTACGACCAAAAAATGTTTTTTAACAATACAGGATGGCAATAACAATATATTAAATCTGTGATGATTCAGTGTGTTTTATGTATCTTGTGGACTGGCTTTAATCAATACACCATTATTCTTAATTTTATTGATTTCAAATTGTTTCTGCCTTTCCCTACTCCTAATGGCTCATAGCCAATCCTTTGGCAATATCCTTAAGAATGAGCCACCCATCTTTTATTGTTTTGTACTTGCTTGTACAGATTTATTTTTTTCTTTTTGTTCCCCTTGGCTCTTTCTGTGTTGCACATGATGATTTTGCTACTGTCTTCTTTAAAGAATCCGTGACTAATCTTAAAAAATTGTAGACTTAGTTTTATGAGAATCTGAAGTCCCATCCTTTGGGGCAAATCTCTACTTGATTGCTGAAAATCCTTCCTCCTTGAAAATGTATGTTCTCCACATCTATATTGTGTTCTTGAATGTGAACTCCCTCCAGATATAAAGGCTAGCATCATGTTCATCCACCTGCCATTCACATAGACAAGATATTAATGTTCTTTTGGGGTTTTTTATTACATGTATTAGTTATATGAATGGCTGTGATATCATAGATTGTAGGCCATTAAAGTGAAAACTGCCATAAACCCAATGGAGTATTAATTGGTACTTCAACAAAACCTAATATGCTGTCTAGTATTTTAAATATCATTCAGAGAAACAACCTTCTACTATCTTAGATTCTATAATCTTAGAACTAACTTGCTATAGCAATATGCAATTAATTCATATGCTGACATGCTTGAATAAATATGATTACACATTTCAATCTAACACTGCTTACAAATGAGCCCTAATTTCTTTTATTTATTTATGGAATTTATTGGCTTCCCATTTTACCATAGGGTAACATATTAAAAAGATGGTTAAAACTCTACAACATCTATAAACAATACAAACACAATACTGTAAAAATATAAATACTTCATCCTAACTAAAAGATGAGAAGGGAGACAATAGGGTGAGCAAGAGGAAGGGAAGGTGAAATCTGACAGATTCACAAAGTATCTGTGCCTGAATCATACTCCATCAAAATTGTCTTGTTTCTAGTTTGCCCAAATTTCTGTACTGGCATTTAGCACAGCTATTCCAGGCAGATAAAAAGGAGAAGAAAAAATACTGAAAGAAAGCCTTAATTAGGTTTGAATGAAAATACACAACGAGTCTTTTCAGGGCTGAAAGAAGATGCAAAGCTGCTGACACAGATTTTTTTCCAGGTTACTCAAAGGCAAACAAATTCCAAAACTGCAGGAAACTATGTGGGTCAGGTTTTAAAAAAAATAATCTAATGCAGCAAAGTAGAGAGTAAAGTGTTTTCCATGTGACTTTAGTTGATAGACATGAGTTAGTCCTATAAACTTGGAAGCAAACAAAAACTATAGAATTGGACAGGGTGATTCTATTTCATCACTGCTTTCACTCCCCCAGTCCCATAAAAGTAATCTGAAAATATCTTCACTTTAGCTAAGTTAGAAACCTTGAATAGAACCAAAAGCATGCCTTTCTTCTGAACTAACACAAGTCCTGTGGTAGAACAGCAATAACACACACAAGTCACATTCCTGTGCCATATTAAGAAGAAAGAAAATACATTATTACTCTTCCTACCACAGCCTATAAATCATGTTGAGTTCATTTGTCTGGGTATCTGCAAAAATTCATAACCTTATAAAGTGGGAGTTGAAAAAATAAACAAGGGACCTTTCCACTTGAAAAGTCACTAACACCTCTGCAGCCGAGGAGCTGAGAGATGGAGTAAGACAAAAGAAAATGGTTCAGCCAGAAACCTCAGAGAAGCCACAGCACTTCAGAAAACAAACTAGCTTCACAGTGATTTGAATTACATTAATCCTAAATCAGGGATAAATCATCCCAGTTACCTATCAGAAGAAATAGGAACACAGGAGCATGGAGCCAATCCTGGAGGTGGCTGTAATTCAATAATATGTAATAAAGAGAGGAAATCTGGGTGAAGTCTGTCCTGTGCCTTCTTTACATGTGCTTAAAGTAAAGGTAAAGTTTTTCCTGCCAGTCATGTCCAACTCTAGGGGGCAATGTTCATCTCTATTTCTTAGCTGGGGGGGGGGGCAGCATTGTCCGAAGACAATTTCCATGGTCATATGGCTACCATGGCTATATGCCGAAGGCACACAGAATGCTTTTACCTTCCCACTGAAGTGGTACCTCTTAATCTATTTACATTTGCATGCTTTCAAACTGCTAGGTGAGCAAGACGTGGCGCAAATAGTGGGAGTTCACCCCATTACATAAAGTTCAAACCCAGACTGTCAGCTTTCCAACTGACAAGCTCAATGTCTTTAACCGCTGAGCCATGGTGTCACTTTCTGGTGCTTAGAATTATTTAAATGCCTATGGGTATGTCATATCTTAATTGAGACTGAATCCAATGCTCTTAATCTATAGCTCTCTTTATTTTATAAATTGGCTAACCAAGTGCTAACATTTTGGGTAGCAAAACAGCCTTACATTTCTCAGAAAAGTAAAAAAAATGCAAATGAATGCAAAACACATTAGATGTGCATTAGATGTGCATTAGATATGCACGTGCACACAGACATGTCTGTCTCTCTGTGTGTGTGTATCCACTGGATTCAATGCATTTTTGTTATTTCCTGAATATTTAACTGCATTAAATAGTTAAATATTTATCTGTAAAGGAAAGTTGGTTCATACAGTGGAATTTTTTTTAAAAAACTTGCAATTCTAAACATGCAAATTGGCTATCAAGTCAATAACTTAAATATTTAAGTAAATAAGTAAATAATCCCAAGCATCTTTTCCTCCCTCCTTCACATCAACAGCTGCAATATGACCTCAACCGTAGCTTCAGAAATGTGCTTGATCAGCGTGGCAGCCTGTCCTGAAATGAATTTGCCAAAGAAGATCATACACAGGCCTGCTCAACCTACTGATTTATCTATTATTAATTTCACTGCAAAAGCCCTAATCCACAGCAGTTCTTTTTCATCAATCACCATAATGTCAAAGAGGTAGGATGTCTGCTTCCTTATTAATTCAGACTGCACCTAAGAGAGATCAGTATTGTTATTAAATACACAGAAAATGCTACTCCAAACTGCCATACCATCCATCAATTCTATAGGAATAAATATGAACCATTTGTGAAAATAATGTGAAAGAAAGCAAAAGAGTTAGAGGAAATGATTACTATGATTCATTGGTTCAGTTGGAAATGGCATGCACACTTCTGCAAGGATAAGCCAGCTTGAACTCAATGCACCTTACTTCTGAGTAAATAGGAAAATTGGGCATTTAAGCTTTTAGTAACACATGACTTGGCACCTGATAACTTCATAGGATTAAAAACAAACAAGGACGGTATTATTTCAGATTATTGAAAGAGATGCATTTCTCTATGCCTTGTAACTGTGATTCACATTTTACTTCTTGGCAAGGCAGGAAACAGCAAATCTTATCTATGTGCCAATTTGCTAACAAATATTAACATGTGCT
Source organism: Natrix helvetica (assembly GCF_964273705.1). Classification (NCBI taxonomy): domain Eukaryota; kingdom Metazoa; phylum Chordata; class Lepidosauria; order Squamata; family Natricidae; genus Natrix; species Natrix helvetica. Next base: position 138,659,433 of record NC_138549.1, read on the forward strand.
AAGAGCTAACAAGTTCACACAATATTTTGAATCCATATAGCACTCCAGAGATTAGCCCAAGCTGTCAGCAGATATCCCTGGAGTTGGTGCATAACTGCTGTGTGGCTTGATGCTATGAGTGCAATGTACCCAAGATCCAAATAAATTCTGATACAAAGGTTAACTCAGAGGACAAAAGCAAGAAGGTCTGGCATAAGGGGAACAGAAGACTGTGCAGCCCCAAAGTAATTATGATTCCTGGAAGGTAGGTTTATCCTGGCTAGATGTGGGGGTTTAAATTTACTTTCTCTATTTTCTTACAGCATTTCCTGTATAGCAAATGCCAAAACTGTTCTGAATAACTGAAGCATTTCAGGTCACTGCAGGTAAAGAAGAGCTAATCATTAGGAGAAGCTGGATCATTATAGCTTCTGCTTAAGTTCAGAGAAGTAATTGAAGTGAGAAACTTGTATCTTTAAATTGAATTTGGTCTTCTTAGTTCATAACCGTGAAGTATTCTCAAGCAGGTTTTAATGGTTCAATAGGCCAGGTGCTATGGCCACTTTAAAGGCAATGAGATGCTCTCTTGTTTGATAGAATCCACAACAAAAATAAAATCCATAACATCTCTCTCTCTCTCTCTCTCTCTCTCTCTCCCTCTCTCTCTCTCTCTCTCTCTCTCTCTCTTCATCATCATCATCATCATCATCATCATCATCATCATCATCTATCATCTATTTTCAAATTTATATAACTACCCATCTCACAAAACTACACAGCTAAAAAGCTTAATAAATAGCAACAATATTATTATTTAAAAAGCATTAAAACTGTAAAAATCCAGCTAAAGGAATAATGGGTAAAGGGATATTAATAATAATAGAGCCACCTCTTTAGTTCACTAGTAACCTGGGTTCCCCATGTAGACTGTTGTTCATTTGTTTTTTGCTTTTTCCCCTCCTCCTCTTTTCTTTTTTTTCCTGTTTTTGTCATATTTTAATGTTTAAGAATTATTTGGTTTAATTTTGTTATTCTAGTGTTATCTGGTATTGCTTATACTTTGTATTCTTCCAAAATTATTGTTTAAATTAAGATTCTTCTAATATTCGGCTTGTAGCCGACTGGAGAATGCTACAATTGAAGGAAGCAGCTGCGGTGCGGTGAGGTTGCCTCTCTCCTCATCCCTTACTTTGCATGAAGATTTGATTCAGCTTTTAAAACTTTAAAATAACTTTCGGAGCATTTTGGAGGTGCGGCTGGAGGGAGGGGGGTTTTCCCCCCCCCCTTGGACAAGCGGCAAGAAACAATTTTGCTCTCAGCCCCCGGGGAAGGAGGAGGGGGGAGAGCCAACGAATGAAGCCTCACTTAGGCTGAGATGATTTTCTTTTCAATTTAATTTTACATATTACAATGATTTGAGGACTTTTGGAACTTTTTAAAACTTTGTTACGCCTCTGTGCCCAAAACTGGCAGGGCAAGATGGCACACTTCCGTTGTCTTTATGAACTCTGAAACCTGACTCCACCTTTAAAATTCAGGCTTCCGGTCTTTGTCTCCGTGTCTCCCAGAGGAACCTCTTGTGGATTGGTATTTTTTTAACCTTCTAGGGGAAACTTTCTATCTATTGCCAGACTTATTGGAGAGATTCTCTTCTGCCTGGTTATTCTGCTCCCGGATTCACCTGGCTACCCTTCTTTTCTCACTGCTTACTTCATATTTGGACTGAACTTTTAACGTTATAAAGGATGGCATCTAAAAGACCCCCTCCTGGAAAACCTGGCTTTGCCACCTCTGCTCCAACATCCGCAACATCCAGTCCAGCCACACAGTCAAAGATAACAGAACTGATGCAACATAAGACTACAGAGATGGACTTTCAACAAATGCTTCAACAAATTCTACAGGGCCAGGAGGAAATCAAGAAACAGTTAAGGGAAATGAAAGATGAAATTAAAGAAAATCAAGCCCAAATATATAAGAACTCACAAAGACTGAATCTTGTGGAAGGGGGGGTGGAGGAGGTGAGGGGGGGGGTGGAAGCTGTGCAGAAAGGGAACAAAGATCTTGACATCCAACAGATGAAATTAGAATTTGAGAGAATGTCCTATTATCTTAGATTTCAAAATGTTATAGAAGAAGATGGGGAAAATATAAGGGACATCATGACAAACATTCTGGCTGACTATACACACAAAGAAAAACAACAGATGGGGTGGGATATAGATCTGGTTTATAGAGTGAACTCAGCATATGCTAGAACACACAATGTACCCAGGGAGGTTCACATTAAATTCCTTAGAAAAACCACAAGAGATGAAATTCTGGGAGTACAAAGGGGGCAAGCATTGACATATCATGATATGGAGATAACCATTCTGAAGCAGATCCCTAAGAAGATTAGAGAAAAAAGAAAAAATTATTCGCAATTAGCGAATAAATTATACCAGAAAGGGGTGTGGTTTAGATGGTTGATGCCTGAAGGTATGCTGATATTCTGGGAGGAGACAAGAATCAGAATTAATTCACCCATAGAGGCGCAGGCCTTTATGGAAAAAAATAAAACACTCCTAGAGAAACCACCAGACACTACAACGGACACGCAGGACACGGGAGGGGCCAGAGCTCTGCCAGTGGAGGGAGATGGGGCAATAGCAAGAAGACTCAGATCACAGAAATAAATATGAAAATCATATTATTATAAATTGACCGAAAGTGAAAATGGAATTATATTTGGATTTTATATTGTAATGTTTAATTTGATTGAATTTAATAATAGAACTAATATGCTGATTATAATCAATTATATACTAATGCATTATATATAAATGTACGCTATGGGTATGGAGGGAGGGGGGCCTCACACACTTTGCAACTGCCAAAATTTGTATACCTGTCCATTTACCCTTTTCCCTATAAATTTTGAAAAACCAATAAAATTTTATTACAAAAAAAAAAAAAGATTCTTCTAATATTCCAAAAAAAAGTTTAAGAAGGAGATGGCTTTTTAGTGATGCACAGATGGCATAGCCTCATCTCACATTACATGATGGACAACAATGATGGCATTATGGAGCACACATACGATAGAGCAAGACATTATGCAATGGGATAGTAGGGGAATATTACTTTACTTTACTTTTACTTTTATTCATATTTATAGACCGCCCCCTCTCCCAAAAGGGACTCGGGGCGGTGTACAGTCAATACATAAAAAGAATACATAGATAAATCAATGCTTAGATATTTAAATACATAAATAATTAAATCCTTAGATGGAGGAGGTTAAAAGAACTGTGCATTCAAGTAAAGTATATAAAATACAATCTTTAAAAAACCCCTAAAAATACCCCACAGAATTAAATTTAAAATGGTTCCCCAGAAATTCCAATTAAAATATATCTGCCAGGAGGTAAAAACTATGAGTGTGCCAGGCCAGCTAATCGGAACAGGTGAGTCTTTAGTTTTTGTCGGAAGGAGCGGAAGTCGGTGGTGGTTCTAATGTCGGGGGGGAGGTCATTCCAGAGGGTTGGGCCCATCACAGAGAAGGCTCTACTCCTAGGCGCCGCCCGTTGGCATTGCCTAGTGGACGGCACCAGGAGAAGTCCCTCCCTGTGAGAGCGAATTGGTCGCAGGGATGTGTGCGGCAGGATGCGATCCCGCAGATAGCTAGGTCCTGTGCCATGGAGCGCTTTAAAGATGGTAATCAACACCTTGAAACGCACCCGAAAAACCACAGGCAGCCAGTGCAGCTCGCGCAGGAGAGGTGTTACGTGGGAGTACCTAGTACTCCCCATGATGGCCCGCGCGGCTGCGTTCTGGACTAGCTGTAGTCTTCGGGCGCGTCCCAAGGGAAGCCCCATGTAGAGAGCATTGCAGTAGTCCAGGCGAGACTTCACCAGCGCATGAGTGACCGTGCGTAGGGCATCCCGGTCCAGTAGGGGGCGCAATTGGCGCACCAGGCGAACCTGGTGGAATGCCCCCCTTGCCACGGCTGCCACATGGTCGTCCATCGACAGCCGGGCATCTAGGAAGACGCCCAAATTGCATGCCCGTTCCACAGGAGGCAATTGCTCTCCCCCTATGGCCAGTGATGGAGTCAACTGGCTGAACCGAGGTGCCGGCAACCACAGCCACTCAGTCTTGGAGGGGTTCAGCTTGAGTCTGTTGTCCCCCATCCAGACCCCGATGGCTTCCAAACACCGGGACATCATTTCGACAGCCTCGTTGGGGTGGTTTGGGGTGGAAATGTACAGCTGAGTATCATCAGCGTACAGATGATACTCAACCCCAAAACCACGGATGATCTCCCCCAGTGGCTTCACATATGCGTTGAACAGGAGGGGCGAGAGGACCGACCCCTGTGGCACCCCACAAGTGAGTGGCCTCAGGGTCGACCTCTGCCCCCCTGCCAACACACATTGTGTCTGGTCAGAGAGGTAGGAGCCGAACCACCACAAAACGGTGCCACCAACTCCCATCCCCTCCAGCCGGCGCAATAAGATACCATGGTCGATGGTATCAAAAGCCGCTGACAGATCTAATAGGACCAGGATAGAGGAACAACCCCTATTTCTGGCCCTCCAGAGATCATCAACCAACGCAACCAAGGCCGTCTCCGTGCTGTGCCCGGGTCGGAAGCCAGACTGGCGTGGGTCTAGATATTCGGATTCGTCAAGGTGTCGCGGAAATTGCTGTGCCACCACATTCTCTACAACCTTCGCTAAAAAGGGAAGGTTGGAGACTGGACGATAATTAGCTAGCTCCATCGGGTCAAGTGAAGGCCTCTTGAGTAAGGGCCTCACCACCGCTTCTTTCAAGGTGGTTGGTAAGGACCCCTCGCCCAACGAGGCGTTCACCAGGCCCAGGAGCCAGCCTCATGTCACTTCCCAGGATGCCAGTACCAGCCAGGAGGGACACGGGTCCTTTAAACATGTGGTGGGTCGCAGCCGTCCACGCAACCTGTCCAAATCCTCGGGGGCAACAGAATTGGGTGGGCTGCCTTTTTTTGCCTTAAGTAATAACAATAAAGTCATTATTTGTGTGTCATTAACACACAAACACACACACAATTCTTCAGGGAAAGCATAGGTTAAAAGAAATCATGCTACTGTAATTGTATAAGAATGGGGGATCACATTCTTCATTCACCTGTCTGCCTGTTTCTTATAAAATAGGGAGTGGTTACAGATTGACACACAAAGCCTTTCCGTCTTCTCCTTATCACATAATCCTTTATTTTTTCTTATAAGCTTCCATACAAGCTTATTATCACAAAAAGAGCCTAATTAGAAAAAAAGGATAATGGTAGCAGCCGAAGAGGTAAAAGAATGCACTTCTTCATGCATAAGTCAGGTGTGCATTTTACCTCTAGATGTGCTTGTAAAAAAATGCATATATTGAACAGTTATCATACAGCAGGCAACAGCACTACATATCCTGTTTCAAATTTCCAAGGATCATAAACTTTTTTGCCTTCTTTCCCAAAGTTCTACCAGACCAGTCGCTCTCATAACTGCCCACCTCTGTCTAATTTGAAATGTTTTGCCTTTTGTATGCACTCATTACTTATTGTGTAATGAAAAGAGAATGGGACTAATTTAGAGAATTCCTACAAGTTAGGTACTCAGACAAATCTCATCATTAGGCACACAGAAATAAGCCAGATTTTCACACAATTCAAAAGAGGCAATAAAAAATCTAAGAAGGAAACAAAAAGACCAAACAGCTCCTCTAAAGCAACCAACACCCGGATAAACAGGGATTAACACCAGACAAACAGTCTTGAAGAAAACAAACACCCTAGTCGTCAAGGAGCTACCAAAAGGAAAGATAGGATATAAATCTAGCAGACAAATATATTTGGGGAGAGTTTCATCTTTAGTATCCATGTGAAAATAAATTTGTATGTGGGGAAAGGAAAGAGAGATAGATGTTTTAATACTTTCATCTTGGCACAGGGTACAGTTCTACCTAACATTAACAGTCCTTTTTGATACTTTTGTTAAAAGTAAGCCACTTTTCAGAAAACAAGTTTACCTCATTTATGAGGATGGCAAGAAGGACTGTGGACTCTGTGGTAGATTTTGACCCATGGGATACAAAACTGCAGTGAGGCATGAAATGGAATGAAATAATTTAATGTGTTGATTTTTTATCTGACCATCTAGTAGAGTAAACATTATTTTATTTTCACCAAAAGAAAGCAGAAAGCAGAACTCCAGCAGTTTGATCTATAGAGTTCTGCTTCTCTCAAATAATCTTTTGTATTTATAATTCCATGAGACGTTTGTATGTGTACATAACAGCACTGGGAAAATGTCTAAGGTACTGCAATGCAGTGGCTGCTTTTTAAAAAGATTCCCCCCCTAAAAGTTACAATAAAACATATCTAATCTAATCTATTCTATATTTCTGGGCAACACAAATTCTTCTGGGTGAATTACAGTTATAAATATGACTTGAAATCAATGCTGCTTTGGAATAGCAGTTTTTCAACCCAGATATATTTTATTTTAAAAAATACATTAAAGTCCAACTTTCAGTTTAACAAGGATTCCTATAATTATTTAACCTTTAAAATTATAATTACACATAAAATACAATAAAATTTAATTGCATTTTGGAACCTTGAAACATTCATCAAAAGAATTAAGAGGATTAAAAGAAAATAATAAAACAGGAAAGGAGTATTTCATCATAGACTAAACATAGAAGTTAAATATAAAAGTCTTGACAACAAAAGCTAAGGCCCCCAACTGATTCCATCTGCAAAGAGAATGCCATCATTTAACAGTATAATAAAACAATTTCTTGTTCCCAGCATCTGTACACCTGGCACCCAGAGTAAATATTTAGCTGCTAATGTAATGGGTAGACAGGCCACATTTTCCAGCCATCATGTCTGCTGTCCTTTACAAAATCCATACCAAGAGTGCTGATCCATTTCAGAACATCATTGACCTTATCCCGTGAAACCTCAACCAATTAGATGCCCCAAAACTTGCCAACTCCCAGGAATTCCTGGCAGAGTGCCCATTGACATAGATAATTATCATCAGGTAGTCTGTCAAAAAGGAACTTTAGCTTCTGCGCCAGTCTTGGTTGTAGAGAGTGCTCTTTGACCTACTTGCCATTGGTGTTATGGGATTTATCAGCATCATTTTGTCACAACATTAAGTCCTTAAATCCATTAAAAAAACATATAAATGCACATAGGCATACAAGATCAGTTATAAACTTCAATGTTATGTGTTTTTCAACAACCATAGCATTCCACTTACGACGTGTGTGTGTGTGTGTGTGTGTGTGTGTGTGTGTGTGTCAAACTCAAGGCCCAGGGCAGATCTGGCCCATGGAGTACTTAGATCAAAGGACTGGCCCGCAGTGTTTCTGCCAGTGAAAATGAGCTCCTAAGCTCCATTTTCATCTGCCATGGCCTCCTGCAACCCCCTGCCAGTGAAAACGGAGCTCCCATGTATGCGGCTGTCCCGAACTCTGTTTTCACTACCAGAGGGTTGCAGGAGGCCATGGAAGCTAAAAACTGAGCTCAGGAGTCTGTTTCCATTGGTAGAGTGCTTGGGCCACCAAAGGCACCCTCAACAGGAGTGACATTGAGCTGGCCATGCCATTTGGCCCCCATATCCTGAGGTCAAACACAACCCTGATGTGGTGCTCAATGAAATCGAGTTTGACACCCCTTAATTAGGAAATATTGATTGAGTGCCACCTGTCTGGACAATGCATCCATAACAATATCTTCCATTTGTCGGGATTAAATTTACTTTTATTTTTATGGTCCCTAATCCACTCCATTCATTATTGATTAGTTTGCCATGCTTTCATGTAGATGGTTGGAAATACTGCGAACTCAGTAGACTCTTGTAGGTTTTTATAGCATTATGGCCAAGATGATTACATTCACCAATTTAAAACAAATGAAATCATGGTGTATTGCTTAAGTCATAACTTTTTTTATGGAACATGAATGTTGGTCTTAAATATATCTTCAAAAGACTTTTTTGTAATTAAATCATTTGTTTACATCTGATGTTTACATAGCTGTTGTGTATTTGTTTGAAGACACAATCACAATTTAATGATTTCTATAATTTATTTTTTGATGTTCACTGAGTAATGGAAGATTTTCTTGCTTTTCTTAAGAAGGATATGTTGTATTACATCAGTTATTCAAGATATGTTTTCTTACATTGCCTATTTATTCCATTTTCTCCTCTGAGTGGTAGACACTGAGGAGCACTGATGGATTTACTTGTCACCGAATAGACAAACAGGTCCACTGGAAGGGTTTCTAAGTGCTGATCTGAAGCTTTCCCAGGTATTATCTTTGACTGCTTATGGATGGCACCTCTTCTGAGAATGCTCTTGTAGAAGATGTGGCAGTTTCAGAAGTTTTTGTGGGTAGCAGGATCCAATTCAATACAAAATTTAAAATGTTACAGTATTTTTCCTACTCTACATTAACTTGTATCATCAACATCTGTTATTGGTAAAGAGATGGTTATTATATCAAACCCTGGAGCAAATAAACAACAACAATATTACTTTTCTGCCTGCAGGCTCTAACAATCATTTTTAAAAAGGGCTTTGTGGGGGGGGGAGGAGAGAAGAGGGTCTATTTTGTAGTACTGTGGCTGGAGAGATATAATGATGCAAAAAGAATTACAGCTAGATCTATATGGTAATTAAAATAAAATGTCAAAAATCCAAGATGTCAAATAGAACACTAAGAAGAAAATGCAAAGTAAAGAGTATTGCTACAACTTTTCATACATTTTTTGTTTGTTTTGGAAATTCCAGAACTATCTTGTTTCCTATATGCAGCCATGTGCACAAATGTATTGCAACACTTTTGTAGTCTCTGCTTGGCTTAAACATCTGCTATGTTCTCGGCTCCTGTCCATTTTTCTCCATTAAGAATAGTCTATGTTTCTATTCACCTTTAAGTTGAATCTCACATTTCAAACAAAGCTTTCTTATGTCGAATGGAACAACCATTGAGTTACACAAAACTTCTCACCTTTCAAGCCGTTCCATACATTATTCCTTATATCTTACCAATTACTCGTGGGAGCCTAAATATTTATGGAAAAAACAGGATATTTCCATGAATGTGCTGCCAGTTATACCTCCTCAAGAGTTTGGCTCCCCACAACCTTCACTGCAATGTCTGAAACTGAATTCTATCTTTACTTCTACAACAATACTTAATTGAAGCCTTGACTGTGCCTCAGGAGGGATTTACACCATCTTATCTCCAGAACAATTAACTATCTTCTAAATGTTACTGTTATTAGACCTATTTTATTTAGCTGAGACATCTTTTTCTGCTCTTTTTTTTTACTTTCTCTAATGTCATGGTGCATATTAATTAATGCATATATTTTAGGAGAATGAAGCTTGGTGTACATGAATAACTGGATTATCTCTAGAAACATCCTATTTTTTATGATGACTGGATGCAATTTGCCCAGAATATTCTATTTAAAAGACGATATTCTGATGGGTGATAGGAATTTTGGTTTGCAAGCAAATTTGAGGAGAAAGGAAACACAGAATTACCCTTTTTGACCATTCAAACTTCTATTAAATGTTTAAAGTAATTCTCAGTCAGGCATATGTCTTTATAAAAGACAGAATTTGATTATCGGTAAGGAAGGGGGATATTTTTTATTCTTGGTGTCTGTGTACTGAGCCTCAAGCCTCATCATCCTTACCAGCAGAACTAGTAATTATAATTGCTAATTATCAGCAGCCACAATTGCCCTCTGTCACTGAAGCTACTGCAGCAGGAGTGTAAATACTTTTTCATCTTAACAAAAATAGGCAGGGGAAATTTGTGTTAAGGAGAAATAAAGCTGTTTCTGCTACCTGAAAAAAATATTGTTGGAGGTAGGATTTTTATTTGTATGCATGTATTTACACATAGTTTCATCAGAAATCTATATTCATAGGAGTGGGATAGCTATACTTTTATAGCCTATTCTAAACACAATGTTCTCCATCCCAAGTTTGACCTGAAATGTCAATTTAAGTTGAGGCTGAATTCATTAACAGCTTTTCAAACTCTCCAAAGTCTTTCAGTTTATATTGCATGGTTACTAAGTTTTTAATTTCCAGTTTTCTGTTTGTTTGTTTTTTGAAGCACAAATGAAAACTGGAATATGTGAAGGGTTACTTTTTTAAATTGCAGAATTATAGTTTATACCATGCCTTTCAGTCCAGAAGGCACTATTGGGTTGTTGTTTCCCTCTAATCTAATGAACAATGCAGCCTATTACCAATTACAGAAAGATGAATTAAACTTCATTACGTGGAATGGAACATCATAATTTACCTTTATAACAAAACCACAATCTCATTGTTCACTGGTTTCCTCTCCCTCCTTTGTTTAACTGCTCATTTTGCCTACTTCTGTTTCACTTTCCTATGTAGCTACATTTTTATTATTTTATTATAAACTAAAATGTTCTTTGAATTACAGAGATAGAAATATAGCTGGTATCATATTAATGAGTTAGGGCCAATTATCATGTACAGTATGTGTGTGTGTGTGTGTGTGTGTTTTGCATAACACCTCAAGTAACCTCTATAACCATGATGGTGAATCTATGGCACATGTGCCACAGGTGGCATGCAGCGCCCTCTCTGTAGGCACACAAGCATTTGCCCTATTTCAACTTCACTGCACATACGCACGTGCCTCCCGCTGGCCAGCTGGCCATTGGGTCTATGCCATGCATGGGAGGTGCATGTGGGGGGATGTGTATGCATGCAGGGGGTGCATGCGGAGGCCCATGTGTGCATGCATGGGGGTGAGGGGTGTGCAGGAGGGCTGCATGCACATGTGCAGGAGCCATGCGGACATTGCATTTGGGGGGTTTGAGCACATGTGCGCATTCGCACATACACACACTCGCTTTGGGCACTCAGTCCAGAAAAGGTTAGCCATCACTGTTGTACAACATATTATAACTATGCTGCAATGGTTGCCATCGTATAATCAAAAGAAAATATGACTCAACATGCTATTGCTATATTTCTAGCTGCCAAAATATTTTCATTTCTAATGAATGTTGGGAGGAATTGCCAACACTTTAGAACAGTGACGGCTAACCTTTTCTGGACTGTGTATCCAAAGTGTGTGTGCATGAATACCCAACCCCCCAAAATGCAATGTATGCATGTGGCCCCCTGCACATGCCCCATCCTTCGCATGCACACATGGCCCTCCACATGTACCCCTCGCTTGTATGCACAGCCCCTGCATATGCCCCACCACCCACGCATGTGCAGCAGAAACCCAACAACCAGCTGGCCGGCGGGAGGCATGGGTGCATGCATGGTGGAGCTGAACTAGGGGAAATGCTTGTGTGTCTACAGAGGGGGTGCTGTGTGCCACCTGTGGCACATGTGCCATAGGTTCGCCATCACAGCTTTAGAAGATAAACTCAAGATTCAGAGGGACCTTGACAGATTTGAGCATTGGTTCCTATCCAAGAAGATGCAGTTCAATGATGAGAAAAGTAAGCTCTTGCACCCAGGCAGGAAAAATCAAATGCATAGTTATAAAATAGATGGCTTAACATTAGTTACTGTGAGTGGAATGGTCCTAGTGAACCATCATTTAAGTATGAACCAGCAGTGAGCTGCAGTTGCCAAAAATCCAACATCAAGATCACAAGAAATGATAATATTGTTCTATACTGCACCGAGAAGGCCACACTTAGAATTCTGTGCCCAGTTCTGGTCACTATGATACAAAAAAGATGCCAAGGTCCTAGAAGGAATGCAGAGAAGGACAACGAAGATGATAAGGGATTAGGAGGCTAAACTATATGATGAACAATTAAGGAAACCAGGTATGTCTTGTCTGTCAAAGAGAAGGATTGGGGTGACATGGTATCTGTCTTCCAGTCCTTAAGGGGCTGTCACAGAGAAGACGGATGTCAGCCTATTCTCCAAAGCACCTGAGAAGTAACTGATGGAAGTTCATTAAAAAGAGGTCCAACCTAGAACTGAGAAGAAACTTCCTTATAGTGAGAACAATCATAGAATGGCTTGCCTCCAGAAGTTGTGGCCCTGGAGATTTTCAACAAAATATTGGACAACCATATGTCCAGAATGGTATAGGTTCTTCTGTTCAATCAGGGGTTGAACTAAAAGATTTCCAAGATCCTTTCCAACCCTGTTATTCTATGTTCTATATCAGAGCTAGGAAGAGTTGAAGAGTGAATGCTCTCAAAGATTCCACTTCATGCAGTTGCCCTCACTGGCTTCTTGCATAAAACAAGAGGAGGCAAGAGTCTACCCCACCTTCCAAGTTTCTATATTTCTGCATGTTTAAGAGAAAACATGCATAATTCCAAAGGTAAATGGGAGAGGGGCAATCTCCTTTATGAGAAATATATTATATAAGTGAGGTGGATTAATATGGCAAAGAAGTTTGGGAACAACAGTTATGAGGATGAGACAGTAAAACAATAACTATTGCCTCTTTGTACATCTGTGCTGTATGTTCTGCTCTGGAAAATCTAGATGTAAAGTTTAGTGTTGGATGCTTTGGTTTAGATTCCTAAATTGAGAGTTCTATGCAAATATATATTAGCTACCTGCTTAACTTTCCATGTGTGTTGTGAACTCATGTTTGTTGTACAAAATTGAGCGTTTTGTTCACTGAGTGATTATTTCTTCTTTCCACGGTTATGGAAATTGTGATCCATCTCATCTGAAGGATATCAGGCTAAAGAAACTGTCAAAAATGTCTTCTGAAAACTGTAGGCATCTGTAGGTCTTCTTTTCTAGAGACAATTGTTACATACTGAATTGACTGTCTTTATTTCAGAACCAAACTAAGTAAACTTTTCCTTTTATCTAATCTCTTTCAGAAACAACTTTTTATTTGTGCCCAAAGAAGTAATTCCAAGACTGTTTTGATCAAATTCAGCTTGCAATATTGTGTCAAATCAATATTATACCTGGACAAATCCAGACCGCTTTTCTTTAGACATGAGTCAACTTACAGTCTGATGGCAGCTTCCTTCTCTGTCTGCCATACAAATGTCTACCTTAAGACCATCTATTTTTATTAATCAAATTTATCTGGTGTTGTGGAGCTGCCACTGAGAAAAACAAATAAGCCCCACAACAACTATGAATTAACGCAGCTCTTCACGTCCATGTCACTTGCAGAAGCTTTCTGAATTACTACCTCATTTATAGCCTTTATTGTTCTGAATCTAATGTAATGTGTTGAGTAACAAGAAATAAATGAATTATATTTAAGGAAACAGTCAGAAATGGCTGTTGTAATAGATAGGTACTGGTCATTGTTATAAATAAATGACCCGTTGCTATATATAATCTGATATCAATCTGTTTTTATTCTAGAGCTGACTCGATTTTCTGTGGCATATAATATAATTACATAAATGCCACTCACATTGCGCTCCAATACACTAGGACAAGCACAACTAAGGTCTGAGACATTTGGATGTCACTATATTAAATGGGAAAGTTGTCAGAAATCATATCATTTCACACATATACCACGAGCCAAAGTTTGCTGCAGGCGTTCTATGATGGTTCCATTTCACAATAAGAACATATTATATTGAGATAGAACTGACAGATTTAGATTGCAAGGCTCTATATGATCATTAGATGGCATCAAAGAATGAAACCAATATATTTCTTTTTGTCCTCTAGTGACAATCAAGAACCTTGCAGCCAAGACTTAACAGCAGAAGAAAAACAACAGTTTTCAATAGTAAGGTAACAAGCATATCTTTTATCCCCTTACTTTGTTCTCATCCCAACAAAACATTTTCCCCTACCAAACATTATTATTTCCAATTAACAATGAGGCAATCATTTCATTGTTATGGTTGGGAGCACTTGAAACTGATAGGATGCTGGGCTGTGTTAGCAATCGATCTTGAAAGCAGGCAGGTGGCAAAGTTTAGTGAGATTAAGATAAACTAAGTACAGAATTACACTTTCTCAAATATCTTTTATTTTTCTTACTACTTTCATTGCTTGCCAGGAATAGTACGTACGTACATACATACATACATACATACATACATACATACATACATACATACCAGAGGTGGGTTGCTCCCAGTTCGGCCTGGTTCGACCCACCCGGTAGTGGAATTCAGGTCTGGATTGCAGAACTGGCAGTGACTCAGGTCTGCCATGCCCACGAACTAGCTCCCTTGCAGCTGCTGAGCCACCGCCATTTTGGTTTTTAGTGACTGTGCATGCAAAGCACCGCAGTTCACGCATGCATAGAACAATTTAGTTCTATGCATGCGTGAAGAACAATTTAGATTGAACAGCACAGGCAGCGTGTGTCTGGCACGTGCAGGGATTGCAAACCAGTAGTAAAACCAGCATCAACCCACCCAGATACATACATACATATATGCATACATACATACCAGTGGTGGATTTCAAAGTTTTTTAGAACCTCTTCTGTAGGTGTGACCTGCTTTGTGGGAGTGTCTTGCTGGCCATGTGACTGGGTGGGAGTGGCTTTCCAGCCATGTAACTGAGTGGGAGTGGCTTGGCAGTCATGTGACTGGGTGGGTGTGGCCAACTTGTAAAATGTGGTGAAACTCACTTAACAACTCTCTTGCTTAACAACCAAAATGTTGACTCAGAAACTCTGGCATTTGAAGCACGCAAATCTTAAAGCTGTCAAGTTACGAGACCCTTGCATCCCTAATCCTTTAGAAAAAAACCCCAGGGGTGTTCAAACCTGACAGCTTTAAGACTTGTGGACATCAACCCCCAGAATTCCTCCTCCAGTCATGTTGGCTCAGGAACTCTGGCATTGAAGTGTGCAAGTCTTAAAGCTGTCAAGTTACAAGACCTTTGCACCCCTAACCCTTTAGAAAAAACCCCAGAGGTGTTCAAACTTGGCAGCTTTAAGACTTTAAGGTTTAGATAGGACCCTTAGAGGCAGGTGGGGCGATTGGTGAGCCAGCCAATCAGTGAGCGGCGGGCAGGGCAAGTGTGGTGTGGAGTAGGGGGGAAGGAAGCTGGAACCGGTTCTAAATGGCACTGTAGATTTGTGGAACCTCTTATATAGAAGAGGTTAGAACTGCCAGGAACCCACCCCTGATACATACATACATACATACATACATACATACATACATACATACATACATACATATATTGTTTTACTTAAACAAAAGTCATTCATAGAAAATCCATATAGACCAAAGTATCAAATAAACACTGAAGGATATTCCAAATTATAATAATAGTAGATTTATTTGCCATTTATCTATACTTAGGCATTGTACACATCTGTAAAATAAACATCAGTAGAATGAATGAGAGTTAGGCAATGTTTACCAGAATGTCTCAAAAAATAAATCAAATACTAACCTTAACCATACATCCAGTCAACTTACTTATTGTTTTAACTTATTTCAGAATCAATTCAGATCTGGATTCCTTGTATTCCAATTTGATGCTTCATTTACTCCCATTTCTTTTTATTGCCATGTAGCATTGTTATAAAGAGAGAAAATAAGACCTCTTTCTCAGTCGGAAGGATTAGTGGGCCCTTGAGGACTGAACTTCTTTCAAGGTTTCCATAAGGATAGTGTAGAAGTTGCTGGTTCCCTTTCCTATTGGCCTTATTTTCTCATCTTCCTGTGGATAATACATATCCAACCATAATATCTTTACAGTCAAATTTATCTCAATTGTCTTTGGGAATGTAATATACTGTAATATAAGCTTCAGATTCAAAAATTTTGATATAATTTGAACTGTGTTTTCTACTAAAACAAAGTAACTTCTTTTGAAAGTAGTTAATGTTGAAATAGCTTTTCCCACCATTGATCTAGGGCTAAGCACATACTTCTCCACAAAAGTTTGACAAGCTTCCAAATTTGCTTTCTACAAAAGTCAAATCTGACTCTATTTACTGAATACCTTATCCTTACCTTACACCTTATCAGATTTAGCAGAAAAAAATGAAAATATTATAAAACGCCTATTCCTCCATTTGTTTCAATGGGACGACAGCAGAGCACTGGATTTTCTCACCCACTAAATATTACAGTATTGCATGTTTATATTTTTCTTGCTTTTTCTCTTTTTTCATGTGACTCGAGAACATTTCACACGCAGTATTGTTCACACGCAGTATTGTTTGACATTTTTACAATTTTGAAATGTATCACCAAATTTGTCTGAATTACTCTATGTTCTGATAATTAAATTTCATTTGGCAGAATTTAGTGGAATTACTTCCTATACATTGCTTTGCTGGTATTTATTTATACTTATCTCCTGTCCACTATCAAACAACTCTCTTATCAGTAGATTCTCAACATTCTGAGAAAAAATCAGATTTTATAAATGTTTTTTTTCAACAGGGAATATCTATCTAGCTTGTTATTGAGCAATCACCATTAATAATGTCAACTTTGATGTCCTTTTCTGTCTCCACAGATATCACTAAGAAATTTGGAGTCCAGAGAGACAGATCAAACTGAGTTCAGAAGGTCGTCATCATCATTAGCTCTTAATAAGACTTTTCTGGAACATCTCTTTCTCAAGATGCATCCTTCCAACTTCCCTTTGACTATAGAGGTGTCTTCTTCAGTCTTTTCCCAGTTTTTTTTTCTTCTCTTGAAGAGCAACATCTCCATGTTGGATACTTCTCTCCTCCATTTGCCTTTCTGAAATGCTCGTCAGGTTTCTGTTTCCTTGTGGAGAAAATGCCCTAAAATGTGACTACCTGCTTTTGCAGATAAAGCAGGATTTTTCTCTAGCTTTCAAATCATAAGCTTCTGTTTGCTCAGATAATTTTTCCATTCCATTAGGGATTCCTGCTCACATATTTTTGATATGAATTAAATCAAAGTCAAGCTTTTCAGAAGCATTATTCTATTGCTTGTTTCAGCATAGTAAAATGTGGCAGAGTCATCAGCAAGAAAAGCAATTATAATTCACCCTGCAATTCTATCCCATTATGTTTAAGTAGCCTTCTCAGGTCAAGTATTTGGCAGAGATGGTTTGAGATGTTCCTGTCATCCTGCATTTTTAAGGAGCATTTTCTTTCCATCAGACACACACACTGCAGCCTACAGTCTTCATATGGTTGGATTGCTTTTTTAAAATATATATATATATCTCAGTTCCCTGATCTGAACAGGTATATGTAGTCCTTGACTTACGAGCCCCAGATTTTCTGTTGTTAAGTGAAACTTTTGTTAAGTGACTTTTGCCCCCTTTTTACAACCTTTCTTGCCTTAGTTATTAAATGAATATAGCTTCCCCATTGACTTTGTTCACATGACCTTGGCACGCAACAATGTCATAAATATGAACCAGTTGCCAAGCAGCTGAATTTTGATCACATAATCATTGGGATGATGCAAGGGTCATAGGTGTGAAAATGGTAATAAATCATACTTTCTTCAGTGCTGTTGTAACTTTGAAAGGTCACTAAACAAACTGTTGTAAGTCAAGGATTACCTGCACATTGCTGCTGATATATCCAAAGATGCATAGGTTTTCTGACATTCAGCTTCTTCTTGTCTCAGGCTTTTTATTAACCTCTTGAGGGAAGTTGTATTTTTAAAACCTGAACTGAAATATGTTGACCCCTGCTTTTCTTTGTAGCATTGAGCCATCTTTTCCCATGCTGTAAATCAATATACTAATTTCCTAATAGGTGTTTGATTGGCAGGACCAAAGCATGTCATCCTGTATATTTTGTTTTGACTACTATATTTCAAACAGATAAGCCTTATTCCCTTAGCAATTTATACTGCCAGAAATACTTCAGTGTAAATAATTAAACAAGGAGGTCAATGATTACTGAATGTACTCTGACAATGATATATTTTTGTCTACACAGATTACTTATGGGTCTGATAGACGTCTTTTGTGGCTTAGAGAGGGGAATTTTGCTTTTAAGAAAATAATATATATTTGCAAAAGATATAAATTAGCCATGTCAAAGAAATACTCAGGGGAAACTTAGCCTGAAATGGCATGTTCCCCCTTTTAAAGCCTGTTTGATCAATGTCAAAATTCCTTTCAGTGAGCACTTCTGTAATAATAAGCTTCAAATGGACAAAGCAAAAGCTCCATCCAGAATATGTTGCAATAACCATATTTAATCATATAATCAACATGCACTGAAAGTACTAAACAAGTATAATATGTTCCATTCCAGGGTACTCTGGACAAAGAGATCAGTATCAGCATAGGGCATCCTTGGACCAGGGGTGGGATTCTACCAGTACGGACAGGTTCAAGTGAACCGGTAGCTCCGATGATCAGCAGGGAGAGAACCAGTTTGCTCCAAGGAGGAAGTGACCCTGCCCCTGCGCTTTACTAACCTTTATCTTCTCAGTTGAGTCACGTGGCAGAATGGATAACCGCACCTCTGCTCTTTTCCTCCCCAGCAGTAATGCAGAAAGTAAGTGTTCTCAAAACTACGCACATGCACTCAGTGAGCGATCACTGAACCAGTTGTTAAACCAGTAGGATCCCACCACTGCTTCTGGACCCACTGTAGTCTAATTGAAGCCATACCAATGTTATCCCTGCCCTTAGGAAATTGCATCATAAGCAAGCATGTAACAGTCCTGCGGGGCCAAAACAAAGGCTTGTTTTGACATACATTCATTTACTAGAATGTCAAACCAGATGCCTTTGAGAAACCTGTAGTCCTGCAAATATTCCCTAGCCAGTACCATTGAGAAGCATCCAGTTTTCTGATTCAACACCTATTCAGCTGAGAATGCAAGTCAAGAAGCCAACTAGAGCACACCCAGTGCAAAGGAAGCGAACACAGGTTACGGGGGATAATTCTTTAGCTGAAATTTAGGAAACTTACTTCAACTTTAGACTGAACAATTGAACAATGTATCAAGAATGAAATAATATGCAAATACTTTTTACAGCTGTTGAAGAGTCAGTCTCCTTGTCCCGACCACAGAATTCTGCCAGAAGCAGAATTTAAAAACTGTCTGTCAAAACGCAGTTACAATTTATATGGGAACAAATATATAGAAATTTTAATATTCATCTTTCAGGTATTCATGCTGTTTTAAAGAATCATCTAATTTTGCTCTTACCTAATGTAGTATAACTAAGTTATATATATAAGCCCCTGCTGTTTGGACCTGAAGAGCAGCCTGATCTAATGCAATTAGAGCTCATGATCACATTTATATCTGTGCACCTGCTGATTCCTGCAGACCAAAATGCTATGAAGAACACAGCAGTAGAGATCACTAAAAGAATACCTTAATTTTGACAGTACAGGTGAACTTTAAAATGGGGGAACCTCTTACTTATTCATATGGTGCTTTGGCCTCCTAATTCCCCCCAAAGGTTGAGTTTAAGCCTTTATTTAATAGTGTTTTTTTAATTAAAAAAAAAGGTTGGGTTTACCTATTAGACCAAAGCTATTCACTATGGCTTATAAATCACTGTGGCTGATTTCCACATTACCAAAGCTATAAATCATGATTTCCAATCTCTAATGGCAGACTTATAGATGAGGCTAAGTCAAACCACATCCAAAGCTTATACACTTATACACTCATTCTCTGGGGTTCTCCAGAATTTCAGAGATCAGGACTTCCCATCCTACTTGGGAGTGGAAAACAGATGGAAAACAGTTGATATTTCCTTAAATCTCAGCAAATAGTTCCTATTTAAAGAGGAAAGAATTTGAGAGAAATTTTTATTCAGTGCTGAATATTGTTTTATCAGTACAATTAATGTGGAATGTTAAAGCCAGGCTGGAGAGAAGCTGTATTTTAAAATAGGTAAAAGATTTCCTGGCAAGCCACAATTAAAATAATCCCATGTCATTACCTTAATTGTGAATCAACAAATGTGTCTGCAACATATTTGAAAAACAGATACAGATTTAATTGTATTGCTGTGGCCATTATGAATCTTTTGACTATATCCTACAGACCTTCCTTTTGCACACAAGTAGAAGTTGGTTTCTAAAGAAAAGGAAGTGCTATTGCTTTTCATCTATTTGGCGACAAGTATTATTGCCATCCAGCTGGACATCCTGGCTGACCTATGCTTTGCTTATTATTCTACAGCATTTTACAGCTGCTCATTGGTCTTTTTTGTTTAACTTCAAGTACTTCCAGTGTTGCACGAAGATTTATGACACCAGCAATGAGAAATTTTCCTGGTATTGTATTTCAATGAAAAATCAGCCTCTCCTCTAATTGACTAATCAAATGTTGTTAAACATTTACTTTACCTAACTATTGTAAAAGTTTCTCCTAGCAACATTCTCCCCAAATAGCCAAAGCTAAATATCTTAAATTGTATTTAGAATAAGATCCTACATTCCCTGGAAAGACATTCTAATTACGGTAGGCTAGAGAGCAGTCCTCTTCTGTCCCATGGTGAACATCCACAGGTAGAGAAGGATGTGGGTACTCCCAAGCTTACTTAATGATCATACAAGATTTTAACACCGCATTGGACCAATAAGAGAAAGCTGTTTTAAACCATCTGTTCTAACCTGCAGGTATAGAGTAGTACAAGGTCTGTTTCCTTTTTTCTTTTCAACTGAGTATGCAGAAGAACCTTGATATGTGATACGTACTATTGCATAATTAGTACATATGATAGCTTAATCATATGAATGTGGCTATCTCCACTAAATGAAAATTTTAGAGTATATGAAATTTTGGAATATAATTAGCAAAGTGATTCATTTTCCTCTATGCAGTTACTGGTTCTGAAATAATTCTGTTTTGGGCTGTTGAATTCTATGCATGTTGATATTCTTGGCATGATTGCTATAACTGATTCTCAATATTTGCTACAGTTCTCTTCTTTTTACAGCATAAAAACATTGATATAAAGTCGCAAATAATGAGACTTTAGTCTATGGGAATTATGAGTTAGGGTCTAGAGCCAATGATCTCTTCCTCCCAAAGTGGTCATTGGCACAATGTGCTTCCTCCTATTTCTTGCTCACTCATGGTCAACCTAGTTGGGAAGCGTGACTTTCTTGCATTAGCTGGCCTTGGTTCTTTGGAGCAGCCTGCTCAATTGGTAATGGAGGGAGTTGTCCTCACTTGTTGACGAGCTTCTTCATGTCACATGGTTTTTTTGTCTTTTGGGTGGATGGGACTCTTGTCTGCACCACCTACCCCAATGGTTTGAAAAGTCTGTAAGTTGCATTATTAAGATAAAGGGGCATTTGAGAGAATGCTGTGAGCCATTTTTAGCAGCACTAGCATCTAATTGTGTGATCAAGAGAGGTCTCTGAAATTAAAAGTCTGTTCTGTCCATATCCATATATTCATTGAAGACCAGTAAAAATCAGCAAAGCAGCCAATCTGATATGGTTCTCAGGCATCGAAGGCTCATTGGGGCTCTTTGGTACTGTTTCAACTGTATATACTGCATACAATTGAAATTTTATCTTCCTTAAAGCTCTTAATAAGCTCTTTATAAACTTGAATTTAAAAAAGCGACATTGTCTTAAGGTTTTCATCAGTAATTTTAAGATGAATTTACTCATTATCTGTTCTTTTGTATACAAAATGGCCTAATCATTTGAAACAATAACTATCCTTTCACATATGTGGCTTCTGGACAAATGACGGATGACTCACAAATACAGACTTTGTGCCATTATGTGGGGGATTTGCTAAATTAGATGAAAACATTCTATTCCTATTGTTGACCAATTAGGTACCTCTATATAATCATGCAACAGCTGGCAGTGGCTTCTATTGTATTCCAAGAGTTAATACAATGTTTAGGCATTCTGACTAATAGCGGCTGCATAGTTTTATCGCCAAGACTTTAGCATTTTGAGGCATAAGCAGGGAATCTAAGCATTGTAGCTGCAAAAATAAGCCATATCTTCAATAAAATGCATATGACACACACACACACACACACACACACACACACATTTAGATGCCAATATGGTAGACCTTTTCATCTGTACCATAGTGCATTATCATACAGCTTCCTCACTTTTATAATTTCTACATAGGACAGTTTCCATGACCTGGCACCTCTGAATTAATCAGAGTTATAGCTCCTCAAAGTCCTAGCTACTATGGCCTATGAATCATTCTGAGAGTTTGTGTCTCAATACATTTGGAAGGCACCATGTTGGGCAAGGATGAGATATAACTTTGTTTACTCTCCTTTTAACATCAATCAAATGAAATATGTGATCATAAATTCCATATGCTTAAAAAAAAAGTAGTTCTTTGCATTTGGTCAGAATAATTCAGATTGATGGAATGACTCCTGGTTATAATATTATAGAAAATGAAAGAAAAGTGTCTCTATTCTCTCTTTCCCTTACTCTCTTTCTGAGGTAAAATGCCTTATTGTAACTGTGTCCCACTGGAATATTAGTTCATCTACATGATAATTTAGGCTTGCCTTTTATGGCACCTTTCCTCTAAAACAAATGTTCACATTTTACCACATGAAGCATCTTTTCATATGTCTCTTTTGTCATGCAAATATTAAGAAATGATCCAGCCTCATCAAAATTTCCAACATTTCCCACAACAACTACTAAAGCTGCAGGGTTTTGTTTTTTGCAAAAAAATGTTTGGCTTACCTTCTCTCATCAACATGGGAATACAGAACAAAGACTGTTTCCTTTCTGGGCAGGAGCTCAATATATTTTGCATACCAACCTGCATCAAGGAGCTGTCAGGAAAGCAGCACTTCAAGACAGAGAAGAAATTGGTGAAGCAAAGGCACCTTCACCTTGAGACTATAGCAAGGAGGCAGCAGAGAGAATCATTTCTGTTATCCAAAGACAAAGCTGCTGTGGCAAAATGCGAAGGCAAACAGCATTTGATGTGAATGTGTCTATACATTTTAAATATTTGTCCTGATAAATTTATCTGTATTAGCAAACATAGATTTCAACTGCATACGTTTTGTTCAAATATAATTTTTCAATATTAGCACATTTGTGCCTATTTTTCACATTAAGACCCGAGAAGAGATTTCAAATCTGGATGTTAGAGAAGGAATGGGGAGATCCAAGTTGAAATCATGCATCCCCCCCCCCCCAACTGCTGAAATTATAATTGAATGGTTTTACTCTGCTTACAAGATTGTTGGAAGGGTTATATTAGAGAAAAGAACACCAAGCGATATTTCCTTATAATAGGCTAAAGATTAATGAAACCATTTGGTAAATTCTCTAACCTTCCTTTTTTTCCTCTCACTGAAGATCACCTGCCTTGGGGAGGGGGGAGGAATAACCACCAATTGTTTCCCCTAATATATGGTGGGGTAGGGGTGAGCATAGGGAGGTGTTTCGGATGCTAGATTTACTCTTACTCAAGGTGACCACTTGGCAGACAGCACACATGGCAATGCTTTGTGCTTGTGACTTGTCAGTCAAGCTATTTCTGAACATGGGTCCAGCATACTTTTGAAGGAACATTACACTTATATCCAAAAATAACTGTGTCAGAATAAAAACATGGGGAAATGGGAGGGTTCTCAGGGAGGGTATGGAATTTAGCAAAATGGATGTGAAGTGAGGAAGAATCTCCCCCTCCTTGCAGTCCTTCCACTATTCCTATAACTTGTCAATTAGGCTTATCTGAACTTGGATCTAGATCATCTCTGAAAGAGTTCTAAAACTGAGTTGAAAAATAGCCCAGTTGAAAGATTGCAGATCATGCAACCAGATCATGCAACCAGGATTGTTAGCAGCAGGTTGCAACTAATTGACATTTCTATGCAAAATGTGGTCACAATTTAAGGCTGTGCGCGAGTGTGCTCTCATTTGCAAACCAGTAGGGAAGGTTAGTGAATCCCACCTCTGGTGCAGGCGGGTAATTTCTTGGTCTTTCCTTTATCTGGAAAGATACCTTTGGCTAGAAATCACAGTTTGCTGTCACAGCACCATCTTCATCTTTCAGAAATGTCTGGTCCACAATAGAGCCACGCCTGGGAGTTTCCTTATTTCCCCTTCTTTCTCCATGTGATATTTTCGCATCTTGAATTAATGGTGCCTATTTTGTTAAAGGTTATTTTCCCCTCATCTGACATACTAGAATTAAACTGAGTTTATCACTCCCACAACAGGTGGACTTAATATCAACTTATAAGATTCCAGTGTAGTTTGAAATCTACTGGAGGCAACTGAGAATTAATGCTTTCATTTTTTTTTCTCCTGTCCCGGTTCCAGTGCTCATACAAGTTTTCAGCATTTCATCTGACATGCAATTATCCAATAATTTGTTCATGAGTATACTGAAGAACATTATGTTTATCTTATTAATAACTCCTGTGGTTTTTCCTGTAGTATGAGGTAATGTAATACTTCACTGTGGAAATGAATAGGCTGAATGCTATACCTTTTTTCATATTTTTGATGAAGCTTTTTGTTTGTTTTATCACTATCAAACTGAAAGGGCTGCCTTTCTCCCCAAGGTACTTTAACTATATTCTGAAAAATAGGTTGGATCATGTTCAGTTTTCTCCCACCTGATGGGTGGCTTCAATTCTCATAATTTCCAGCAAGCATGTTTTAGGGAAGTAAAAGCCAACTAAATCAAAGTGAATGCCTCTGGAGAGATTATGCTGGCTAGAATATTTTCTGCTAGCTCAGTGAAAAACAGCAGGCTAACATAGTTTTTAAAAAATAAGATTTAGGACAAATTTTATTTAAGTTTATATAATCAGAGAATGTATGAATCAAAAGGGCCTGTATAGAACATGTTGTCCAATTCCAGCTGTAATATGCTAAGTCATTCTCTTTTGAAAACCTATGGCATACTATTGTAGGTAGCCTTTGCCTTGCTTAAGGGTGCTTATCATCAGTTTTCTTTTAAATTAATCAGTCTTTGTTCTATTCTGTTTCAGTTGCAAGAAGGTCCATCCCTTGTTGCAATGACAGCACTCTATAAATTTCTAAAAGTTTACCAAATCTTCTTTTGTTTTGCAAGCCAAACCTGCCCAGATTATTTGACCATTCCATATAGAACTTTAATATTCTGGTTCCTATAACTTTCTGATTAAGTTCTTTCCTGAACCTACTTCAGATTTTCCACGTTCCTTTGAAAATGCAAGAGACACAATTCTCCTAGCATAATCAACAAAAAGTACATTAGAACAATGAACACAATGCCATGTTTCTGTTAATGCAGCCCAAGTTTCTGTAAACCTGTTCATATAAGACTAATGGTCCACTTCAACTCTTAGTTCCTCTTGATACTGATGCTGAACTTCCAAACTAGTTTCACCATATACCTGCACATTTGATTTTTTTTCTACTCATATGCAAGACCTTACACTTATTACTCATTGAAAAATCCCCTATCCCAGTCTCTAAACATTTTTAAAGTAATTTTGGATTGTGATTTTTCTTCTTAATTAGCCAAATTCCCTAGCTTGCTATCATTTGCTTAATAAGCTTCCCTTCCATAAAATCCTTTGGGTCATTTATAAAGATACATAAAGCATCGAGCTGAGGACCGCATCTGTTCCCTCCCATGTCTCCTCCCCTCCCCCCATCAGGATGATATAGAACTATTTAGGTGCACTTTTAAAATTGGTTGTAGAATCAGTTTGTCAGATTTCCTAAAAATGCCCTAATTCATTCATAAGTATCGAGTCAAGTTTTCAATACAAAACTAGTCATTTATTAGGCGCATCATTAGGCAAGATCTGTTCGCAGTCAAGTCTATGCTTTGTTTGATTTATTGCTGAACTTTACCCCTGTCCCTTCCCTCCCTTCAGTCTGTGTCATAAATCCCCTATAAGATGCACCCCTCCCAAACTGGCTGCAGTAATCTGAGATCTGACTCCAGCCGACAGTATGCGTCGAATGCACTCCCCTTCCCCATGCACTCCCCATGACAACACTGGGAGTTGACACAGTTGCAAATTCACTACACACACACACACACACATGCCAGGCATGACCCTCCCTCCCCCCCTCCCCCCTCTCTCTTTCTCTCATTCCCCCCTCCACACACAAAGGGGCTACACAAAAAGTGTTTGAAAACCTGAGGAGAAAAAAAAAAGAAATGTACAGGAAAATGAAGCTAGAAAGAACATAGTCACAAAAGAAGAATACAGCCAGGTGGCTTGGAACTGTAGACCAAGTATCAGGGAAGCCAAAGCTAAGAAAGAAGTAAGGTTACTGAAGGATGATGCTAAAAATAAAAGCAAAATAAGAACTATTTCAACTGCTCAATAAAGATGGCTTAATGTTCAGACATGACAAAAAAAGAGGAAGCTACTAAATTCTAGAAAATTGTGAAGAGCAGATTGAAGGTCAAGATCAAATACTGTGATGAGAAAAACCATAACAAAGAAAGACCTTACAAAAATAGAACCAGAACTAGGCACAGCATTCCAAGTGTAGTCAAACCAGCACAAACTACAATATACAAATATATATAGCTGTGATAAAACCTTTGCACTGGGCAGCCATTATTTACCATGTTCCTGTAAGAGACTGTAGCAAGAACATAGATCTGAGACAATCTGAGATATCTATCTCTGTGTTATCTATAACTCCAAGCAAAAAAAACAATGTAGGAATTAATCGGAAATAAGTTCATGCAATTCTCCACATAGTCCATCTCTTTTAAGACTGGATTACCTTATTTCTTTATCATACCAAGGACCCTGACTGATGCTAGCTATATCGATGGTACATAAAAGTGCAGGGCTCTTATATAAATAAGATTTAGACCCCTTAATTACTTCACCAACAAGCCTTTTCATATGCTGAATAAATGTAATTTAATTTGACTGTTATAGACAAGCTGAAAATTTAAACACAAGCTGTATTTTAGCTGCAAAATGAAACAAAGATTCAGTTCTATGCATCTTGAAATTTGGCTCAGATGAAGGTAATTTGGATATTTATACTTTTTTTTTTTTTACAAAACTCACTTAGGTTGGGAAGGTCACTAGATTCTTCATCTTTGAATTTCTTGGAGGAAATATATGACACACATTTCATGCTATTTTATTTGAATTGGACTCTTTTTTAGATCTCATTATATATTATATTCCCCTAAACAATGCTGGTATAGAAACAAAATGATAAATTTGGAAACAGGTATGGCTAGTATGTCCTGCTTATTGTTACTGCTGATTACATTATGCTACTCAGGGCATTTTCTAGACATGTAGTAACATCTGGACCAACAGATGGGCAGCAATAGGTTTACAAGAAATGCATCAAGTTATATGGATAGTAGTGCATGAATAGTTATCAATAGGAAGATTCTAAAAGGATATTTGCTATTAATTTTCAAAGACAGTATTTCCTCGAGTATTAATATGTAATACAATGCTATGAAAAATCTAAAGTCTGCACAACCATTGCAACGGACTAATCTTTCTAAAATAGCTGGTATAATTTAAATACAAACAATTCCATTGGAAAAGATTTTTCAGGAAAAAAAAACTTGTTCCAGAAGACTAAAAGGATGAAGCACAGATTAAATGTATTAAAATAAGCACTTTTACTATGTGGTTCTTAAAAAGTGGTAAATTATCAGATTGGTACAATGAACGTTTTCACCTCTTCAAGGATAAAAGAGGCACCGGGACTGACAACATATTGAAAACATATATGGCTATAGGCAAACAAAACAACTCTCCCCCACACACACATGTGTATATTTGTCAATAAAACAATACTATTATCCAAAACTGTCTTAGAATTATAAATTTTCCTGTCAAACCTGAGAAAAATATAATATCTGACCTGGCATGTACACCCCATAGCCAATGGTTAATCTGAAGCAGAGCCATTTCTAGCTATCCATAGGCAGATCCAATTGCTCTTAATTATTCTTTGCCCATTTTGCATGCCACCATACAAAACCTGGCAATCTTGTACGTTATTTCAGGATGGAGGTCAGAAAGTAGAAATTGCTTGTTGACAAATTTATCTTGTTTTGTTAGTCAGAAATGGGGTAATTACAGCATTTTGAGGTTCTGTACAAAACTGGCTATATAGAAGAACACTTTTGATCATTTCTACATATCTTGGGTCACAAGGATATACTCATATTGAGAATGAGATCATTTTGTATCTTCCAGCCAAAAGTGCTAAGGGGAAAGCATTACATTGGGCTCAGTGGTGTATTAACCATTAAGCAGACTAAGCACGTGCTTAGGGCACCAGGCATAAAGGGGGCACCACAAAGTTGAGAATGAGAAAAAAAAACCAATGAAGATTTGTACAGTATGTGCAAAGGAAGGGGGCACCAAGATTTGTAAGTCCTTAGGGCACCAGTGAGCCTTAATCTGCCACTGATTGGGCTAAGTGAACGCCCTTGTCTGATTTTGGATGTTAAGCTGTGCACGATACAAAGCTGATACCCGTGTGTAATTCTGGTGTCTCCTGTAGGAAGCTGAGTGGTATTACGAGTATCTGTTTGACAGTCTACGTCAAATAGATGTTGTTTAAGTATGACCCTTGCTTGTTCATTGCCCAAAGATAAGTAAAGGGGGAGGAAATCTTAGGAGAAAAAGCCTACTGCAAACTGTTTGTTACCACCCTCTTTGAAATCTATCTTCTAATGTCAGTGGAGCTAACCTATAGAGAAAAGTGTCAGTTTTAACCATTGGAATAAGATAGCTTGCCATATTCTAGTTTCAAACCTGCAATTTAATAGACAAGCCCAAACAAAAAATTGATTTGAAGGTATACCAAGGTGTTATAAAGTTTGCTATACCAAGGTGCTTAAAATGAGCTTTACAACTGATATATTCTGCAGCGGTTCTATGATTAATCAAATAGAATGTTCACATGCTCTGCTTTGTTGTTAACAAACAATATAATACATTCTAGTAGCTATGTATAAAGAATGAGTGAGTAATCTTTTCTTAAGTAGAATGCCATATTGATTCCCAAGAAACTTTTGCAAGCATGCAAACTGGTAGATGGGAATTAGCATACACACATTTGCTCTTATACCAAATTATTTCTAAGTGAATTTTCTCTGCAGTGATTTATTGAGAAAAAAGAAATTGCTATTTCCCAGCAGATGAAATTAACATTTCCCTATTAGGGAAATTAGCAATATTGATTAGAATTTTAGCTGTCCATCCATCCATCCATCCATCCACCCATCCATCCACCCATCCACATGGTTTTAAAAATAAGAATATAAAACTGTTTTTCACACAATGTTGTAATACTGAACCATTGATTTAAATTCATTATAGAGAGAACCTGGAATGGAAAAAAGAAAATAATTCTTACACAACACATAGTAAAATTCTGGAATTAATTGCAGACTTCTGAAATGTATCTGACTGGCCATTGCATTTAATAGAAAGTATTCTTAACCTTCTCTCTTCCCAGTGATTTGCCCTCATGGTCCAACTGATTAGCCAGATAAGAAAAAACAAGAAAAAGATTTCCCAAGGCTCTAACACTTACACATCAAGCACCAGAGGGCCACAGGTGGTATGTTTGAATGGCAGCCATAATTCATTACTAGGTTTAAACTTTGAAAAAAAAATCCATATAAAGATTGACTCAAGGTAACACTTGGCCTGGGTATCATAAATAGAGGGCAAAAATGTACAAATTACATTGGCTGCATTTCTGGAATAGGAAAAAATATTGCCTGGTATTCAAGAAAACTGAAATATTAAATGTCAAAACAAGAAGACATATAACACTTTTCTTCTTGTGTAATAGATCTATACAAATGATAGGTTATGAATGGTAATCCTTAATATTGCCATAGCTTTTGAGAACTCTTAATGGCAAGAGAAAGTATGATGAGATTTCACACAGCACAATTACATTGTGTTGGATTTCTTGTTGTGTTAGAAGACCTAGAGCGTCAATGGGACCTACAAAATGATTAAGCAAATTCCAAAGAAAGTATGCAGAGGAACAATAAATTAATGTGCACATCATGTCATGGTATTAATAATGACAATTTCAGCAATCAATATTCCTCAGTTCAGAGCACAAAATACTCCTCTTGTAGATAAGAAAAGATCTCCTACGAGATAGTAGTTCTATAGAAATGGGTGAGTAGGAGTGGATAGAGGCAAAAAGCAGAGTCATATCACAGGTGGAGCAGGAAAAGTTTTGGTTTTGCAAAACTCAGAGCTCATCTATTCTGATCCCCAAATGCTAAGAAAAGGATATAAGCTTTGGAGCTGGCATCATTTAGTTCCTTCCTATTGAGAGCAACAGGAAGAAAATGTCAATGTAAAGAAAAAGAAAGATAATGTGTAAAATCCATCTTTGGCACCTTGGAACATAACTCTTCATGATGATACTCACTGTTGTGTTTTCTAGTATAGGAATTTCTAGATAGAATGGAAGGACTGGTTGTAGATTATGTTGTTCCCAGCAACTCAAACCTACTGATGATGTTTTGTATACTGGAGAATAAACCACATTTTGAATTGATAACACTTTACAACTAGCAAAATGTAATTGCATAGGTATGGAAGGAAACCATAACCTTAAGATATATAATATCTACCAATACTGTAAGTACTTTGCAGAACATAGATCCATGACTGTCATGTTTTTTTTCTCTTGTAATATTGTTTGTGAAATGAATGAGATGTGAATAATGAAACTCCCATATTTCACAAGAAAGTGGTGGCCTAAGGTAATCATGGTTTAGAGGACCAGCATGGAATGAGAAATCAATTATAGAAAGAAACCAGCAATTCTTACCTCTTCCCCAATGGAAATAACTACTACTGTCAACAAAGCAACCCTTACCCCATTGTATTCTGCCAATTATGTGTGCATACATTGGCAATTATATTAATATATTTAACTCTCATTATCCTTTAGTGTTCTTCCCACATCTCTCTACCAGCCAAATCAGTCATAGCTGGGTGACATTTGTTGTCAGCCGTGAGGAAGTAGTGGTCTTGTTTTCAAGAACTGCTGCGAATCTTGAGTGAAATTAATTTTAATTTGCAGCTTATAACAAAAAACAAACAAACCTGGGAACAGCAATTTCCATCTCTGACAGACCAATCAGCTAATGGCTGATTGGTTGGACACTGAGGAAAAATGATCTGGGCTTCCCAAGGCTATGCAAACTGCATGGTGAATAAGGGATATTCACATGTAGCCTTCAAATTTGAATTGTTTGCTATGCATTTGCTTTGGACTAGTAGCACTGTCTCGGATATTTGATTCTATTAGATTTAAAATCTATTCAGGTTTAACAGATGCAACTTTTCTCACACCATGAAATTTCCGAAAGAGGCTGAATTGGAATAAGTTACAATATATTCTGTTAGACACATAGTTATGGTAACCTTTGCAGATGCAAGCCAAGGATATGGCATATCAGCAGTTGAGTACTGTGCTAAACATATCATGTATACATATCTACAGTACACACACAAACACCTATATATACATACACACATGCACAGTTGTTGCTCTGCTCACATGGTATGCACCACGGGTGGGTTCCTGCCAGTTCTAACCTCTTCTATAGAAGAGGTTCCACAAATCCACAGTGCCATTTAGAACCGGTTCCAGCTCCCTCCCCCCGCCTGTCCGCACATCATCAAGATGAAGAGCAAGAGGAGGAATTCTGGGAATTGAAGTCCACAAGTCTTGAAGCTGTCAAGTTTGAACACCCCTGGTTTTTTTTCTAAAGGGTTAGGGGTGCAAGGGTCTTGTAACTTGACAGCTTTAAGACTTGCGTGCTTCAAATGCCAGAATTTCTGAGCCAACATTTTGTTTGCTAAGCAAGAGAGTTGTTAAGTGAATTTCACCACATTTTACAAGTTGGCCACGCCCACCCAGTCACATGGCCAGCAAGCCACTCCCACCTGGTCACATGGCCAGCAAGCCACTCCCACACAGTCACATGGCTGGCAAGCCGCTCCCACAAAGCAGGCCACACCTACAGAAGAGGTTCTAAAAATTTTTGAAACCCACCATTGGTACGCACGCAACATTATAGAATCTGTTTATGGCACAGTTTATGAGTATTGTCATTACAAGATTGTTTGACTTGTAAACAACATAAGAATATGAGATGTATCATATGATAAAATATGATAAATCTAACAAAGGAGATCATAATATTTTATGATAGAAAAGAAAAAACTTCAATATTTTGGGATGTCTGAACAATACCTTATATTGTCTTTCCTAGCTATCTTTTACCAACACAGAGCATCATTTGGAAACACTCTTGCATAAGTAAACAGGCAGAGAATATCCATTTCAGGCTTCAACAATATTGTCGAAGAAAGCACAGTTGCTACTCTGCTCACTTGGTATACTATTATGTCAGAACTGCAGAATTGGAAGAGGTATTAAAATCAAATCTAACTCCTGCCTAATAAAGGAAACCAAATTAAATATACCCAACAAATGGCTGTCTGGCATCTTGCACACATACAGTCAGGGAGAATCCATTCTGGGTCATTGATTTGACTATAAAACTCCTCTTAATGAGATTTCCCTAATATCCAGTTGGAAGTGCCTCTATGCAATGTAACTTAAAGCCATTATTTTGTGAGATGCACAATTGAATTAAACAAAAGAGGATGATTTTTTGGGGTGCAACATCTTTTCACATACTATAAAGGAAGAGTATTTCTATATGAAGACTGTTCTCTTAAAAACTAAGCACGCCCAGCTTCTTCACAAGACTTAATTGCCCTTCTCTGAATCCATTCCAGCTTATCTCAATCCTGAAAGCATGGTGGCCAAAACCTGGCACAAATTCTCAAGGTGGTATTTAAAGTTGATAATCTGCTCTAATGAGTATTTGCATATGATAACATGTTTCCAAATCTCCAATATTCACACTTTACATTGTAAATGTAAGTACACTTTAATAAAAAAATTTTGGGCATATATACCTTGTCACCAAGAATTAAAGAAAGATATTTGGAGAACTGAGATGGCTCACACAACCTTATAGCAGATATTTAAAAGGTAAAGGTTCCCCTCACACATATGTGCTAGTCGTTCCCAACTCTAGGGGGTGGTGCTCATCTCTGTTTCAAAACTGAAAAGCCAGCGCTGTCTGAAGACGTCTCCGTGGTCATGTGGCCAGCATGACTAAATGCCAAAGGCACATGGAAAGCTGTTACCTTCCCACCAAAGTGGTTTTTATTTTTCTACTTGCATTTTTACATGCTTTCGAACTGCTAGGTTGGCAGAAGCTGGGACAAGTAATGGGAGCTTACTCCATTGTGCGGCACTAGGGATTCGAACCACTGAACTGCCGACCTTCTGATCAACAAGCTCAACTAAAAGAATCTGTTGAAAGAAACAAGTTTGTCATTGTTACATATTTTCTTAGTTGAGGCCTGAAAGTCAGATGCAATTTTTGCTCATTCTACTTCAGAGTTCATCCTATCTGAAATTCTCAGGCAATGTAAAGGAATAAAAAATAATTAACATTGATAAATTAACCAGTTAGAAATGCTGAAATACATTAAGAAGAAGAACTGTTTATCTGCAGGCAAGACATTAAGACATTAGTAATTTCTTTGCAATAGCTTGATATAAATATGCCTTGAAGTATGCTGGGAGATAATAGCTAGCTGAGATATGATATTGTTTCTTAATCCAAAAATATCCATGATGAGAAAGCCAGAAGGCTATTTAAAATAATGAATAAGGCATGTGATTATATTGGTACAACTGTATTAAACTTATACTAAGGTACTTCGGAACAATAAAAACATCCTGAGTTTTTATATTTAAAGAGATGGGATTGGGTTTTGTGTGCTATTGAGGATCATCCTTAGTAAATGTTGCATGCCACACATTCCAATAGTCCTTTCATCTGCCAAGTTTTTAAACACCAATGAAGGCAAAAATATTTGCAATGGGACATATGACTAACCTAGTGTTATTCTCAAAATTCTTCTAACCAGAGGTTCATATCTGGTTGGTAGCTGCTATACAAAGAATGGTTTCCAATTGTTTCTTGGAAAACAGGACAGAAATGAAATGTATTGTCCATCAAGTTTCGTTCTGGGCTCAGTACCTTTTAAGGTCTATACAATCAACATATTGGGCTTTTAATACCTTCAAATCAGTTTTGATTTCTGACAATTGCCTAGACAAAAACCTGCAATTTTCTAGGGAATATTTTCAGAAGTGGTTTGCCATTGGCTTCTTTTTAAGGCTGAAAAAAAAAAGGTGGGCAAGTCTGAGAAATAATGATTGGCTTTATGCCTAAACCAGGAGTAGAATTCATAGTCTCCTGGTTTCTACCATTGTGCCTTAATCACTACTGCAAATTGGCTGTCAGGCTGGAATTAGAAAGAGCCTAATCATTTTGCAACATGACACCATCATTTCCAACTCAATAATCGTTATTGCATCTGTTATGTGGCCATGATTAAAGATGTAATAGTCTCATTTGATTTTGGGTTGTAATATTCTGGGCTTTATTCAGGAGGATGAAAGTAGTTTCCTACTTTTAGTCTGGATTGTTTTCATCCCATTATATATAATCTACCTATCAGGAAGAGCTTTCTCCTATATTTTGTTCCATACATATGAAGAATAGAGTCAATTTTCATGAATTGCAATAACATTTCCTTAACATTTCTCATTGCTGTTGTTTCCCTTCTTTTCCTTGTGTATTAAAAATCATGCCATGTGTATCTAAACTAAGGTCTTCAACAGCTCTGCTCTCACTATAGGAAGTCAGTGATTGTGTCTCTGGTCTTCACTCTCCTTTTTCTCCTGTGCTCATACTGTATCCTAGAACACTGTAATCCAAAGTTTGAAGGTCCTTAGCTTTTTTTATTTCCATAAAAATCTGAAACCCTGGCAGCTGATAACGGCAAGCTGGCTTTTGCTACAGTGTTCGTTTCTTTGATAGATTAGTAGATCTAAGCAATCTGGAACAAACAGTATGGTCTTGAGCATACTGGGAACAGTATGCACCCAGAAATGCACTTTGATTGATAGAGCAGGGAAGAACTGGATACTGGTTATAAACTCATCAGTCATTTTAACCATTGCCAGTTGTTCAGTTATTTTCAGGAATATTTCCAGTTTCTGCCATGGTTCACAGATGCATGTGCTCCCCACAGTCTCAAGGAGGCATTCAGTTCAAGGACATGCCTGAATTACTACATTTAATTTATGAAAGGGCCATTGCAATTACAGGTTATTCTCGTTTAACCAATTGTAGCATTACAGGAAAAGTGCTACATTTTGCCAGTTGCCAGGTGATAGGGCTGAGGTCCGTTATAAATTTGTGTTTGCAACTTTGTTCCTTTTACCAGAGGTAGCCTTTCTTGAAATGGCAGCTTTATTTCATTTTATAAGTCTTTAAAAATATTACACTGTTTTATAACAACAAAATAAAATGTAAGGGTTATTTTTCTTCCATTCAACTGTCGGATTCTTGAACACTGCTTGGACAAGTGCCATTTTCTTGGCAAGGTTTTTTGGAAGTGGTTTTCCATTGCCTCCTTCCTAGGACTGAGAGAAAGTAACTAATTCAAGTCACCCAGTTGGTTTCAGGCCTAAAGCAGGACTACAATTCATAGATTCCTGGTGTCTAGCCTGGTGCCTTAACCCAGGGGTGGGCTTCAAAAATTTCAGCAACAGATTCTCTTGCTGAAAAGAGCAAGAGTTGCTGGGGGGGGGGGGTGCCATGGTGGGCATGGCACAGTCGGCTTCCATGCACCATGGCCGGGGGGTGTGTGTCCTTCACCAGGCTCCGAAGTCTTCTCTCGAGCCTCTGGGAGGGCGAAAACTGCCTCCTCCAGGCTCCAGAGGCCTTCTGGGAGGCCCATTTCCCCCCTCCCTGAGCCTCTGCATGGGCCCTGCATTTACCACGCATTCAAAACGGGCAGCATGGAGACTCCTGGAAGGAGCATGGTGGGGTGGCAGCGACAGGACATGATGAGCAGGGCCAGCTAGGGGTGGGAATTGGAGGTTCTCTGAACCGCCCATAACATTCTCCTGAACTCAGCTGAACCCGTAACAGCCACCCCTGCTTTAACCAAACTGGCCCTCAAAATTCATGCAACGGCAAATCTCCACCTTTCAATAACATGTTTATTTTTACTGAGCTTGTCATTGTTTAATATTATTGATTAGTTTGTAATCAATAATATTGATTTGTAATCAATATTACAAATTTGTAACATTTGTAATAAGCACCATTTTAGCACAGTCATCTGCTTTGTGGATAACCGATGATCATAATGCAACTATGAGCTATGTCATCTCTTCCTAAATATATTCAAGAAACAGTATAAGCAGATGCAGCATTTAGTCTACAGGTTTAAGTGGGGAATGATTGAATACAGCCAAATTTATCTAGTCAGCTGTTACATGTAACATTTAATATACACTTTGTACTGTAAAAGAGGCAGGCACAACATTGTTCAGGGTTGAGTGGCATATAGTTTTTTGCATAGGCATGTCAGGGTCCTTATTGCAAAAAAAAAAAAAATCCAGGTAGATGCAAGACAATTCTTATTTCTAGGTTCTGTTTCCATCTGTTATTTTTATCTTTCCCTTAAGTGCTTTGGAAACTAGGTTGTCCTCCTCTTCTTTGTGATACCCCTCAAATATTGGAAGACTGCTATCATGTCAGTCCTAGACCTTCTCTTCCCTTAGTTAGACCAGACATACCTAGTTCCTGAAACATTCATCATATGTTTTAATCATCTTTGTTGCTGTTCTCTATATTCTTTCTAAAATCCTGATATCTGTTTTGCATTGCAGGGACTAAAATTGGATTCAAGATTCCAATAGTGGTACTGGATTCCATAAAGCAGTCTATAGTGGTACTAATACTTTATGTGATCTTGATATGATTCCTCTGTTGATGCAATCAAGGGCTGCATTGACTTTTTTGGCAGTTACAGCACACCTATGACTCATACTTAAGGTTACTCACTAGGACTCGACTCCTAGATCCGTCTCACCGTTACTACTATTGAGCAAGCTACCACCTATTCTGTACCTGTGCATTTGATTTTTTTCTTGCCTAAGTGTAAAGTCTTACTTTACTCTCCATTAAATTGCATTTTCATTGTGAGAAATGATGTTGTACAGTGGAATTCAATTTACTACAATAATTTTTGCAAAATGCACTAAAGCTTGAAGAATACCCTAAAACATCTCTGCTTATACTGATAAATATTATTCTTTTGAATATTAAAGCATATAGTCAAGCAAATATTTCCAATCCATTCTAAATGAAAACACATTTGAAAGGCATTTGCAAAGCAGTCAGTTAGTGGGTGTCTTGCCATTTTTTCTCTTCTCTTTTAAGAAATAAATCTTTCTGCTTTATTTTTTTTACTTGGGCCAAATCAGCCACTTCCAAGAGGGCAGGAATGCTGACAAAATCTTGAGTTAATGCTAAACATTTTTAGTGTGTTGTGTGAATTTGCTCAATGATTCCATTGCCTTATACAGACCCAAAAGCCAGATATTAATTAATTATTAAGGCAAATTAATTCAAATGAGAAGGAAAAATAATTTTGAACAAATATTAGGAAAAAATTCTTATTTACAATAAAAGTGAAGCCAACACACAAAAATTAGAGCATAAATTTCATTTGCCATTGTTAAGCAAGTGTCCATGTATCAAAGGAAGAGTAAAAAATTTGTCATGAAAGAAGCCATAAGTAAGTGCCAGTTAAAATTCCAGTATTTTATTTTTAGGAGAGAGCTGAAGAATCTGTAACATTATTAACTACAGTCCTAGCTATCTTATCCTTAATGCATTGTGTGATGGTACTACAAGTTTGCCATGCTGACATAAAAGTATAGCAGTTGGTTTCTTGCAGAATGAAGAATATTGTTGTCTTTTTATAAGGTATATTACCAAGTGGAATCTCATTTCAAACATTTTCATATGAAAGGTGATCTTGTGACTCCAATGATATATGGATTTTCTTCCTCTTCCATTGTACAGCTGCTGATCAATTGCAGTTTTTAGGCCAGTAATGGAACCTTATTAAAGATGTGGAGATTGAGATGCTGTTTATAATTAATTAAATTAATTGTAATTAAATTTTAAAGTTAAATTCATACTTTGTTTCCTCCTCTCTTTGTTGTAACCCTGGTCTCTTCCCTCACCTTTTAGAATGTATCCCTGGTGAGTTGTTCAAAGGCCAAATGTGGTTTTCAAAAAATAGTTGCATATCCCTGTTGTAAAGGTTGATTCTCATGGTGACTCTATTTGGAGAACATTTTCATAAAGATGAAGATACAGTTTCAGTTTTGGCATGAGATGAGTCTGCTGGTCATTGAATAGCATAATAATCAGAGACTTGATATGTCTATGGTTTGATTCTCAGTCATCCAGGTCATGGTTGTCCCAAAGGTGCTTTTTTTCCAAGAGACAATGGGCTTTCTTCTTTTTCCAAGAGACATTTCTTGGATGAGAAATGAAACAAGAAAGTCCAATTGCCTCTTGGGAAAATAGCACCTTTGGGACAGAGATCTGATATTGTAAAAATCTCTTGGACCTTAGTTGTTTCCATAAACAGTTTGTGATGGCTCATGGAGAGAGGAGAAAACAGTACAGTATCTGCCTGAATCCACCCTATTTACTGAATGGTTCAAGAGGCATCTGTTGCCAGATGTTTTGTTTTTTGAGATACTCAGGATCAGTTATAAAACAAATTGGAGAGTAGAGATTTTCAGGAGAGGGGAAAGAAAAAAGGCCACTTTTAAAGCTGCTGGGGGTGAGTTCCGATAATGTATCCAGCAGAGGTGGTATTCAGCCAGTTCTCTAAGGTTTGGGTGAACCATTAGCGACAGCTGTGGGAGGCTCCGCCCACCCACCCCCGATGTAATGCATGACCTCCTGCACATGTGCAGAAGGTGGCACGTGCAAGCAAAGCACCTGCTCACCTTTACGAACTGGTAGGGAAGATAAGTGAATCCCACCACTGGTGTCCAACGAAGTTACTGGAAACACTTGAAAGTGGCAACTGTTGGTCTTGTTTTTCTTCTCTACTCCCATCTCAGTGAACCTCTCCACCTGAAAAGGTTTCTTCCATTCCAAGAGACATGTTTGTCTGGTCCTCAAGATCAGAGAGTAGTCAAAAGACTCCAGATTCGTTTCAGGCAGATTGGGAAATTGAATGATTGGTCTTCTGAAAACTCATGAGTTATGCACTAAGTAGTGTTTTAGTATTTACTCTAAAATATATATTTCTCTTCATAGCTGAATAATTCTGCAGTTATGTTTTAATCAATAACACCCAGGAAGTAGAAATTAAAACTCCATGGAAGGGAAAAAGAGAGAGAGAAGAAACAAGAAGAATTGCAATGAAAAAAAAAACTATTCATCTACTACTTCATTTTTTTTTAAAGATAATGTGAATGTTAACTAAACTACGTGAGCTAAGATTTTAGACTACAGGT
Organism: Natrix helvetica; assembly: GCF_964273705.1. NCBI lineage: Eukaryota > Metazoa > Chordata > Lepidosauria > Squamata > Natricidae > Natrix > Natrix helvetica. The sequence goes on from NC_138549.1 coordinate 138,698,827, forward strand.
AGTCCTTGATTTATAACCATTCATCTAGTGACTATTTTAAATTACAATGGCACTGAAAAAGTGACTTATGTCCATTTTTCACGCTTTCGACCATTGCAGCCTCTCTATGGTCATGTGATCAAAATTTGGATGGTTGGCAACTGGCATTGGTTGCAGTTTCCTAGGTTCATGTAAATCACCTTTTGCAATCTTCTGACAAGCAAATTCAATCACTTAACACCCATTTAATAACTGAACAGGATTCCCTTAACCCACTGTAGCAAGAGAGATTATAAACTGATACAAAACTCACTCAACAATTGTCTTACTTAGCAATGGAAGTTTTGGGCTCAATTGTGTCCTACGTCGAGGACTACTTGCCCTCTACAGATTAATAATGGAAGATTTCCCCATTCTTACACATATCTTTGCCTGAAGAACTTTGGAATTATTCTCATTAAGTGTACATTACCCAAGCAATGGGCTTTCTAATTCTCATTTATCTGGCATTGTGCTTGAGGCATTCCCCCACTGCATTCATTGACAAAATATGATGAGATGCGGAGCAGCATGTTTGATCCAGGCCAGTGAATTTGCTGAGTGCAGTTTTAATTAGAAGCAATTTGGTTGCTAAATTTCCCCGGGACTACACAGCATTGCTGACTCACGGTACCCCCTACCTCCAACACACACACACACGCGCGCACACACACACACTCACATACACACCCACCCACGCACCCCAAGAAGCTTTCCTGCTGACTGAATGACAGACTGCACTGCAGAAAGGAGTGGAGAAAGCGCACGGCTGCAGAGTTTGCAGCTGCAGGCAATGGTCTGAGTTCTTTTATTTGCAGCTCTGTGGGGAGCCAGTTGCCAAGAAAGGTTACTGCCTTGATTATGTGATCCAGTAGCACTTGGGGCTGGTAGCAGTTGGGTACTACCTCCTGTGGATTTCAGACCAAGGAGATCAGGTCAAACAAAGCTTTAGTTGATTTTGCCTTTATTCCAGCAAAAATGTAACAAGGAACAAAAGGAGACAATTTAATTAAATATCTCAGGGTTTCCTACTTACCAATTATATATATTTTTCCAGCATGTGATCTAAAAGACCTATGCACATTTGCTCCCCTCCTGCGGCAAGAAACTGGCGTGTTTAAAGGGAGAAATCACACCTCCACCCTTATGATGGGCTGGCTGCTAAAGCAAGGTCATGGCACACACTTGAAAGTAAATCAGGAAGATTGTAATTCTGGGGGTCTGTCTGGCAAGAACAAAGAATGCTTATCAACAGGAAATGTGCATGTGTAAAGTTTGTAGCAATTATGGTAGTTAGACAACTTGCAGATCCCAGCTTAAAGTTAGGAATGGCCTGCAGTAAATGAAATGTGTTCTTAGGTAACTCCTGGGGCACTCATTAGCCAAGGTTTAGGAATAAGGACAGCTAGAAACCAATAGAACAAATTGTAGAATTATTACTAAAATGTTTATTAGATGATATTTCTTGTTATCTCACCTTGTCCTGCCTTCTTCTTTAGTGAAAATGTATAAAGCTTTCTTAATCTTTTGTTCTTGGTTCTTGGCCTTTTGACCAGGAACCCTTTTCCTTGGAGTACTCCAATAAAAAGGAATAAGAAAACCTGCACCTTGTGTCTGGCATCCATCATTGGCTTTGGCACCAGGCTCAGACCCGAATTGGGGACAACACTTAAGTTAGAATTCAGAGGGCATTCCCCCAACTTCAGAAAGCACACCTTCCTCACAGGCTGCAGAAGATGGAGCTGCTTCACAAGCTCAGAGGGTGTTTTTCTTATGACTGCTGCCAAGGAGCCAATCAGCATAGCCTAAGCCATGACTTGACCTGCTAAAATGGCACTTTCTAAAAGCAAGTCAGAACAACTATGATCTCAGTGATGAAGGAAACAAGGAGATCCTAGGAAAATACACTGCAGCAGAAGGGAACTCGCCAGATCAACCTAGTTCTATCAATCTCTTCTAGGTTACGTTATTACTGGCCAAGTGAACACCTCCCTTTGTAAGGGATATTGCAATCCAGTTAATGTGATTGCAACGGCTGTAGATTTTCTTTTTGTCAAATCAGAATTGCTGATTTGGCAATTCTATGAATAAAATAATATTTTTTCTCATGTCAACATGTTAACAGACTTCCAGTGTGCACTGACCTGAACTAGCTCTATGGTCCTTTTTTGTCTTAAGACTTCTTTAAAGAAAAAAAAGAATGCCAGACATATAAATATGGCTAATCTAGTTATTTTTATTCAGCTGTACTTCCTATAAATGGGGGGGGGGCATTTTATTGTTCAAATGTGCTCTTAATAAGAAAATACTTTATTGGATAGCCAAGCAAGCAAAAAGTAACAAATTCTTCTACAGAGATCTGGCATTTTTCAATGTTAATAAACAAATATGACCCATAGTACAGCATGTATAAGAGGACATGACTTATAACAAGACAGTTGGATTTATAAATCAGTCACAATCCATAATTTCATAACATGGTGACTTTGACATCGCTCAGTGGCCTGGGTAAGATAAAGAAGAAACTCCATAAACATGATTGCATGTTCTTCCATATTTCACAAAAGATGGGAATTTGAGATTTAGCAAGGTGTCATTTCCCTTTCTAGGCTTATTTATCTATAAATAACTATAATATCTATAATAAAGTCTATGTGAATGTATCCAGTGCACAGTTTTCATCCTGTCTCAGTGCTTCTGACGTAAGCCTTTATGGCAGACTCTCTGCCCAAGAAAATTTCTGTGTTTTCATTTTTTTATAAGATGCATGCCACTTAAAATAAAATTTTAGTGTTTTCTTTAATATCCTTCAAGTAAATCTTTGAACAATATGCTTTGCATATTAGTAATCCTATTGAAAATAGAGAGCTAAAACTCAGACCAGGAAAAACAGAAGAAATTTCTCCATGTTACATTACTGAATATATACTTTTGAATCTAGCTAACATAAAAGGCTGTTCTCACATAAAAGATTTAAAAGGTGGTTGAAGGCAAATCTGAGTGTACTTCAAGAAATCAAATTTGACACCAAGTGAAATACACAAAAAAATATCAAATCTGTTGAGAATATCAAATCCCCTGTTATCACATGCCAGAAGCTTGTAGTTTACAATCCTAATTGTCCTTATTTCCGATAGTTTATAGTAACATTGTACTGAAATTGGTAAACAATTTTGTCCTGTATGTTCTCAATCCATGTGAATGAAGGTAGACAAGCTGATAATACAAATATGGTGTGCAAAGTGTCTCTAGAAACTCTGTCAGGGGCTATGTTGGTGATGATTCCCAAAGTTATTGTGTAATGGGAGAATGCATAAATTCGTGGCTATGGGAATATATCTCCAGAGCATGGCCTTTTGTGCTCCATTTTATTAGCATTAGAGTCATGCCCTCCCAAAATAAATCCAGCATTGCCAAGCATCCCACTGGGCAGATATATGAGCTTCCTTCTGCTACTCACACCTTCTGTTGCATGAGCACACAAAGGAGAGGAAAGAAAGTTCAAGCAACACAGAATTCAACAAAGCTATTTCCCTGCCATGAGCAAACCCAGCCAGGTTTTAAGATCCACTTAAACTCTGTTGCCAAACATCCAAAGCACACCGAATACCACCATCTCAGGGCAGAGGAAATGGAGTGATAGCTTTTCCTTTTAAAGTGCCATGCAAGTTGCTAAGTTGGAACAGAGGGTTGTATGAATTAATTCACAGCAAACACTTATGCTCATCTGTCTGTCTGTCTGTTTCTCTCTTTCTGTAACATATACACAAACATACACACTTGCACACCTGCAGTCTCTTACACAATTCTCTCACTAACCTCTCTCACTTCATCCTCCCCACTCCCCTTACTAGCTTCCTGCTACATTTTAAACATGGGAAACAAGAAAACGGATGATCAGAAATTAGTCAGGGGAGATGAATTCCTCCCCACTCCCCTTACTAGCTTCCTGCTACATTTTAAACACGAGAAACAAGAAAACGGATGATCAGAAATTAGTCAGCTAGCTGGTAGGGATCTGGTTACTTGCTTTTCTCCCATTAATGGGAGCAGAAAATCAATGACCAGTTTTTTCTTCAAGCAGAGTCAGCATGCTAATCAGATGGCCAACAGGAAGCATTCTTTTCTCAGGAGGTCTGCAATTTTTGTAATCAAGAGAGAAGTACCACAGAGTATAGTAAACAATGTACAATGCACATAAAATGGGCAGAACTTCAGTTGTACTGTCATAGCCATGATCTTGACTGTTTTGAATGCACCCTGTGGACACTCCTGAATCAAGAGGTTCAAGTGGAAAGGAATTTAAAACAGACTGAAGACAGGCAGGCAGGCAGGCAGGAAAACTTTTATTTTGTTTAATCTTAGATGGGTCAGAGATGAATTTTGACAGGCTTTTAGATTTCTGTTATTTTATCTTGCTATTAATCCCCTTTTTTGTAATCCACAGAGATCACTCCAGTTGTCCCTCTGAATGTTGATTTTCCAACCATCTTGATGCAGGAAACAATTGTAATGTAATGTAAGTATGACTGAAAAACCAAAGATCCCTCTTCCCCAAATAAGAAAGTGCATGGAATTATGGCATTTCTAACCCTAATCAAATGTGTGATCCAACCTGCCTACTTTGCACCCTTGACCCTACAAATTGTGGGTGTTATTCCTCACAACCCCTTAAGCATTTTTCCAACAACTCAAATGTTGCCCTTCACTATCTTACAGAATAGTTGGCACTGTTCATTTTGATTTTACTTTGGTACTTAAATGTAATAAGAAAATGATTAATTTTAAAATTGCAATAGAGGGGAAATCCTTTTTCTTATCCACCAGATCATCTTTGTATTCTATGGTTATTCTAGAGTAGCACACAACTTGAGCTCCCACTAATCCTTGTGGCTTACCTCACAATTCTAACAGCTGTGTGTGCATGTGTGTGCACGCTCATTGCTTGACTAAATCACAATATTGCTTTCCACACACTCCCAAACTGTTATTGCAAGAAGCCATCATCTTACAATGATTTCTCCCTAGCTTTCACTGAGCAGATGAGATCAAGCACATTTAGTGCCAGTGGAAATCAAACAGCGTATGTGAATGGAGAATATTCGTAGCAGATTTGTCCTACAGCATCCATTATAGGAAAAGGCTGGTGTTTGCACATTGCAAGGGTACTTTAAATTGGGAAACAGGTAATGTCTCCACTTCCTTCCACCCACCTTAGTCAGAGCCACATTTTTTTATTTGCTTGGGCAGCTAAGTTTTTATTGATTTTCATCTGTGTCTGTGTTATTATGAATATTTTCAGAGTAACTATGAAAACTATGACACTATGTGGTTAGACTATGAATAAAGATTATTAAAGTTTCCTTTGGGTTCTTATTTCCAAAAATGTGCATGAAATGGTAAATTATCTCAAAGGAAAGGTAAACTAGGGGCAAGATTAAGTCTTCACACCTCTCAAGCCATAGCGTCTTTCCCACACTTCAAATAACGTGATGAACATTTCTTATACTAGCTTGATTTCTTAGTTTTAATTAATAGCTATTTTCAATCAAATTTCTCCATTTTCAGATATGACAATAATTCACATGCTTGAAAGAAATAAAGATCAATCACCATTCCTCCAATATTTGAAATCTCCTATTTTCAAGTATGAGATATTGACAATAATTCACATTCTTAAAAGGAATGCAGATGTCCCCCAATATTTAAATTACATTGAATTATCCTTGAAACAAAAGATTCTTGGAAATCCATTTACTGTATATGTGTGTATAATGTTTAAAAGCATGAATTTGTTGCTTGTACACTGGTTATCATGTTCTTTGTCCCATTTAAAAATAAGGTCATGAAAATAAGGTCACAGTTAAAAAGGTTGTCAGCACATTGCTTTCATTTTTATATCTTTTTCTGGAACTTTTCTGTTTTGCTTTGTTTTCTCCAGATAGTAGTTAATGAAATGTTAGATTGAAATTAATTCCATAAAAAGGAGATTAATTGGGGATAATGGGAATTGCACAAGTTAGGAAAATACTCTTCTGGAATATCGTACTCTATTATATATAATTTATGACATTATGAAACTGAAAGGGGTTCCAGGGATGGGGGGGGGGGAAACAGGTCAGGAGGGATGGGAGAGCCAGGCACCTAGGTGTGGTCGAAGGAGGAGGGAGCGGAGTGGGGGAGGAGAGGGAAGATAGCATTCCTGTGCAGGGCTCTTTGATACCAACGGTCGTGGGGAGGGGCAGGTGCGAGGACAGATCAAGAGCGCGTAGTCGGTTGGGAGACCGGGGTTTTTGGTCATACCCAGTCGTTTGTACCAACCCCTGCATACTAGGTGGTCAGGATCTACAGACCCAAGGCCTGAGACTGCTGTTATGCAACGCGAGGTCCGTTGTCAATAAGGCCCCCCTCATCCACGATCTAATTTTGGAGGGGGAGCCGGACCTCGCAGGAATAACCGAGACCTGGTTGGGCCACGAGGGAGGCTTACCCCTCGTGGAAATGTGCCCGCCAGGTTATCGAGCATTTCACCAGCCTCGGGCCCAGGGAAGGGGCGGAGGGGTAGCAGTGATTATCCGGGAAGACTTGGAGCCGAGAGAGTTCACTGTGCCACAGACATCCGGGTGTGAGTCCCTTGTCGTGAGATGGGGCCCAGGGAGGCAGTTGGGCCTGCTGATAGTATACCTGGCTCCTCGCTATACATCAGCGGCCCTGCCTGAACTCCTCGAGCTGATCTCATCGGTGGCGGTTGAAACCCCCAAACTCTTAGTGATGGGGGATTTTAATCTGCCGTCGATGGGAGAAGCGTCTGAGGGGGTTCGGGAGTTCATGGCTTCCATGACAGCCATGGACCTGACCCAATTAATTCAGGGCCCTACTCACGAGGGAGGCCACACGCTGGACCTTGTCTTTGTCTCTGGCCAGTGGACGAGTGATCTGGGAATAGGGGATCCAACTATTATTCCCCTGTCATGGTCAGATCTCTCACTTCTCCGGCTTGACTTCCCCGGTGCTACCCCCCGCTGCGGGGAGGCGGAACCGGAAGGTATTAGATGGTTCCGCCCCAAGCGCCTGATGGAACCAGATAGGTTCCAGACGGAGCTTGGGCCACCTCCTGTGGACCTGACCCGCCACCGAGTGGAGGACCTGGTAGACGCATGGAATAGTGCGACTACCGGGGCCCTAGACCGGGTGGCGCCTTTGCGGCCTCTCCTGCGGCGACGAACCACCCTGGCCCCTTGGTTTACCGAGGAGCTAGGGGTGATGAAACGCCACAAGAGACGCCTAGAGAGTCGTTGGAGATCCTCCCGTTCCGAATTTGACCGAGCACAGGCACGAGCCTATTTGAGGACGTACCTTGTGGCATTAAGAGCGGCCAAACGTCAATATTGCGCCGCTCTTATTGCGTCCGCAGATAACCGCCCTGCCGCCCTGTTTCGGGTGACTCGCTCCCTCTTGTTTGAGAGACCGCGGGAAGCCCCTTTACAGGGCAGAGCAGAGGAGTTTGGGAAATATCTACAGGACAAAGTCGCTCAAATCCGGATGGGATGGGCCCCTTTCAGTGGTCCAGTTGAGACGCCCGTGGCGAGTCTTGAGGGACCGCTTTGGGAGGAGTTTGACTCGGTTGCCATCGAGGATTTGGACAGGTTGCGTGGACGTCTGCGACCCACCACATGTTTATTGGACCCGTGTCCCTCCTGGCTTGTACTGGCATCCTGGGAGGTTACGCGCGACTGGCTCCTGGGCCTAGTGAACGCTTCGTTGGGTGAGGGGTTTCTGCCGGCCGCCTTGAAAGAGGCGGTTGTGAGGCCCCTGCCCAAGAAGCCTTCCCTGGACCCAACGGATCTAGTCAATTATCGTCCAGTCTCCAACCTTCCTTTTTTAGCGAAGGTTGTAGAGAGTGTGGTGGCACAACAGTTTCCACGTCACCTGGAGGAGAATGATTATCTAGAACTGCGCCAGTCCGGCTTCCAACCCGGGCACAGCACGGAGACGGCCTTGGTCGCGTTGGTTGATGATCTCTGGAGGGCCAGAGATAGGGGTTGTTCCTCTATCCTGGTCCTATTAGATCTCTCGGCGGCGTTCGATACCATCGACCATGGTATCCTGTTGCACCGGCTAGAGGGGCTGGGAGTCAGGGGCACCGTTTTACGGTGGTTTGGCTCCTACCTCTCTGGCCGGACGCAACGTGTGTTGGCAGGGGAGCAGAGATCGACCCGGAGCCCCCTCACATGTGGGGTGCCACAGGGGTCGGTGCTCTCACCTCTCCTGTTCAACACATACATGAAACCGCTGGGCGAGATCATCCGTGGTTTTGGGGTGGGATATCATCTGTATGCTGATGATACTCAGCTATACATTTCCACCCCAAACCACCCCAATGACGCCGTTGAAATGATGTCCCGGTGTTTGGAGGCCGTACGGGTCTGGATGGATGGCAAACGACTAAAACTCAACCCTTCCAAGACGGAGTGGCTGTGGCTTCCGGCCTCCCGGTTCAACCAGTGGCTTCCATCTCTGGCCATTGGGGGCGTGCAACTGGCCCCCATGGAACAGGTGCGCAATTTGGGCATCCTCCTGGATGCCCGGCTGTCCATGGATGACCATGTAACAGCCGTGGCAAGGGGGGCATTCCATCAGGTTCGCCTGATGCGCCAATTGCGCCCCTTATTGGACCGGGATGCCCTACGCACAGTCACCCATGCGCTAGTGACGTCTCGCCTGGACTACTGCAATGCTCTCTACATGGGGCTTCCCTTGAGATGCACTCGGAGACTGCAGTTGGTCCAGAACGCGGCCGCGCGGGTGATTATGGGGAGGACTAGATACTCCCCTGTAACACCTCTCCTGCGCGAGCTGCACTGGCTTCCTGTGGTCTACCTAGTGCGTTTCAAGGTTTTGATTATGATCTTTAAAGCGCTTCATGGCACAGGACCTAGTTACATGCAGGATCGCATCCTGCCCCATACATCCCTATGACCAATCCGCTCACACAGAGAGGGACTTCTTCGGGTGCCGTCCGCTAAACAGTGTCGGGGGGCGACACCCAGGAGCAGAGCCTTCTCTGTGATGGGCCCAGCCCTGTGGAATGACCTCCCCTGTGACATCAGGATTATTTCCGATCTCCGCTCCTTCCGTGTACAGCTGAAGACCCACCTCTTTCAATTATCTGGCCTGGCTCAACCGTAATTTTTTTCCTTATTCCTCCTGACAGTTGTTTTAAATTTTTAAATTTTTAAATTGTGTTATTGTAAATGGGATATTTTAATGGTGATTTTTAATTGTTTAAATGTGATGTAATTTGTTACCTCCTCCGTGCATGTATGTCTTTGTATATGTGTATGTTTATGTGTCTGTACATATGTTTTATGTTTTTTATGCTCTACTGTACGCCGCCCCGAGTCCTGTCTGGAAAGGGAGCGGCTAATAAATTCAAATTTATTATTATTATTATTATTAAAAGAATCCTACATAAAATCAGTTCCATTTGGAAAATTAAGCTCTATCTTCCCCCTTAGTTCTCCTAAGATGAGGCATCATTATCAGACACCATGGTGTTTGTTTTCTTCCTTTTTAAATTGCTGATTCATGGTTGAATGGATTAAAGATTTGCAAAGTTGGCTTGCAGATCCACTGGATTCAGGCCAGCTGCACTTTGGCATGCAAAGCCATTTACAAGAAACAAAATCTTCTGGAGCTGAAGTTTTGCGTGTTGATGCACAGGAAAGTCAAACTGTGCACAGTCAAAATAATCTTCCAAGATTTGATTACTGAATTAGTAATTGTTCCAAGTTTAGTTTAGCCAACACGTTAGGATGATTAAAGTTATCAAAATCCCATTACAGGTATGAAACTATGAAGAAGAAAAAATAGCACTGCATCTGAGACCTGGTGGCTAAACACGGTGATAACACAGTTATTAGGATTAATAACCTAATACTGTTTTACAACTATGCCTAATGTCATGGCTAAAAAACTGCTACGTTGAAATCCAGATTCCAATTTCAACTTGTCCATGAATACACTATGACTCTTGGGAAAATCTTATATAGAACAAGTCGATGGACCACAGAATGACCACAATCTGCAAGTGACTCTAATAGTGTCCATGTATACTTGATGCTTTGGCGTCTTCACTATATACCATTAATTTGGGGACAAAGGGATATTTCTAACCTGCACTTGTTTATTCTTTTTAAACATCCATTGCATTTATCATTACATTTGTAAAATTAGTTTTGTTTACGATATTTTTAAAAAAATCTAAACTCTTCAGTCAGTATTGCTAAATTAGCCCTTTCCCCTTTGCCATCATAAAATGCTATGGTGCCATCTAAGTTTTGTACCACCTCTTCTTCCCTTTTGCTTATCTCCTAAAAAGCAACAAGGCTTTTATCATTTTCAGCAGGATTTACAGAAAGGTTTGTTTGTTTGCTTGCTTTTCAGTCCATTTAAAGCCCAGAGCCTTTTGACAGCTTATGTAAAATATAAAACCAAATAAAACATCACAGTATAACAATTATACAAACAGTAAAACTCCACTTCCACACACCACTGAAAGAGAAAATTACAAATAAAAAAGGAAATGAAGATAGCCTAATAAACTCAAGAAAAGACTCCTTTGAGAAACTGCTTCCAAAATAGCCACAAGAAAGGGACTAGCTTCCCCACTTAACCCAATAGGACAGCCCTGTGGGAATGTGGGAATCAGTAACAGTTTGATCTAATTGGTCAGGCTGGTATTGGTTGGAGTAGATGGTTCTGCAGATTTACAAGAACAAGCCATTAAAGTCATTAAAGTTAAAACCAACAGATTAAATTTTATCCAGAAACCATACAATGTGCATACAATAGGAGATGCAGAACTGGTATTATGTGCTCCCAATATCAGTTGATGTATCAAAAGTCACTTCTCAGTGACAAGAAGGGATCATTACTTCTATCCAGGACTCCATAAGATAATCTAAGAGGGCAACCAGTGTTGTCTCCATCCAAAACCTGGGCCCTGAACTCTGATTGAACAGGATCCAGATAATTTGCTTTCTCTAAGATTTTGCAAAGTTGATCCATCACTATCACCTCAACAAATTTTGAATCAGTTGTAGTTTCAAGTACTTTTTAAGGTCATCCTCAACTACAGTGTATTAAGATAATTAGCCAGGTGGTGATAATTATATGAAATACTCCTGCCCCTGGTAGGATTGCAACTTGTACCCCAGCTAAAGCTGGGCATAGGTTTCTGTAGCCACAACTTCCACTTTTTTCAGCAGGAACCATGAGTCAAGAAGGCTCTCAAGTCAGGAATCTCTCCTACAGAGTCCTCAAGGAATGACTGATAGTGTCTGAAAATCCCAATGTATTCCCTGCAACTCAGCCTTGCTAGGGTCCAATCTATTCTCTCCCATCCAGACCCTTTCAGCTGCCATCCAATGAAGAAGGGGCAGAATCATTGCAGAACAATGCCACCTATTCCCGACCTCTGAAGACTGGTCCAATATCAATTGATGTATCAAAAGTCACTTCTCAGTGACAAGAAGGGATCATTACTTCTATCCAGGACTCCATAAAATAATCTAAGAGGGCAACCAGTGTTGTCTCCATCCAAAACCTGGGCCCTGAACTCTGATTGAACAGGATCCAGTTAATTTGCTTTTTCTAAGATTTTGCAAAGTTGATCCATCACTATTACCTCAACAACTTCCCAAAAATGCAGTATTATTAATATTTGTGTCCCAATAGTTAGAGCTATCAATTTTTTATTTAAAAAAATAGACCACTAGATGTCAACAAATGTTAGAACTTCTTATATCTTCTTGCTAACATTCAATGGTTGTTAGGATTTTTTACAGTCCAGATCGAATAGACCTACCAATCTTACATGTTAAGAAAGAGACCTATCAGACAACTTTTCTTCTGCATGATTATTTACAATTATATACAATTATAAGCTGGTAATTATTTACAGTTGAACTCTAATTCAAAATCAAAATCAAATTTCACTTTCAATAATGCTAATGCTACTGAATCCCAAATTAATCAAACACAATTTAGCCTAACATTTTGTCTGAATCTAGCCCACAATATACAGGAACATGTATTGTATCAACCCAGTAAATTTGGCTATTTGAGTAAACTATAATTATGTGAACAATGAGAAATGTTTGGCCATATGACTTTATAATATAGAGCAACAGACTGAACTTTCCTTCCTTACCTTGTTTTGGAAGATGCAGAAGCAACTACTTCACAGTATGCTGTTCTTTCATACATGGATGAAACTCAATGAAAGCTGGTCATCTCCATCATCTACAGATTGTACAATATAAACTGAAATAATGGCCATTTTTATAATGTCAAACTAAATAATGGTGTCAAATTGAACTAAATTGGAAATTAGACAATGAGGTTGGTAGATTACTGGAACAACTGATTAGTGATTAATGATGGCAGAGATTATTCAACTTCCACCTTAAATTACAGTGCTGAAATTAAAAAGAACATGTAGGATATAGAAATGGAACCTGTAGGATGAACGGTGAACTACATTCTGTGCTATGCTCAACGTATATTCCTGAGATCAGAAATCTTTAATCCTAAGTGACTGTCTTCTTCATCGGGCTCCCTCTGGAGAATCTAAGGTTTCTAATAAAAAAGGAAAAGCAGAATCTACAAGCTTGAAGTCTACCTTTCCTTTGGTTAAGTGAGTGGTCCCCACTATATACTAGGATGTTTTTTGTTCATATGAGAAACATAACACAGATTGTAAGCAGAATCTCAAAACTCTTTAATCACTAGAATGATCTTCCTAGTTCTGGAACTGAATTGGTCACTTGACAGATATAAATCAGTAGAGTTGAGCATTTTTTGAGATAAGCTTATATTGATTCTCTATTGCTGCTATTTGTAGCATAGATACACAGGCTTATTCAAGTACATACAGTACACTGCAGCATTATGACCTCCAAGGAAAGGAAGACTTTTTCACATTCCCCCAGGATTAATTCACATTATTCTGTCTATTGGTATATAATCACCATGCACTTTAGAGTACTTAGTAACCATCTAACCAAAAGTTGTTTGCTAAAGCAGAAACTAGTAGCATGTTTCCCAGTATATACTCTCCTGGGCAGCCTAGTTTTCTTCCATGTTATTGATGACTGAATAACAATACTAGCCATTTTTCCTTCCTTCCTCAAGATGAGCCACTCATACTAGGAAGTAATGTTTGCTTGCTATCCATGGAATAATAAAAAAGTCAAAGTTAACTTTTATTAATTCAACTTGCATCCCCTGAGAAGTAAATCCAGGATGCAGAAGAGCCTAGGGCACTTTCCTGCCCTTGAACATGAGGTACTGTTATCCATGGCAATGTAGCAGTTTTATATGTTGAAAATGATAGTGGTGTATCATTATTGTTATTTTAGTTGGTTGCACAGTCAGCCAGATGTTTAGATTGGATTTGGCATTTTTACCCACCTATTGAGTCCTTACCAAGGAACTGGGATAGTCTTTTATTTTTTAAAAAAAGACTAAAATAAAGCCTCCTATGACTCCAGTGGTGCATTGATGTTTATTAGCAGCTATTTCATTAAGACTGCATACATTTTTGAACTAATCGTAATCATGGAGAGCCATGCTGATCATTTCACATTGATCTTTCTCCTGGTTGTTTTTCCAATTCTGGACCTCTCTACAGAATTACACAGAGAAATTCTCATAATTTGTCCTTATCTCTGCAACCCTGAGTTGAAACTGTCCAGGAGAAGACCGAAAGCTATTATGAAGATGCTTATACCAAATACGTTCTAGATAGAAAAGTTGTTTTAGGATATTTTTCCAGTTTTTTTTTAAATTTCTTTTATCACCGGTTCTCTCCTACCTTTTTCTGACACTTTCTCCTTATAAGCCACTTATTTAGACATATTTGAATACAAATACTTCTGGCTTTTGGTGCAGTGGATTGTTCTATGCCTAACACAGCCTGTTCTTCCTTTTAGATAACAAGCGTACCCTGTTAAGCAGTGATCAAAGGGCTGACTCAGCATACCTTCTCAGCAATGACAGTGAGTTTCTGTCTCCAGGACTGTGGGCAGGCTTAAATAGGAAATGCAAAATTACATTATTCCGATAAACATTGCAATGTTGATGTAATTGTTTCTTAAATCTCACATGCATTGAAATGAAAATTTAGATTTTGAGTTTCTGCAACATACAGCTCTTACATCAGGAAAGTTATCAGAGTACTCTTGCCAGAGAAACTAGCTAGACATTTAATGCACTATCTGAGTATACTGGAGAGATAAAGATCAGGTGAACAGAGATTTACTGCCTGCCTAAAAGCAGCATCTGCAATGTTTTCTTGATCCTGAAACAGGTTATATGCAGAACAGTGACTTTGTAGAGATCTGCATATTTATAAAATGTTCCCATTTATTTTTTATTCTTTACTTTCTTAACCCTGTATCAAAATTATAACTGGCAATTGGATTGGGTAATGTGTGAGGATATGGTAAATTCTGCCACATCATCAGTGTACACCAAAGTAGTGCTTAAGATTTTCCCTCTAGAAAAATCCATAATAGTGTGTTTTTCTTTTTTTAAAAAATCCCTTTGATGCTCACATTCTATTACATCAGTTTCTCCTACTCTGCACTCACATGAAGTAACTCACTGGTCAGTATTTTACAGGCTCTTCTGAATACAAGAGAACTGTCCCTTCCACTGTTCTTCCAACACCCACTCATGCAAGCACATATACATATACAGAGAGAAACAAGCTGTTCGTTCAGCACTCTTAGTATATTAGACTTGGCTGATAATTTAATCAGCACCATGGACAGCGAATTCTCAACTCCTTTGCCGGATCTTAATGTGAAATCTCCATTCAGGTCAGTGTGACCCAGGAATCTATTCCCGCTTCCCCAGCAACTGCAGAGGATTAAATGCAAATCAAAGCAGTTCATTTTGTCAGCTTATTTTTTCCTCTCCACCTTTCCCTTTTGTCCCGAAGCCCTCCCTGCTCCTCTGGCATTACAACAGAAGTCAAAGGAAAAGAGCAAGCTGATTTCTGACTCGTTCTAAAGTATCTGTGGGAAACACCGGTAAGAACAAGGAAGAAAGTGAAACTTACTGCTTGCTGGTGTGGAGAGCCAACCCATGCACCTGTATGTGTGCACTGTCCGATAGGGCTGAAGACTTCAAGCCGACAGGGCAGTCTCTCAAAAATGCTGCAGTTGCTTTTTCCACCCGCCCCTCCAGGGCTCCCATACCTCACTGTATTCTGCAGAGCTCTAATCTCATTGGCTGAGAGGTTTCTCAATAGAATAAAGCTTCTGCATTAATTGGGAAGGGGCTCCCTCGTCCTTCCCCCTCCCCCTCCTCTTCTGTGGTGCAGTCCATTATCCAACCCTGGAGGTTGCCTTTAGCCCATCCCCTCTAACCAACTCTTTTCCAAGTGCCTGCAACCAGGCTTGCTGAGCTTTGCAGTCTGAATCAGGCACGGAGGCAAGGAAGCAGAGGAAGTCTGCCCAACCGATCAATAGAAAAGCCTGCTAAGTCAGCTGCAAAAGCAGGCAGATGGGAGGGTACATTTGCACAACACTCTGTGTGTGTGTGTTTGTGTCTGTGTTTCTGCGTGTAAGACAATGAGGTTCTGGCATTGATGAAAACGTCAATTCTCCCAGGAGGAGACTAATGATATTAATAAAAATGTCAGTGATCATATACCGCCAATATCATAGGGAGCTTGCAGCGTTACTCAAATGGCTCAAATGAAGCAAATAGTCTTTTGATTGTAGTGCCCCCTATAAATAAAATAAAAGAAACTTAACAAGGTATTATCCAAGCTCCATTCAAGGTCAAAGCTGCAGACTAGGTATTATTCCTCCCACCCACCTACCCACCCCAGCATTGAAATGTCTCGTCCTTTTTGACTGTAGCAGGACATTCCCCATTTCTTGGCACAATGACTCAGAGTCAAGTTTTTGGTAAATCTTTGGCTCAGAAAAAACGATGAACTCCTGACATTCCTTTCTGAGCAAATACAAGCTGGATCTTTCCCTAGCTTTGCATTGTGCTAAAAGAAGAATACGGGACTGCCCCAATTAAATAGATTATAGCTTTAAGTAAAATACAAAGGATTTGGTGGTGGTGGTGGTGGGAATAGGAAAATGAAAGACAAATTGTCATTTCATTAGAAGTCAGGAAAGCTTTGGAACTGCCATGCAAGGTTACAAATGGCAATTTCACGTTAACTGCTATGAACTAGCTATTTGCTTACTTATTGTAGTGAAATGGCCATGACCTTCAACCTAAAAACATTTAGTGATTCCCTCATTTCAGCATTCCAGAGCCAGGCAATGCATTAGGGTGAATCATGTACAGTAAGATATTTGTTAATGAACAGCAGGTATTGCTCAGGCTAAGATGAGAATTAAAACCAATATGCAAAACATTCCGTAATGAAATCCAGAATTTGTTGATGATTCAGATCTAGCATCATTGCCACTCCATTTTCCCTTAATATATGCAAGTTATCAATCAGGTACATTATGTAAATGTCACTAACTGGCTAGGGAATTGTGCATACACATCCCAGCCCCGCATCAAAATCAAAGATATTGATCACTGCCATCTGATAAACAGAAATAGATTTTCTGCATTTGTAGAATGGACTTGATTGTTCATCTCTGTAATAGACCCTTTTATTATTGTAAGATTACAAGCATTATTTTTATCTGTGTTCGTCCTTACCATGCCAAGACAAGTTACACAACACATCATTGAAAATACTGATATAGCCCAGTTCCACTACTGAATACCATTATGACTGTTTTGTACTACAGTCTGAACTGAAGTTTTGTACTACAGTTCTTTTGGGGATCTTTTGGGATCATCTAGATTAATATCTTTTTATAGCATCTAACTCAAAATTGAAATATTGATATAAATATAAAAGGCAGACTAGTTAGAGCAATAGTCCCCCTGTAATGATGTATGGCTGTGAGAGTTGGAGGCTAAGAACAGCTGATCGAAGAAAAATGGATGCTTTTGAACTTGCATACTGTAAATTATTGTGTATACTATGGTCAGCCAGAGCAACCAACAGAAAAGTGCTGAATCATGTAAAAGCAGTCACATCATTAGGTGCCAAAATCACAAGACTATGTCTGATTTGTCATGTCATGCATGCAAATTCTTTGGAGAAGTCAATGTGGCTAGGAAAGGTTAGTGGAGGAAGAAGAAGGGACGAGCAAAGAACTCACCGGCTTGATAGATACAAAAACACCCAACAACTGAAAGAAGCTGTGCTTGAAAGGGGCGCTTGGAGAGACCTTGCCCATAAAGTCACCATGAGCTGGACACAACTGAACAGTTAAAACTACCCAAAGAGCTGCTGATTCTGTTCTATAGAGGAATTTTTGAGTCTGTCATCTGCACCTCTATAACTGTCTGGTTTGGTTCTGCAACCCAATAAAACGGACTTCAGAGGATAATTAGAATTGCAAAAAAATTTTACTACCAACCTGCCTTCCATTGAGGGAGGACTGAGTCAAAAAGAGGGCTGTGAAAATATTTACAATCCCTCGCATCCTGGACATAAACTATTTCAACTCCTACCCTCAAAACGATGCTATAGAGCACTGCGCACCAAAACAACTAGATGCAAGAACAGTTTTTTCCGAATGCCATCACTCTGCTAAACATTTAATTCCCTCAACATTGTCAAACTATTCACTAAGGCTGCATTACTATTAATCTTCTCGTTGTTGCTATCACCCATCTCCTCCCACATATGATTGTATGACCGTAACTTTGTTGCTTGTATCCTTACAATTTATATTGATTGCTTCCTAATATGATTTGATTGCTTATTTGTACCCTATGTCTATCATTAAGTGTTGTACCTTATGATTCTTGACAAATGTATCTTTTCTTTTATGTACACCGAGAGCATATGCACCAAGACAAATTCCTTGCGTGTCCAATCACACTTGGCCAATAAAGAATTCTATTCTATCTATTTTATTCTACTAGTCTCATAAACAGGTTTATATATTGCTTTTTATAGTTATTAAAGATCAAAAATGTTTTCATTGACAATTAGCTAATTGTTCTTCTGAAAATTATATTGGGCTATTTTGGATACCCAGACTTAGAAGATAGTTATTCACAGGGATAGAGGAAAGAGTCTAAAAATATCAAGATAATCGCTGTACCTGTAAAACTGAAGCCCTGCCCCTTTTATATCTGAAAAGAGATGGGGTTCAATTGTGCATCGAAGCCACCATCTTGAATTTTTTTGGCACATGCTCCTTCTCCCCTGATGATAGTGATTACTTCCAAAGATTTTGTGTTATATATGGATTCAGAGGCCCTCTGATCTGATTTAGCAAGACTTCTCATATGCTGATAGGCCAGGATAACAGAAACCTGGAAAAAAAATCAATTGCTAAATCCTATTGAACTATGTGGTTCATATAAGTATTCACAAAATACATTGCAGGATACAAGAGTACGTTTGAGCTTTGTCCATCCTCTCCCACTATGTATTTAGACTTTAATGAGAACTGAGGACTATATACATAATTCATGAACATTATATATTTTTAGACCACATTATTTTCCCAAGTAGTTCAGATTGTTTCCAGTTTCATCATCTCAACATACCTTTAGCCACACATGGAAACAAGGAAATGTCTGGCTCAAGATTAGCCCATAGACTCATTGCTAAACAAAAGTTTAAATCCAGATATCTAAATCTCAATCAGCCAACATGGCCAGTCATTACAGACCAGAAAAAATATAGTCCAAAATTTCAGAACCAGGTTAATGATGGCTGAGCTAAGCACTGTTCCATGGTGCCTTATTTGAGTCATTCATTTTTGTATGATTAACCATCTTTGGCTTGATACCTTGTTCTTGTTGACTAAGAGTCGTGGAATACTATATATATAGAGGGCATCAGGATAGAGAAGATAAGAGTTCAGCTTTGCATGAACAGTAATGTTTTTTTTTTTCAGGGTTCATATGATACATATGCACATGTATTAAACATGTGTAACAATCTAAATTTGCATTACATTCTTTCACCTGTTTTTAGCTTTCATCTACGATGACATAGATGAAATCCATATGGATCCAAATGGATCTGGGCATCAAATCCAATCTCTACTAAATACACACAATTGTGATTTGGCCCTGAATGAACACATTATGATGTAGCTTACATGATTGTAAATTAGAAATGGGGTTGCTGTTATTAATTCAGTATGCAGCTAAATTGCCACTACCGTGTGTTACATGCAACATAACACAGGGATTTTTCTTTGAGAGTGGATTTTTTAGAGTAGAGATAAGCATTGGGGGGGGGATGGGAAGACTTTTTAGAATTTCGGGAAAAGGTTGTGGTCAGGCTCAAAGCATAATTGTCAAGGGAGACTTGCTCCACATGGACACGTGAAAACACATTTGGAAAACCAGATCAAAGGAGAATGAAGTCTTTAAAATGGACATGTAAAGCCTAAAGCACATTGGAAAAGGGAGGGTAAACTCATATTTTGTTGCTGTTGATGATGACAAAAACCATTCCAGAGAGATATCCCACTGTACAAAGATACAATCAAGATTCTAAGGCCGGGATGGCGAACCTATGGCACACGTGCAACAGGTGGCACGCGGAGCCATTTCTGAGGGCACGCCAGGCATTGCCCTGTCAGCTCCAGTGTGCATGCATGCACTGGCCAGCTGATTTGCAGTTGTTTTCTCCTTCCAGAGGCTTCTCTGAAACTTCTGGAGGGCAAAAAACTATGGGTGGTTTTTTGCTCTCCGGAGGCTTCAGGGAAGCCTCCTGAAGCCTCTGGAGGATGAAAAACAGCCCAATGGGCAAACCAGAAGTCCATTCCTGAACTTCCGGTTTGCACATTGGATGATTTTTTGCCCTCCAGAGGGAGAGAAATGGCCCAACGGGCAACCTAGAAGTTGGAAAATGGGTCATTCCCTTCCTCCCAAGGACCTATGGGGGGATGGGGAATGCCTTTTTCACCCTCCCCAGCTCCTAGAAAAAATCATGTTAGCCATTACTGTTCTATGATGTTTGTGTGTGTGTGCATACGTTTGTGTGTATGTGTAAGTAATGAAAGATAAATTGCAACATTGCAGTTCAAACTCTGTACTGTATCTTCCATACTAGCCTGTAACAGAGTAACATCTCAGTAGCTTTTCATACCATCCGTCATGGTATTCTGGACTGGCTCTGAAAGTTGTGTGTTGGCAGCATGATGCTTTTTTGTTCTCCACCTTCCTCTTGGATCAGTTCCACTTGGTGGTGATGGGAAGGAGAGGTCCAGTTCATAACTCTTACTTTGTGGGGTGCTGCAAGGCTCTGTCCTTTCTTCCCCTCCTATTTAGTCTCTACATGATGCCACTGGATGAGATCAATCGTTGGAGATGAGGTATTATAAATATATTGAAGATATAATTTTGAAACCACTGAAGAAGAGTTTCTTGAGAACGTAGGACCATAAAGACACTGTGTAGCAATAACACTTAAACTTTTGTACTGCTAAGTGGTTTACAGAGTCAACATACTGCCCCCAACAATCTGGGTCCTCATTTTACCCAGCTCGGAAGGATGGAAGGCTGACTCAACCATGAGCCGGTGAGACTCAAACTGCCAAACCTCTGGCAGCCAGCAGTCAGCAGTCAGCAGAAGTAGCCTGCAGTACTGCAATGTAACCACTGTGCTACCATGAAACATTTAAAGATTAGAAAGGGATGTTAAATGTAGAGCTAAATTCTACCTGAAACAAAAATCTATACTTGATGAGAAAGTTTATGTAACTTGATGTAATGTTTTAGGATGTTTCAGGTAGAATTTTGCTCTGCATTTAACATCCCTTTCTAATCTTTAAATGTTTTAAGCTCCTTGCTTTGAACCCTGCTTTCAAGATTAAGCATTATTGCTGAACTCTGCTGAAATGTTTAATTATTTGATTGCCAAATGAATGTAAGTAGAAGAAGCCTTCTTCCCCTTCTATAGCCATGCTTCAACTCTTTAGATCTTGTATCTATTTCCTCTTCTCCCTACATGATACATGCCTAACATGTCATAAAATGTTTGCAGGATTTTGGAAGAACCTCTAGCTAAGTTTCTGTGCAATTCGGAGAACCCCCAAATCTCACTCCTAGCTGGCCCTGTCTACCCCTCCCCTCCCAGGAGTCCCCACGCAGCCTGTTTTGGATGCAGGTAAATGCAGGGTATGCGCGAAGGCTTGGGTAGGATGAAAAATGGGACTACCGGAAGTTCGGGAAGGCCAGAAATGGGTCTGGAACCTGAGGAGGCTATTTTCGCCCTCACGAAAGCTCAAGGAAAACCTCTGGAGCCCGGGGAGGGCAAAAATTCTCTCCCCCGCTGTGGTGTAAGAAGCTGACTAGACCACCTTCACCATGGCCACACCCACCCAGCAATTGGGCAGAGAACCCCTTGCTAAAATTTTTGAACTCCATCCCTGGCACTATCTAGTTGAAAGGAGGAGCGAATTAGTATATGAAGTGTGAGGCAGGGAATATAAACTTGCTACAAGTGCTTTTTACACTGTAAACTAATTCAGCTGGTCAAAACCTTAAATCGAAGAGATTCAAAAGTCATCAGTTATAAAAGCATCTTATAGAATGTGTGCCACAGGTAGCACATGGAGCCATTTGTTGTGAGGCGTTGCCTGTCTGCTCCAGCGTGCATGCACGTGCTGGCCAGTTGACTTCGGCTTTCATTTTTGGCTGTTTTTCGCCCTCCGGAGACTTCAGGGAAGTCTTTGGAGAGCCTCCAGGGGGAGGGGGAGGATGTTTTCGCCCTCTCCAGGCTCCTAGAAAGCCTCTGGAACCTGGGGAGAGCGAAAAACGGGTGCATTGCAAAAGTGGGGGGAGGGCAGGGGTCATGCGTGCATGCACGAGGGGGTCACATGCATAGAATTATGGGTATGGACACACCCGTGCATGACCCCCGCACTTCCCCCCCACTTTTCTCACACGATGGCAAAAAGGTTAGCCATCACTGTTATAGAGGAAATACATCTGAAATTTTAAATGCTAATTTATGCCCTTACAAAGAACATACTTTTTTTTATTAAAAAGCCCTGAATTATCTTGCAGAATTATCAATCTATTCAAACAGGCATTTTTCTCTTCTACCTGCCCCAAAAGCTCATAAGAAATAAAAATCAGGAAGAAAGTGTCTTCTTGTATAGGATTGTGAGACCAATCTGTGCTGAATATCAAATGTGAGATATTAGTTTTTCTAGCCGGAAGATGCAATGTTACTGGCTGTCATTATAATGACACTCTCTTTCTCTGAGTGAAAATAGTGATCTGTTTCCATCCTGAATCTGCTTTTGTTAAGGTACCCGGGGGTCTTTGCAAATATAATAAAGTCCATATTTTATATTTTGTTGTTAGCTCTCATTTAAAAATTCCCATATATGAGTGTCTAAAGGATTCAATCATATTTGCTTGCTTGCCTGCCTTTAATGGTTGCATGGCAAGGCAAAATACTGAGGAAGCTTGAATATTTATATTTTAAAAATTGTTTCAGCAATGTACCTTGGCTCCTGATGTCGGAGATACTTAAACTGCCATGCTCCAAATATGTTAGATTTCAAACCTGTAAATCTCAGATTGAGGAAATGCCTGACCTTTTTGAAGGGAACCAAGCTCCATGTTCCAGCTACTAAGGCAGCGATGGCGAACCTTTTTTGGCTCGCGTGCCATAAGTGGGGGGAGCGCAGGGGGTTCATGCGCGGGTGTGCCGCACCCATAATGCAATGCGTGACACCCCCAGTGCGTATGCATGCATGATAGGTGCGACCCCCCTTTTTTTGCATGCTTTTTTCGCTCTCCCCAGGCTCCAGAGGCTTTAAAGGAACCTGGGGAGGGCAAAAACAGTCTTCCCCCGCCAGCCCAGAGGCCCTCCGGAGGCTTCAGGAGCTTCGCTGAACCTCTGAAGGGCAAAAAACTACCCTACGAGCAATCCGAAAGTCACTTCTGGTTTGCTCGTAGGGCCGTTTTTAGACCTCTGGAGCCTTTAGGGACCTTCGGGAGGCTTCCCTGAAGGGTCCAAAGGGCTAACCGGCCCTACAAGCAAACCGGAAGTCCATTCCCAAACTTCTGGTTTGCCTGTAGGGTCATATTTTGCCCTTCGGGGGCTTCAGGGAAGCTCCTGTAGCATCTGGAGGACTTCCGGGGGGGCAGGGGAGGCTGTTTTCACCCTCCCCAGGCTCCTATAAAGCCTCTGGAGCCTGGGGAGAGCAAAATGATGCATTAAAAAAGGCTGAACTAAGCTGCCAGAACACACATGCACGCTAGCCAGCTGACAGGGCAACGCCTTGCATGCCCTGAGAAATAGCTCTGTGTGCCATCTGTGGCACGCATGCCATAGGTTCGCCATCCTGGTACTAAGGATTGTCATCTTGGCTGGACTCAGAAAGCAAGCCTTTTCTTGCCCTTTGGAACGCCATCCCTAGAGATCAGATTGCCCAGCCCCTTTCATAAATTCTTTAAAAGTAAAGGTTCCCCTCGCACATATGTGCTAGTCATTCCCAGCTCTAGAGAGTGGTGCTTCAAAGCCAAAGAGCCAGCGGTGTCTGAAGACGTCTCCATAATCATGTGGCTTGCATGACTAAATGATGAAGGTACATGGAACCCTGCTATCTTCCCACCATAGTGGTCCCTTTTCCTTACCTTTACCTTTATTTCGATTTTTATACCGCCCCCTCTCCCCAAAGGGACTCCCCAAAGGCCCCCTCTCCCCAAAGTCCCTACTTTTCTACTTGCATTTTTACATGCTTTTGAACTGCTAGGTTGGCAGAAGCTGGGAGCTCACTCTATTATGCAGCACTAGGGATTCTAACTGCCGAACGGCCGACCTTGTGATTGACAAGCTCAGAGTCTTAGCCATTGAGCCACCATGTTTAATAAATTAAATTAAAGGTATTTAATAAGGCCTTAAAGACTTAGTGCTCCCCCTAGGCCTGGGAACCAGGAGGAAGAGTTGAGTCCATGTATTGGCTGTATTATTACTGATGGCTCTGTTGTTAACCTGCCTGTTGTTTTAAGCTGCTTTATGTGTATTGTTATGTTTGTTGTTGTTTTATTTATCTTTAAAAAAAACTATTAGCCACTCAATTTGAGATTATTGAATTAGG
Organism: Natrix helvetica; assembly: GCF_964273705.1. Lineage (NCBI taxonomy): Eukaryota > Metazoa > Chordata > Lepidosauria > Squamata > Natricidae > Natrix > Natrix helvetica. The sequence goes on from NC_138549.1 coordinate 138,723,042, forward strand.
TTAGAAAGATTTAACCATCTCCAAAGTCCACAAATGACAAAAGGAACTTCTTTCCTTGATAAAGAATACATTTCATTTTATAGAATAAAATGCATCTCAGCAGCGTTACATGACAATCCTATCTTGCAATATGGCATTGTTGGTGAGTGAGTGGCCATAGAAATGAGGAGGAAAGTATCTACTCAATATATGGAATATCCATATACAGAAACAGAATGAGTAAATAAATAAAATTTCATCCTGAAACAAATCATGTTGGCTCCCAAAACTTGATCTAGGATTGCAGTCTTAACAAATAAATACTTGGCAGCACAGAAAATGAAGAATGATCAAACAAGCCATGTAGATAAAAATACATTATAGAAGTTACATTTTGTTCTCTTGGAATATGAGATATTAGTTCTATAGCTAAGGGTTAAAGGTAAAATAGTTAGGTATGAATTTTACCAAGACCTGTTTCATCAAGAACTAAGAGTCCCAATTTTGTGAACAGTTTCTCTTGAGGCCAAAGGAAGCAAAGAATTGATAGATTCATGCTGAGGCTTTGGCTGTGGCTAGCTAAACCTCAAGGCTGCTATGTTTTCAGGAGAACTCTGAGACAGTGCCCCATTTGTGTTCAGGTGGAGGCTTCTCCACATGAAAATAATTAGAGTTGCTAAGGAATCAGAAGACCTGGTGCTGCTACCATTTTGCCACTAGCTTTGAGGGATCTTGGCTAGTCATTCCTAATTATTTCATCAAGGAGTATCTTAAGATAAGTTTTAGGATCTATTTGTCAGCTCTCACAATTGAAGCAATTGCCATAAATTAGTTGCGTCTAATATCAAAAGAGGCAATGCCAAGGAATTAAAAGCAAAAAGGCCATCATCTAACATGTGGGGATTGTCAGTTTTAAATAATCTCTTGTGGTAGAGAAAGCAAAGACGTATCCCAGAGAGCCCAACCCTGATGAATTTAGAGAGGCTGTTAAAACATGGCTTTTCCGATAGATCTTGGGGATAAATAGGATATCAATCTTTTCCTGTTGTACTTTGGGGTTATATTTAAATTGGGTTTGTACAGTCCTTTGGTGAGGAAATGTAAATTGGTGGTGCTGTGTGAGGGTGAAGGGAAGAGATTCTTTGTGGAAGACAGAATGTAAGCTTCTCGGAGTCTGAAATAAGTGGAGTGGCATAGGAGCCTAATAAATAAATAATCGAAACATCTTAAAGCTTATTCTCTGCCAACTAACCAAACAAAATGTAGTCAAATAATAGTGGAATGGATTCATAGGTATAATGGGTTCATTTGCAGGGACTGAAATTTTATAGCCTGTGGTTCTCAGGGAGATGAGGATGCCAAGTAGTCAATCATTCTTGGTATCAAGCCATGTTAATCATCTTAACATAATGTCTATAAAATGAGCCCTGACAACAGGAAATCTTTAGCTCTCTTAGGTCAAATCATCTACACTTACACTTATCCTTTCATATGTGTTAGGCCCATGGTGGTGAACCTATGGTATGCGTGCCAGAGGTGGCATCCAGAGCCCTATCTGTGGGCACGTACACCCTCGCCAGTTGCTCTTCTGGCCATTTTTGGCCCAAAAACGACCTGAATGGCCAAAAAACAGGCATGCGTGTGCCGGCCAGCTGGTCTTCAGGTTTCTGGCACTCCGGTGCATGCACACTTGTTCTGGTTTGGCCATTCAGTGTCAAAAAAGTTCACTATCACTGTGTTAGGCTGTAAGTCAAAGGATACACTTGTATACATTTATCAGAACTTCCTTAGATGAAACGAAGTAGAGGGTTGGCACAAAATACTTTATTTTCCAGTCCAAGGATAGATAATTTCCAGATCTGATGGCCTACACTTCCATAAAGACAGACAACCTCTGATAGGTCTGGTGTAGTACTAGGGTTAATACTGAGCATTGAGATCTTATTTTTCCTTCTTTTTATCAGCATAAATGTCTAGCCAATATTTCCATCTATAAGATTTAAAAACATATGGGTAAAGAAATATGTATGGGACCCTATGGGTATGGATGAAATAAAGCAAAAACATTTGGTTTCTTAATATTTGGACAAAAATCAAGGAGCCTATATAATGTTGTTTATCTTAAACTAAATAAGTGACTAAGGCTAGCTTTATCTATCCTGGTTGGCAGCATTCTGCAGTCTCAGAGCCAATTATTCAAAATGCTTTACCTGAAGTTACTTGGCACTAAATTTAGAATCAGATGTGCACATCAAATAGAAAACAGGAAAAGAAGGTGATTCTGTGAGGGAGGAAAATCCAACACTTAAACTTGAGTAATGTCTTTATTAGGATCAACAAAAATTGCTACATATTCATAATGTGCCTGTGTCGTATTGAGCTATAGTATATAGTATATAGTAGTTTTCTTTGTAGATATATTTATTAGGTGTAGTTCATTCTTTTTTATTCCTATAAAGTAGGTAGATGGATCAACATCTGGAAGAAAGATATAATTCATTCTTATATATATTTCATTGTTTATAACATGTCATTGTATTTTAGGATATATATTTTGCAGAATTATATGTCATTTTTATTACAAACTCTGTCATTCAGATATGATGATGGTGCTGTCCCGTCTTCAGTGAATATGTGTCTGTAATATAAGCTAAATTATTTCTCATACAGATCCCCATAATTTAGTTGGTTTAGATTTTAGTTTGCTTGTTTTAAATGTCAGTAAAATAAGCAGGTAGACCAAAGTTTACTGTAAGCTAGTTGTTTTATAATCAGATGGAAAAGACACATTCAGTATTGAAATAATATTAACACTAATAATATCAATCATGCAAAAATATTTATTACAGGTTTCAATTAAACTAAGCCCAAGACTATTATCTTAGAAGTCTTTCTTAAATTAGCTCTCTTAAAAATAGCGGAGGTTGTGATGAACAGATATTGACTAAGACTGCAAGATCAAGAGCTGAGTTGAACCTAGATCTCAGAACAATCACCTGTTAGCTTCCAGTGGTGACTTCTATCCCCTTACCGAAAGGGGAGGCTGATTCTGATTACAGGGCAAATCAGTATCTGACAACTACTCCGTGAACTAAGCATGCAGATATGTTCAATAGTATAAAAGGACACTTTCAGGAATGACAGCCATGACACTTGGAATGAAATGAAATCAGCAGGAGCGAATGTATGCCTTTAGGAATAGATTGTCTATATTAGACTTTTCCAATAAAATGCTACATATTAGTATACTACACACGAATTCTACACTTCCCGAATTCCTAATGAGCTGGCTCAATCTTGGAAGTGAAATCCATCTGGGATTGGAGACCTTCACTTTGGCAGAACCAATAAATGGAACAGTTGGTGCTTCTGTCCCAAATTAACTTTCTGATAATGGAAATGCCCAAACATACTTCCATGAAAAAATATGCAATGAGCCAAGAAATTTATATAATAAATTGAGTTTTCTTTTGTTTTATTTTGCACTTGTTTCCCTTTTGTTAGGCAAAGGAAGATCATAGTTTCTGGTATCTGGTAGAAGAGGCCAAGAGAGGGAGAAGCAGTTGTGAGAGACAGCTCGGGGGAGGGGGGGAGGGAATTCACCCTCTTTCAAGTTTTTTTGAATTTGCACATATCTTTATCATAGTATATATCCACAGCATCACATGAATCCCACTGATGTACAAAAAAACTCAGAGTGAACAAATAACATTTAAGTTTGATATTTGTTTCATTTATTTCAAAAAAATGGTTATCTAAGGTTTGGTAATCACTATTTTAGATTTAGCAAATTGTTTGTACCGCTATTAAAGCTAAATAATTACATCCAAATTTGCCCTATAATTGGTGAACAGATTCTCACATTAGCTGCCTAAGAATTGTTGTCCATTTCTCCACGGTGAACTGGTTCAATGTGGTAATTTATGAAGGTTTTATCATTTGAACTGTAGATAACCATGTCCTGCCATGACATCTCTATGAAGTTTAATTCTAGATTGGATATGGTCCAGTGGTGGAATTCAATTTTTTTACTACTGGTTCTGTAGGGATGGCTTGGTGGGCATGGTTGGGGAAGGATACTGTAAAATCTCCATTTCCTCCCCAGTCCAGGGGGAGGTTACTGCAAAATCCCCATTTCCTCCTGATCAGCTGGGACTCGGGAGGCAGAGAATAGATAGGGGTAGCGCTAGTCAGAGGTGCTATTTACCGGTTCTCCGAACTACTCAAAAGTTCCGCTACTGGCTCTCCAGAACTGGTCAGAACCTGCTGAATATCACCTCTTGTCCTGTAGATTTACTGGTATGTTTGGGACCACTGTCTTGCTGCAGCTTCAGCTGGCAAAGAAATGGCCCTATATTCCAATTGAGAATGTACAATTCTCTGATAAAAAATAACAATAATGTTTCCTTCAATATAATACTGTAATAACAAGTCATTCAGTCCTTAGGCAATGAAATGTCTTTAAAGGATGATGATAAACTACTTGTTTTAATTGCATGCATGTTAGTTGCTATGAGATTCTTATTGGGAAATACAATGTTCGGTTTCTATATGTGAATGAATGTAGGTACCACTCTGGTGGGAAGGTAACAGCATCCCATGTGCCTCCTGTATAGTCATGCCAGCCACATGGCCGTGGAAGCGTCTTCAGACTACACTGGCTTCTTCAGTTAAGAAACAGAGATGAGTACCATTCCCTAGAGTCAGACATGACTGGACAAGGGAAACCTTTACTTTTTATACCATACAATAGGACAGAGAGTAACCTTGACAGGGTTTCAATAGTTTCGTACTCTACCCTGCAACAATTAAGAGCTTTTCTCAAATCCCTGGCATGCTTGTTTCTTGATAGCTCCTATCCAAAAGGGCTGTCACTAGAGTCTTTGTGTCCATTAATGATTCACTTCTACATAGGATGCTCCTCCTTAAGTGTGGATGAACATCTACATGTTTTATTTTTAGTGTTTCATCTTCCCTAAAACTTCAGTTGAACATCAGTGCTTTTCTCAGTAAGCAATTTGCTCTCTTGCTTCTTTCCCATGAATCTCATTTTAACCTACTGCTTTTTAATAAGATCTCTAGCTATTATTCTGGGATTTTTAAAAGGACTTCTTAGCTGATTTTATACTGCACTCACGCTGATGTTGACAGGTTAGCTATTCCTATAAGATTCACTATTGTCTCTAATCTCAGTTTATATCTCTGGCAGTGGATTGGGGGTTCAAGAGTTTTACAAATAATTTTGTAGCATTTCCTAGACTGTTAGGCATCAATTATTATTATTACTATTTTAAAAAAAGTCTACAGACATTTGAGTGGGGCATGATGTCCTTTTGACTATGTAGTAAGAGTTGTGAAGAGGAAGTCAAAGTTTGTGCGATTTATATAGGGCATGGCAGAGCTAAATCAAACAAGATTGTGTAATACTCTATTTCCACAACTAACTTTACTGCTCTCCTTAATTGAATTGATAGAACTCGGAGGCTGACCACTTTTTCACAAAGTTGAACAACATGTTGGGAGATTTTAAGGAAACATGAAGGACAACGGGGTCAGAAAAGCATAGTATTTGCAAGCCTTGAGACCAGAAGGAGAACCATCAACAGGCAATTACATAGTGCTGCTTTTGAAGGTTATTTAGAAAAAAAGAAGATAAGGACAGATCATTATGGAGAAAATTTATCAGCGTGGTTGCTAAAAGTCAACACATATCAATCATTTAGAAGTTACAGTTAGTTCTGGATGCATCAACACAATTTCTGGTTATTGTTGTTGTCATGAGCCTGCCACTCAGGTGCTTTGTGTCCTGCCCTTGCTTCCTATTGGCTTCTGGGCACAATTCAAATTGCTGGTTCTTTTTAAATCTATAAAGCTCAGTAGAGTAGACACCAAGATGTTTAGGGCCTGCTTTCTCCAGCCACAATCACCTTGTTTGATTCATACATCAAAAACTGCTGTTGGTCCCTCATTTTTGTGAATCAAGGGAGATAAGGCTGTATTCTGCACTGTAGAAGGGCTTCTACAAAGCTCCCCCATATGTTTGGATTTCTGAAATATGATAAGGTATTGGAAGCCTTATGAGAAATTAAATGATGGCGTTGTGTCTTAATTATGACAGTTATCAATATTTTGTGATGTTTAATTATTTGCTTTGAACATTTTATGTATAATATAGTTGATTATTTCTATTCTGCTGTTGGCTTCCAAGAGTCTGATTAATTGTGGTGATATATATATATCTATCTATTAAATAAGTAAACAACAACCTTCAGAGTTCCCATCAAAGAAGAATGGAGCAGCAGCAGCAATCAGCCCATTTTGGGAGACAGCCAAAATTTAGATATATACAGGAGATCACTGAGAAGTCAAGGGATGTCCAATCACATTTAAAGCTCAACCACTCTCAGCAATACTGGACTTTAACACCCAATGAGTATTTTTTCAACAGAAAGAGACCCGAGTGCATCCTCTACTATTAGTAAGGATGGCTTAAAAGGTAAGCCTCGGTCTTGGTTAAATTAACTTGAAATGTACATGATTTGATTGTGCTCTTAATTCCCTCCTAAGATTGCTCACTAAGAAGAAGAGAAGTAAGAGACCAAAGTAATGTATTAAAAATAGCTCATTAGATCGCATAAAGCACAAGGCAGTACTTAATTATTCTGGTCTATTAAGAAATAATTCTGCAGAGAAGAAAACATCTGAAAGGTCAGTCAGTGTAGCCATTCATAGAAATTGGTGGCAGAATGATGCATTTCTCAAAAGAGAGGTGAGTTGAGACATCTCAGCCAAAAACTGACCCAGATATCCACGACATTTGCATATGATTATTTATATGTGAAAAGCCAAACTAATAAATCATTTAAATTTAAAGAGAAATTAAAAGACATTTATGAACTGAATAAAAAACCGATACATTTCTATATTGTTAATTCCCTACTAAATTTGACAGTGGTTGGATGCAAATATGGTTGAATTAAAGCCAGTATGTTTCTGTCAACTCCATGGTTATTTGTTTTAATCACTGGAGGAAAATATAATCTAAGCCATCTGTGCCACTTACTCATTTATATATGTTAGCTATGTCGGGTGCCATTTACAACGAATGCATTCAGGCTACAATCTTCTATTCATTTACCTCAGAAAATTCTGTTGGCTCTGCTTCTGAGTAGAAAGAAAGATGCTTGAGCTCATAATTATAGTATCATTGATGCATGACTGGACAGGGTTAACAAAGTAAAGAATTTGTTCCTACTTTTACACATTAAGTTCAGAGCCATCCAATTGAAAAGAATAAGGTAGGAAAACCAAGTACTTGATTGGTAGACACAACAAAATATTTCTGCATACTGGGAAGTTGAATCATTCCAGAAGATGAAACAGATACTTCCCTATTGTCATATGAACATTACATTAATGTATCCCTGAAGTCACCAGGAGTCAAGCTCAATTCAAAGGATATTTAAATGTTTTGAATTACATTAGTACAGGGGCTCATTAACGCAGGTGGACTTTTAAAAACAAAATATGCACGTTCACAGAGGACAGTCCATAAATAATGATAAATTATGACAGCCAAAAGTGATCCAACATATCAAATAGTTGGGACAAGTAATAATTGCGGGCTAGTTTCAAATTATATGAATTGTTTGAGACTGGCCACTCTTGTATCAGATGTTGTAGACTGAATGGATATTTGATTTGCCCTTGAAGGTTATTCTTACATTTAAAAAATAACACAGCAAATATATTTTTAAGATATAACAATGTCATAATTACTTGTGCAGTTGTAAAAATATGTTGACACGAAGGTAATTTTTTTCAGATTCCTTGTCTAACTGTTACATAGCTTTGATTCAGAAAAAAATGCTACAGTCTTCTATTTTAGGTTTCTTCTGTCTGATGCTTTCAAGAGGTGTTGGGTTAAAACTCCTATAAATCTTATGCTGGGAACTGTAATCTAACACATCTGGAAGGCAGCAGACTTTAAAAGGGTGCTCTACTAAAAACAGTGCCAGCCAGCCCCCTCCAAAAAGTTGAAAAATACAGCTGAATTAGCTAATATGGAGCTCTTGCCTGATTCGTAAGTTTCACACTAGTGGTTTCAAAATCTAGACAGTAAATAAAATAGTTTACAAATGTTCAGACATAATTTTGATACATTGTATTGCTTTCCATGGACGAACAAAGCATTGAGGCAGGACTCATATGGCCAGGAGACCATCTGAATCACTGATATACATAATTGGAACAGAGGTACCATCAAGGCTGAGGCAATGGCACAGAGCCTGTAAACAGGGGGATGAATTGTTAAGATCCAAAATTCTGAATGTATTGAATAGTATCGTTCATGGAAAAAAATGAATTTTTTGGTGTCTTATCTTGGTGGGACCCAGGTTCCCTGATAGTGTGATTGGTGAGACTTACAAAAAAAAAAAAAAGCTGAGAAACACTGGGGGGAGGGAGTACATGCACAGAAACAAAAATATGCTTGGGGGCCTCCCAGCAGTGGGGTGTTTGCTCATTGACCCAGCCTTAGGAACACAAAGTGGCAGAAATTGGACTGCAATTGATTGGCTTTTTAAGTCAGACATGTGTGGCCCAAATCCTTCAGTTGTCACCAGAACCAGGTTGCCGAAATATCCATAGGGGGCAGTCAAGAGTAATAGTATTCTGTTTCTTCCAGATTTTTTGCAACCCAACTATGATGGTCTTGTTCACTCTTGCTTTACTAATATATGTTCTAGTATATGGGTGATAATGCACATTTTATAGCTTGTTCATTATAGCTGAACAGCAAAGGTGTACTCTAGTTATGCACCCCAAGAGCTCTAATGGACAGAATGAGGCCATTTTGCTCCTTAATTGAAGAGATTCCAATTTGTGGATGGCCAATGCAATATGTCCATCTCAAAGAGCCTGGCTTTACAAATTGCACTGACTCAGAATTTCAGTAATATCTCCAGCAAGTCTCAGTGAGGCCAAAATGGACCCACACAAAAAATATTACTGAAATGTCGTAGTTGCAGTTCAAATCAAGCAAACCACATTTTGTATCATTATGAGGGTACAAATTTAGCCTAGGCTTATAGCTGGATTCATGCATTGGAATATGTAATATTTGTTTAGATTTGATTACCATGACATGCGAATCCACCCACAGCAAAAGATTTAGTGTTAGCATGCCTAAACGAGCTTGCTATGCCTTGTTCAGTATACAAATTGAGCTACTATGACTTTTACATTGGCTCTTGATTTTGGATTCAATTAAGCTAAAGAATTGAGAAGGTATGAAGCACAATCAGCATTTCTCAACGTTTGCAAAATGTAAAATGTAGATCTGATTCCTCAGAAAGCTGCGCTTCAAATGGCACTAAATGGTCACATATCAGAGGGCAATATGGGGAATCAGTCTAATATCAGTATCTGCAGAGGTGAGGATCTCTAATCCATGCTATCAATTGGGGGAGGGTAATATTAACAAAGGTATTCTGAATTCAGTTGCATCACGAGCCTGGCCTAAGTTGAACAAGTGGAAGACATTAGAGAATTCCAAGTGAGAGACATGTCGTCTTAATTGATATAGTGATAGAAAGCACATCTGGCACTATTGCAGGGCAATGGAGAACTAATGTAATTGGCTAAATTCAGGCAATGTGTTTAACTTGATTACTGAGCTAACCTATTTCTTGGTTTACAAAGGCCAATGAATCATAATGCCAAAACCAGAAAGGTCGGATTTCCAGGCTAAAGAAAAAGTAACTAAGTTCCATATGTTATATAAATACAATCATAGAGAAGAATGGGAGGTATTGGCGATCACAGGGTCTACACACTGATTGTTGTAACATTTCTTTGAACAGAGAGGATCAACATGCAGGCAACACAGGAGTTCACTTTATTTAAACGTCAAAAGGTGTTAAGACAGACCAGTATTCCCAGAAAAAACAGGCTGCACAAGTCAGCACAGCAGCTCAGCAGAGACTTGGTGAAACGTACCATACTTTGCTAGGACATTTTATTTTTATTTTGCTTTAAAAGCTTCTCTTTTGGGGACTTTCACCCCCTTTCTTTTAGTATAAACAGTCTGTGTTGGAAACAGTCCAGATGGCAGTAGTTTCCTTGTGATTGTTTCTGCAGTTATGTACAACATCTGGAATTTTTTTTTATTTCATTTTGTTTACATCAGTTATAAAAGAAATTGCATGTTTACAAAGAACAGTTTTCAGAAAAGAAAGAGAACATATCAAATAATAAACAAAAAGCAAGAAAGAGAAAGAAGCAAGAGATAGCATAGAAACTGGGACCATAAATCTTCTGAGAAATTTAAAAAGTGGTATAAAACTCCCTAGAAGGAATACCATGCAGTTAAGAAACACTAACTCTGCCAATACACACCTCTCCTAAACAGGATTTTTTTCACTTTTTTATTTTTAAAAAAATGCATTTTAATTAGAAAAAAAGCTAAAATTGTAAGAGTTGAGCCTCCAGTCAGCAGTAGCTAGTAAGCCAAGGAGACCCTAAGCTTTGGTGCTATCCCAGCTTCACCTCAAGCCAAGAGCTTCATGATTTGGCTAGAGCAGAAGGGTGACATGTCTTTGGCAGGGAAAGGTGCTACGTTGTCTGATGGAGTGATGAATTAGTGCAATTATCATTATTCCAACACCTTCCGCCTAGCTTTCTCTGGGACTGAGCCCCCAACTATTTAGCACCAATGCTCCTAAGTAGGAGCCACTAGGAACCATCCAGCTTTGCCCTTTGAAGTTTCATGATCAAATGGATGAAATTCCCAGATCCCCTTGTTTAAATTTATTTGCAATAAATGGAAATGAAGTTAGGATAGCATTCAGTCTGGCCTCTCTTTCCTTCCTTTAACACTGCATTCAAATTAGTACTCAGACATGTAGCTCCACTCTTTGTCCTGGGTGTAGATGCCAATGTTTGTCAACCAGTGATCTCTCTGGGCTGGTACTGGATCTCTTCTGCTCAGGCTAAATTAGCTAAAACCAAACTGCAGAGATGAAAGTAAGCACATTTTTGCTGTATTGCTAAACACAGATACCATGCTGTACTGCTCTACACAAGTGCTATTCAGTAGCTTAGTTAGATCATTTGCTTGGTTTGAATAAGATGTCAGTTCCAATCCTCACAGAGTTATTAAAAGCTTGAAAAGGATCTCACAACTAGGAAGAATCTCCCTATTATATCCCAGGAGACAGGTTGCTGTCAGAATAGGTAATCTAAGGATCCATATAACGGTTCATCTTTTCAGTGAATTGGACTTGAATCAACTGTGATTACTATCCTAATTTAAATTACAATTTCTAATAGGTATAGATTATTCTTGCTTACTTTTACTTTGGGGGGGGGGGACAGCATTTGGGGACTATACTCAGAAATTTTTAATGCATATTGGCCAGGTCACTTATCAATGGAAAAACTCACAGAAGAAAACATAACAGCTGCCTATATTCTGTTTACTTCCCTTTGAGGTTTCTCTCTCTCTTCTGAATATCTACTCAATGTACCAGTATTGTCCACTATTACTTGATATGATCTGCACTATGATACTATCAATACTATCAAAGAGTTATGTAAATTAAATTATCCTCAGAATCACATCCTTAGCCATAACTTAAAAAGCATAAGTACATAGAAAAGGGTCTTAGTTGACCCCCTGTCAGTAGTCTATAAGCATCATGTTCATTAGCAGAATTGAAGGGTGTAAATACTTGGAAGGAACAGACTCTGGTCTGAACTGCCCTGTGATTTATTTTTCTTTATTAAAGGGAAGATGAAACTCAACACTAATGAATAAGCTGTTTCAACTATTTATATACGTCCAACATACAAATCAGTAACTCTCTAAGAGAGGCATTAATTCTATCCTTAGCATGTTGTTACCTGAAACACACTATTCTTATAAACAGAATGGCACTGCTGCAAAGTATTCCACTGAATAATTCATCAAACATATAAAACAGATTATAGGGAAATTGAAAATTCTTGATTAATAAGACTAGGGGGATCTTTATTTGATTGTGAATTATTCTGATTTCGGTAAGAGATTCCAGTCTTCCTCTGTGCTCTCCCAGAAGAAGACTGGAATCTCTTACCTGAATCAAGGTAATGCATCAATTCTGATGCAAAGATCAAGTTTCCCTCTTCATCCCATTTAATCTGGGACTTAATCAAGTTATTCTTTATCATGGGATCCCATTATAATAGCACTAGACCAGAGAGATTAGCTGGGAAGAAACTGATAGGCATTTTCATCTAGTTTTCATTAACTTTATTCTGGGAGAATCTGCCAACTTAATGAAAAGAGTGAGCTAATGCAGAGAAAGCAGCACAAGAAATATGAAAGGCCAAGTTCCTGTGGAAGAAGGCATTTTAAAATTTTGCTCCACAAATTTCTTCCACTGACCACAGCAGCTGCTGGGAGGTGTACATTGTACAATCAGAAATGAGTCAGTGAATCACAGTTACTCACATATTATTTTTTTAAAAAAGCCAAACAAATAAAAAACCCAGTATGGTGTATCACAGATACAAGACTCAGCTCCCATGACTGGTTCCTCAGACTCGTTCAGGCCATTCAATTACAGGTTATTTACAACAGATTCTTATTCTACAAAAATGAAACAAGGGGGAAAAAAGGCAAATGAGGAACCTTTAGGTCAAACCAAGCACAAGGTTTGATATTTTGTAAATCATTGTGCAAAATAGCCCCAATGCAACAGATGCTTGAGATTGGTAAATGGTGCTCAGCAAGTACATTTTCAAACAGAAGAGAAAAAGGAACATGGGCACAAATTGAGAGAAGGAGAAAGCACCAAATGTGAAACAGAACATATCCTAAAGGGAACGAGGGCAGAGGACTAGAAAATATGTCCATCCAGCTGATTTACGGTAATACATTTTACATCGATCACTTAAAGCATCTTAAGCATATTTACTTGAAAATGCAAGTCTTGTTTAACTTGCATCTGAGTAAGCATAAGATCAGGATGCAAGGAAGAGCCTCCAAGTGGTTAACTGGAGAAGCAGATTGCTAGAAGTATTTTTGCATTAGTGATTTATGAATTTGGGTTTAGTCCCCTACATCTTTACTTTTAAGACAGTGACTGTACATTTACTTTGCAGCACTGCTTCAGTTAAAAGTGGATTTAGTAAAAGAGAACTCACAAATTGAAAGAGGCAGTTCCTATTGAAATTCTAGTCTCTGGGAGTTGTGATACAAGTCAGCATTTGCATCATGGGTAGTTGTCTTTTTAAAAAAAAAGTCAGTGACATTCTTTCAAGTTATTGCTTTTTGGGGAAAGGGATTAAATAGGACTTCAAGCTTTAAAGTAGCTCTAAATATAACTGACAAGAACCACCACTAGGATTCTAAATGACCCTACTAGTGGGACTGCTGAGATTCTCTGCTACTACTGACATCACCCAAGTGCTAAAGAAGAAAGAGGTCTGAAACAGAAACTTGAACAAATATGAGGTCTAGAAAGATCCACCTGCCTAACACTTCCATTTCCAACTAGTCAGATTGGAGAAAAACTGCATAGCCTTTGTAGGAATTTGGAGGTCCTGGAGAATGCTACACTAATACAGAAGCACTAGAAAAACTTGCATTGCCTATTAAATGACTGAACTGATGACAGTGTAAGATGTTTTGCTTCTCTTGTACATTAGCTAAGAATTCTTGGAGGCTTATTTTTTTATTTTCAGTTCCTAAAGCCAATTAAAGACTGAACAGTCCTGAAGAGGAATAAAAATATTATCTCCCTAGTGGAGTGGAGGACCTCAGGTCTTACATTTTACAGGCACTCTCATGAAAATGGTGTCCAAGTATGGAGGTTTTGGAAAGTTGTAATTACGTCTCTCCCATTTGCATAAATTTGGCTGGAAAGGAAAATGAAGGAAGACAAAATGTGCAAACACATAATATCTTGACCCTGTCACCAGCAAGTTATATGGATTTTGAGTGAGGAGGCTTCTCTGAGATAGAATACTCACATTCACATCAGCTGCACAGAAGGACAGTGCAGTTCGTAGGTAAGTTTAAAATCATTGGCAAAAAAATGTTACATATATAGCACCTATGCTGTTGCAGAAGATTAAATCAGGACATTAAAGATTCAGTCTAATTAGATTTTCGTTTTCTATGCAACAGTTTTCTTTAAACCAGTCTGGGTGCACCTTTTGTCATAGCCTAAATCTATTATGTCATCCATTGGGTTCCAAAACAAATTAATATCTCCAAAGCATCTGTTACATGAAACAAAATATGTACATATATATAGTTATACAAAGATAAATGAGCACCTTGGATTTGCATGAAATAATCAGTCATAAACTCCCACTATGATGTTAGGTGACCCACCCATTAAAAAAACAATGATTACAGAAGTATTTGAATAATAGAGTTGCTATGCAATTGGCTTCCAATGGAAAGTAAGGGGAAATACATTACACCACATTTTTCTAACAACCAAATGGCCTCTTTGATTTTTCGGATTCCTTAATACAGTTTTTGGATAGCCTTATTATGAATTATTTAGCTGGCATTATGACTGGCAACTACGGTACCATCACCTAAAGTTCTACTTCAGGAAATAGTTTACTGTCATTATTGATAGTTGGGTGGTGAGAAATTCTGTAGTTTCATCTGCAATCAGTCGGTTAGGAAGCACTAGCATTTTCACAATAGGAGAGCTAGCTTGGTACTGTAATTGGCTAGAGAGCCTTGTTTGTTTTAAAAAAAATAAACTGAATATTTGAATCAGCAATTATTTTGAATCAGTATCACTGTATCTTGATTTGCATTTTACCGATTAATTAAATGAAGATCCACATGTACAAATGGTTTTTTTTTTCTATTTGTCATGTGCCTCATGTCTTTAAATTAATTTAAAGACTTGCAGTACTGGTATGTGGGAATTTAATTGCATTCAGCAAAACTGGAATCTGAAGGAAATGTTAGAAATACAGAAAAAAATATAAATATTATATGAATTGTGTAATATTTATAATATAAAATATTAATGAAGAGATGTATCTAGCATCCAAAATGAAAAATGACATGGGGAAAGGGACTGTTTTCCATTCATGTTTGAAAACATTTCTTATAAATTGCTCTAAGACACCAAATTCATCTCAGGCTGATCATCTGGATGGACAGCCAAGTCAATGGAGAGAACCTGCTGGATTTGAGTCCTTAATCTAGAACTTTAGTTTCCTTTCTCCTTTTTCTTTTTGGTTACTATTTTAAAGGGCCAGCTCTGTTGAAATCCCACCCAGACAAATGTCTCCTAATCCTTTGAAAGCAAGGTCAAACCTTTTAGTTATGATATTTTGATTGGGCCAGCTCTGAGTTGAATAAGATGTTTATCTTTTACTGTCTTGTCTTAAAGGTCTAAAGTAATACTCTTTACTTTAGCTTAAAAAGTGTCAACATTTAATTTGCTTGCATTTCTTTATTGCCTTCTTCCCCAGTCAATATCCTCTACATATGCTAGAACACAACTTTCGTTGGCAAATCATTGACATATGATGTCCCAAAGTTATGGTCCAAATATCTCAAGGACACCAAGTTAGGTAAGGCTGCCCAGTTTGTTAACATTGCTCTTGGCAGACAAGTAAATTCAGTGGGATGAAGTAAAACTCCTTGGGTGACATTGCTTATTCCAGCAAAAGGAGTGAGTAAGCAACAGAGGAATTCCATTTATTAACAGAAACCTTTGCTGTGAGAAGAATAACTAGTTCTTGGCTAGGACTTATCCAATATAAAGTAGTTGAGTAAGCATGCAGGGAGAGGGGTGTGATTTTGGTCATTAGGTTTGGTGTTTCAGAAGGAAAGGCAGCTGCTAGATTAATTAGTCAGTCAATCATCTAAGCAGTTCCAAGGAACATAGTCAATAGGCATTAGATGTTACCCTTCCTTCCTTCTTGGGCTCTTTGTGCTGATCTATAAACTATTCCACTATTTGGTCTAGCCTGTGTTTAAAAGATTACCCCAGCCTTGTTTAGTAGTCAGAAAAGAGTAAATTCTGTTAATCCATGGCTAGATTCTCCTTCCTTGAAATGGTAATATTAAGGCAGAGTTTCAGGGACATGAGCAACATCACACCCCAGTTAGTCAAGCTGCATTTTTGCTCAGATAATCACAATTTCAAAGCAGCACAACTTCATATGAAAGCACAAGAGCTTTTCCACATAAAGAAGACTGATTAATCTGAACTATTGGCCCTTCTGACATTATAGTATACCACTCCATAGTGGCTAAGCAGTCCCCCTTACCCTCCTTCTACATAGGGATATGTTCTGGTTCATAATTCACAACTTCCTTGGTTTCTAATCTATTCCATCCCACTTTATTCAAGTAAAGAGAGTGATAGATTCATATTGCGAACAGACCATCACAAAGAGGACTTCATCTGTCACTGCTGCCATAAAGGTTGATAGTTCTAGGCAGTTTCATCTTACAAAATACATTCTGCTTGAAGGAAATAGGAGGCATAGAGACCTTAAAAAAACCCTGAGACATATTTGTGAGAGGAATAACTATTGTCTCCTGAAAATCGTTGTAACTTCTTAGTACAGCCTTCTTCCACTAGTGCCATGCAGATGTGATGAACTATAACTCTGAAGTCAGGCAATTTGTAAAGAATCTTGGAGACAAGGGTGGAAAGTCTGCACTATTATCTAACTTTGTTGATCAAGATTACTATGTATCCGATGTTGTTTACAGGTAAAACCTAGGTTCAATAGATGGAGGGTTTAAATAAAAAGATTTCATTGATAATAAAATAGAAAAAATGGTGAATGAAAAGGCTCTACAAAAACACAGGAAGCCAAGAAAACATTAATTTTGTACTTCTTACACATTATATCGATCATTTCATTTCATACCCTTGGCTCAGGGAAAGCAGTGCAAAATTCTATCCTTGCATTATCAAAATCATTTGATACTAATTTTACCCAGATGGTCAGTATTCTTGGCAAGCATTCATTAGTTCAAAAATGCAAATCTTTCTATCTTACATGTTTGCCAAGTTAAGGAAAAGTTAAAGCAGTTTTAGAAATGGAGGTGGCTATGCATACATAGACAGGTCATCGTCTTCTTCGTTCTTATTGGCATGTGACCAACCTGGAGCATGTACAATGATCACTACCTGTACTTACATCCTATAAAGTATTTTGTTTCTCCAAATTGGACCCCTAACCATGCCCAAGAAGGGACAAATTGTTCAAAATGAAATGGGGGGAGGAAACTAGTAGAACAACTCATGTTCTAAAGTAGCTCACTGAAAACAAGGCATCTCAATGGCCATAGAAGAATGGGATAAGGTGAAGAAAGAATTATCTATCTATAAAATAATTTGGATGGCTATTTGGTACAATAAATAAAAATGAACTCTCCACTGCAACTTTTTAAGTGCATCCTGAATTGTTATATTACACTTACAAAAGAGGAAAATAAACCAGCACTGATTTCACAAGGTTCCTTTATGGCAAAGTCATGGACAAAAAAGACACTATATACATTCTATAGAGGGACTAGGTAAGTGCAAAATGTAGCATTTGAAGCTGAAAAATGTTCTTACTCACTTCCTACTCACATTTTTAAAAAGAGAAAATACTGAAAATCTGGGCAATATCACCTGAATGCTCAGAACTATGCAAGACCAAAGGTATTTGGCACAATGTATCTATCTACAGGCCTTGTGAATGATTTGCCAATATAAACCCAATAGGTTCCACCACAAGGGAAAGCAAGAAGCAGCGATAGGAGCCGTGAGAGGATAAACGATAAACCCAGGGGCATCAGCAGTGGGGAGGGGGAGGAGATGACTAAACAAGCATCATGCCATCATGTCTGTTTTGTAAATATGTTTCAAGGCCTCATGCACGAACAAAAGAGATAGAGCTTGCATCACAATGACACAGTGCCCATTTAGTCACTTTGACAGAAGCACTGCTGCAGATAGATGCCTCTGGGTTAGTATGTTCTATTATTAAAATATTAGCCCATGGAAGAAAAAATGTGTAAAAACTGGGGTTACATTTTAAGAAATGTGACACTTTTTAGTTGTCTCCTCTCACAGGCTCTGCTGGAATAAGAACTAAACAGATGTAGTGCTTAGATTTAAAAAAAAACCAGTCTGCTGTGGATTGTTTGGGATCCATATCACCAATGAGGCACTCTGCCATGAGATCAAAGTGAGGCTGAATTGCCTCAGGAAATCATTTTGCTCTGATGTCAAAGAGTTTGGCATGCAGAGAAGATCTACCCAGTACAGTAAAACAGCCATAATGCTGTTCCGAGATGGGGATTTGTGTTATTCTGTGGTTTTGCATTGGAAGGATGCTTTACTCAAGCTTTCAGTAAGGTATCTCTTCATATGTCTACATGGCACTACTGAAAAAGCAGAGATGTGCATTATGGAGAACCTAATCATTATGTCATCCTACCACAGAAGCTAAAATTCAGACTTGTATCTTTTATTTCATCAAAACTAAACATTGGAATCTTATGGCTGTGCACTGACTACTCCTATAGTCTAATTTCTTTCAACTAGAAGTTGGCAAGTGTGCCTCAAAAAACATCAGTAGGACATTTATAGTACATTAGAGGCCGAGGGCTGGTCTGACATCTATAATTTCAATTTTGAATGCAAAACACATATCAATAGAAACTATACTGACATTTTCTTTAGACAAATGTTGTAATCATAAGATTTATTTAGCTAGTCTAAATAGTTCTTTAAATATATTATAAATCCTGGGGGAGGGGGGGGTCACTTCATATGGGAGTGCTCTTCAGTTGCCCCAAACCTAATGCTTGATAGAGATCAATGGTCAAAATTGATTGGAATTGCAAAAAGTCATCTAGTTAGGGGAATACTTGTGTATTGATGGCTATTTGTTTGGCAAATCATATAAATGACATCCAAGGCTAAATGCATAAATGTTTATATTCAGCCTTGGTTAAACTGTTACTTTCCAGATGTATTTTTCCCCCAGTTTTGTAATCCTCAGCCAGCAGGACTGTGCTGGTTGGAGATTAGTGGAGTTGAGTTCCAGCACATCTGAATGGCAACAGACTCAAGACAGCTCCTACAAAAAGGATCTATTACCCTGTGCCCCCAAAATAAAGTGAGAGAAAATGAATGGAAGAAAAGAGATTTGCAAGCACATTGATAAGCAGTACAAAACTGGGGGGAAATGACGATGTTGCTGTCCATTAAATGATGCACTACAACGATCCATTCTCCCTCTGATCACAGTTTCCTCACCTCTTGTGCTTTTCAGAAAGAAATGATATGGAATGACACAAGAAGGGGAGTCCACATGCAAATTGTGCATAGGTTGTGCTGCTGATTCAATTCTCTGTGCATCTGATGCAAGCTGCAAGGATCCAGGAAGTGGATTTAAGTTACTGGAAGTCATCCAGTCAGCACCAATTTCAGTTGGAGGGACTGTGGGAATGAAATTCACAGAAAAGTAAAACAGGAAAAAGATAAAACTGAAACTGGAAAAAAAAAACCTTATGAACTCAGGAGGCTCCTTCCTGTGGAACCAAAGGCAGATGACTAAACAGAACATACCTCCTAGAACCAAAGAGCAAATGGAATGGCCCAGATTAACCAAATAAAATAAAGTGGAGGAGAAAAAAGTGTTTATTGGGAGTTTGAAAGTAAAAAAGACCTTCATGCAGATTAAATAAGGAGGGTACAAAGACGAGAGTTAACAGTCTTCCTAGGTCTTTGCCTATGTTGGTTGTGGCAGGAAAGTCGAAGGGCAGAAACTGCAGGAAACGGCTCCAAGAGCAGCAATGACGCTTCCAACTCTCATGCTTTCTGGGGTTTTCTTTTCTTTATTATTTTATAAAAAGATCCTCATTTTAGGGTTCCACAAACTTGGCTATTGCCCTGTCTGTTAGCACTGCCCTGCAAAAAATACAGCAGCCAGCTCTGTGTGGCTATCTCCAGTTTCTTTCCTTACACAAGAACATTTATGTTGGGAACACTGGATGTGAGGGATTTCTTGATGCTCCCCAATCATACTGTAAAACCAGGAGTTTATGACAGAGGCAGAAAGCCCGAGAATAAAACCCACTATTCTCTTACCACCAAAGTTATTGGAGGTGGAGGGAGAGCAGTGTCTTGCAAAGGAGACTCAACTGTCTCCTGTTTCACTGTTCACCTGCACAGATCCCAAAGGAAGTGATGGGCACCTGCCTGCCACTCTGTGGTGTTCATTCCAGACTGCAGGTTCCAGAGAAAAAAGAAAGGAGACCTAGGAGCGAAGACAACCAAGATTGGCTCATTCGTCTCCATTCATCGTAATCCAGTTATTTTTAGAGTGCAGACTGCACATTGGGGTCCAAGGTTTCTCGGTCAGGAGACTCAATGTAGTTGGCTGCTTCCTGAAGTTTCAGCAACATTGCCATCTGTATAGGTAGGATGAAAGACAAGTAATAATTAAATACACCACCTTTTCTCAGCTTGATGCCTTCCCATGTAATGAGGCTCCCCTTCTTTTCCACAGTGGCTGAGAATTATGGGAGGCAGTGTTACAATGCACCTGGAAAGCAGCAGAAGTAAGGCAGGTTGGTGCAGATATAACCCACTAGATCAGGGGTGTCCAAACCTGGCAACTTTAATTCTGGGAGTTGAAGTCCACAAGTCTTAAAGTTGCCAAGTTTGGACACCCCTGCACTAGATGCACTTCAGATTGAAAACAATCTACTGCAATGAGTATATAGGGTACCGAGACACTCTCAGAGAGATTAAGGAATAACTGATTATTTCAAATCATTTGCGCTTTAGATAAGAGGGGAGCTAAGACACTAGAAAATATGTACAGTTCTACAAAGAGAAAGTCAAGGGCAATTTACACACAGGTATTTGCATAATGAAAGTTTGCCTTTCATGATCTGCCAGCCTTATTTACAATTATACTATGTATCTTATTTTTATTCAGGTAAGAATACGTATTATGAGACTGAATCTGAAAGGGATGTTGGAAGGGGATAACCGAGCTTTGCAACCCCATTCATATTTTTATGGGATTAAGATAAGAGCAAATGTGGCTAGTGAAGACAGGCTAACTAAAACAGAAGAAACAGATTGTCTGTTCCAGTCCAGAATTTGAGGCTCCCTCTAGTATCACTCATCCATCATAATTTTTGCACAGTACTACTCTGTCATGGTCTTACAGTTTATATTCTTTTTTATAGGGGCCATTGCTTCCAGGACCTCTGTCCCACAATCACTTGCCAGCATCAATTTCTGCTTGGTTCAACAGAGGAATATATGTGATAGTGTTTGTTTCTGTCCTATATCACCCATAACTCATCAATGACTATGTACATAACTATATCATGTAGTTTTCTCAGTTGGTATGTAATGCTCTTTCTTTGACTAATACATCTTTGCCACCTTGTGGCCATATCATGATAATGCCATGGCAGAATCAGACTTTCTTTCTTGTGAAGGTCATTATGCTTTCTGAAGAGGTCAACAATGCAGTCTTTATTACATGGCAGAGGAGAAGAGAGATTTGTCTTCTCCATGTTACTTTGTGCATTCAGTCCTTTGCCCTGCTGCAATGTCAGATGTAAGACACGAGGGGAGGGAGAAACTGGGATTCGAAAAGAGAGAGGGACATAATGGAGAAACAGCCACTCTGACAACATTACAATTGCCTCCAGTCATAGAGCAATTAAGCTAACAAATTAACAAGGGCTGTCAATTTTTGACAAAATGAAAATTGATGAGAAGAAATTAATTTTTCTATTCCTATAAGCTATGGTCTTTGAAAAAAAAAATCTTTCCATTAGTGACAAGAACTGGGATACTCATTCAGGAACATAATTCTGAGTGAATGAAGGCGAGTATACGTGTTCCAGGACAGTGTTAGAGTTATCCCATCTGGGTCGGTCACCGGGATCAGAGGTTTTGTCTTCTGAGCTTTTGGTCTTATGCTGGAGCCCATCTTCATGGAACCTCTCTTTCTCTCTCTGGTTGGGGTGACCGACCCAGGTTGGATGACTCTGAGCTCTTCAATTTAATTCTCAGTAGCAACTATTCTCATTTGCAAGCTGAAAACATACCAAGGGATCTGATTCCAGAGAATTGGGTGTAGAATCCTTGCCACTCCGTTCCTCTGGAGGAGACACTATGCTGTGGGGCCCCACACTGGGTGGGGGAAGATGGTATAATTTTGATTGGTCTTGCTGGGCTGATGGCCAAGGCAACGTATCTCTCACCCACTCCACAGGGTCCTCCCAAGCAGCTTTCTGCCCATGCACCTGCAACACAAAAGGGCGAGAAAGAATACTGACACTTGCTAGGGGCAAGTGACATACACACATACCTAGTCTTCCAGTTCCTTCACTGGGGAACAGAGTAGAGCTTAGAACATGTTCAAGGAAATAGAGGACAGGATTGGAAGGAACAGCTTTTCTGCAGGGTTTTATGAATAATTCAGAGTAAAAGGAAATAGCAACCTGTAGTTGAGGAACATATGTGCATATTGATATGCAGGCTTTAGCCATATCACCAGTTCTTCTAGAAGAAATGGGGACCCATGGAAAATTACCTTGATCCCATCCTTTGCTCCTTCCTGGAGATAGGGAATAATTGAATTGTTCCAGAGATCAATGAACCAGGTACGGAAATCTTCAATACCAATTGGGCATGACAGGAAGAAACAAGGACCTGGAAAACAGTAAAGGGAATAAGGTAAACTGTTAGCCAGTGGGGGAATATCAGTCCTATTTAACATTTGGTCTTAAAAGAATTATTCCATTATCATAGTTGCTATGGCTAAAAGGAATCAATACGGAATATATTTACTCCTTTAAACAGACATTAATTTCTAGTTCCTATGATCCACAGTGAGAAGCTATTTGGTGTATAGGATTTGCCATTCAGTTCTAGGGTGTAATTACAGACATTTGGGCCCCTTGAATATCTCAGAGAAGCCTATAGTTAAATGGACAAGCTTACTCCCTAAAATTTGATAAATTCCAACCCCACAAAGATATCTTCAACAATAATACAGACAATAAAAAATAATGAATGTGGCTGTCAAAAATAGACTAATTAAGAAAAAATAAAGATTATGTAAAATAATATTCTAATAAATAAAGCAGAATAACCTAGAAAACTAGATTAGACAACTAGAGTGATTCTAAGCAAATGCATATTGCTTTTCCCTCACTATGAATTAACTGCAGGGAACTCAATGAGAGGCTGAAGCTTCCATGTGGTGTCTTAACCTTTCTTTTATTAGTCTGAAATAAGATGCAATGTGAAGGTGAGATTTATTTCAGCTTCCTGGATGGCTTAGGCTTACCAATGAGAAAGTCAGAAGTGCTATGCTTCTCTAAGAAGGTATGGAGGTGATACCAGAGCTTTGGCACCCAGTCCAACACACGTAGCAGCTCATCCCGGTTGGCATTGACATCACTATCAGACTCAAGCAGCTTCCGACGTAAATAGCGCACCAGGAAGCCATTAGCTGGCTCCACGTTATTGGAGAAAGTCAGCATCCTACAGAATAATATGATATGTTGGTCATGACAAAAACATGAAAGTACTCAACCCAAGCAAATTATCCTCTTCCATTGTCTTTTCTAGACTAAAATATTGAGTAAAAGAAAGAAGTTTACATCTTCCTCATCCCAGAAAACAATCTGCATGAAGTGCATACTCCCCAAATATAAATCTTTGAACTTGACCATATAGAAGAGACATTCTAAATAGACATTGCGGTAGTAATTACCTGAAACTGAGATGGAGGCCATGGTTTGGAGTCATTTTAACAGGCTGGTTAGTTGTTCCAATTATGTAAGGGCTGATGGGGAAGACAAAGAAAATTGCATATAGTGTATTTGGATTCTAGATGGGGAAAAGATTTTGCTTATTTACAGGAGTGATATGGCTGCTATCTGACATAATGACTCTAAGTGGCTCATAACATGATCAGAGCTTCTTTATTCTGACCTTCCACCACTTTAAATAGAATGGGGGGGGGGGGGAGTTGTGTGTGCCTTCCAGTCAATTTTGACTCCTGGAAACTGAAATGCTGAAGATAAAATAGTGTGGCAACCTTTTTCTGGTAGTTGCACACTACGGTATTTTATTGCACTGCTCTGGGGCACAATAAAATACTCTCTGTTATTTTGATTACAGTATTAGGTGTTTTGAGACATTCGATGATCTATCAGTCAAACCACAACTTGCTCTATGATCCTGAAGAGGGAAGTTATAACCCTTCCTGCCTATGACAGGTTGGTCATCCAAACTAAGGATGAGAAAGTTCTCTTGTTTAATGCCATTCATGGGTTATGCCTGAAATAATGATGCAACCATGTCTTTCACAAAAAGCTATCATTATTAGGTATAGGATAGGCAGAAAAACAACAACAATTTAGCATAATCTGTAAATTCTTGCAATATATGTAGTTTACAGGGCAGGATCTTTATTCTGGTATTTGTAAGCTCAATATTAATATATATCTTGGTTTCTCACCATTTGTGATATTTGCAGGTAAGTGCTCCATTGACAAGCTCACTGATGGAGCCAGGCTCACTGAGATCATCTAAGAGAATAACTAATGGAACATCGATCCCTGTTTCCCGATCAATCTGATTGGCTAGATTGGAGAGGTAAAGTTGTAAGTCCTGGTGCAAACAATGAAAGTAAGATGTTATTGTATCAATAGAGAGAGAATATTCAGAAACATCACAAGACAGAAACACAGGGATATCAGGAAAATTCACTGGTTAGTGGGCTTATGGCTGAGAACTACTAGTTCCGTGATGGCGAACTTTTTCGGCAATGAGTGCCCAAACCAGAATGTGCATATGACCATGTGCCAGAGCGCCGGAAACCATGACCAGATGGTTGGCACACATGTGCGTGCCGGCTAGCTTGCCTTTGGGTTTCCGGCACTCTGGCACAGGCAAAGACCAGCTGGCCGGTGTGAAACCAGAAGAACAGCTGGCGACAACGTGTGTGCCCACAGAGAGGGCTCTGCTTGCAACCTCTGGCCATAGGTTTGCCATCATGGCACTAGTTAGAACTTAACATAATTATGCATAATGATTCTAATTATGTTAATAGAACACTGACAAAGGGCTCGAAGAATAGATTCATGAAAATAAGGACTTCAATACTATACCTACCTACAAAGTTTCATTTGAAATTAAATTTAGAATTACAATGAAAAATGAATGATTTCATAAGGGATAAATTGTCCCAACTAAACTAACAGAGGAACCTATGACTAAGATTTGAGTTAAGATTTGAGTTAAGATCTGGAGATACTGGTCTTGTGACTACGGTATTCAGAAATGAAACAATTAAAAAGTTTCCTGCCTTGCATGATTGCTGGTGCATGTTGAAAGTATTAACGATGCCTTCAGTAACCTCGCGGCCAGAACGTTCCACCAGGTATTCAGCCAGGCGATTGGTCAGATAGGTCTTGCCAGTTCCACTTGGTCCAGAGAGAATAAGGCGCCGGTGCTTGAGTAGAAGGCTTATGTAGTGCTGCATCATTGGTTTGGGGATAAGAGTCTCAAAAACCAGGCTGTCCACACATTTTTCTTTCAAACCTACGCCCAAGAATATTACAAGAAACCTTCATAACATCACACAGTAGCCTCAATTTTGCATTACAATGGTTTTTCATGTGCCAGATCGGTTTCCTTCTTTTTGTAGCAATTCTCAATTGTTTAGAATTTCTTCCTAATTTCTTCGCAATTTCATCCTAGTTACTCAGAAATATGCATATTGTAAAAGGCTCAGGCTTATCCGACATCATTACTCCTACTTTGAAAGGCACTTAATAAACACATTTTTTGCATCAAATTGACAAATCTGTCTGAAAAGGACTTATGAGGAAGGCATTCAGATAACCTAGTATTAATTATTAGGCTCCCCCAATTTGAGAAATGCCAGATTAAATAATAATCTGAAGGGATCTTGAAGCTGAGATTTATTTTCATCTAATAGCAGAGACTAACTGCTATTAGTATAATGCTATACTAACTAATGCTATACATAAACAAGTACAATTCTTTGCATATAATTAGTACAGCACAGTGCTACAGCGTTACAGTCATCCACAGCACCTAATTCTGGACTTAGAGATGCTTTCCAGAGCTTTTTCCTTTCTACCAGTCATTTGTAAATAAACAGTTAAGAACCAATGGGGAAAAAAAGCAGGACCTTTCAAAGTCACAGCAATGCTGGTCACACCCCGGCGGGAAGGAGGTAGTTCTGGGGGCTCCATATCCAAGATTCTTTTAACATGGTTGATGCTGTAGCCATAGACAGACTCAATGCTGAGTCCCAGAGTCAGAGCAGGATCCATCTTGGTGACATAATCCTAAATAAAGGATAGAAAGTTTTCCAATTAGTGAGGCTCTCAAAAAATTTAATGCTACACTTATTGTAAAAATACCGGAAGGAAAGTGAGGACATGCATGGTCTTTAGGAATAAGATCAGGTATAAAGATAAATAATAACTGCCACTACAAATATGACTTAAAACAACAACAAAACTTCCATATAGCATCATGTACTCTGTTCTCTCCCTGGTTTTTCAGTTCTCCCTGTCAGACACTCAACATTCTGTGGCCACTGAGCATGCTCAGCTTACACTGGGTTATTTTAAGAATACATGCTGCTGTTCTTCTCTTCTCTCTCTTCTCTCCTCCCTCCTTCTCTTTCCTTTCCTTTTTTTTGCATTTTCTATAACTGATCTCTTCCTTTTGTAGTTGACTTTAAATCCACATTAAATTTGAGTATTTATCTAAATTTGTCATATAGATAAATATTCCATGAATATGTGTAACAACATCAATTGCAATGGTAAAGATTGATAGCAGAGGTGAACTGCCATCTTTAGACTGATGTGATTAAAGATGCATAGGTAAAAAAAAAACTATTTGCATGTACTCACTGTATTATTCATATTATATATGGAAATATCAAAAGTTAATTAACTTTCTTATGCAAAAGATTAAACTGCAGCAGATAGCCCCTGGTTTGGCCATATAATGGTCAAGGAAAAGTAAGTGTGTGTGTGCGTGTGTGTGTGTATGTGTGAGTGTATAGAGGGGGGGAGGTTTGATGATGTGTTGCTTATCTTTATTAGGTCCATCTTATCTTTTTCTCTCTGCCATTTCTCTCTGCCTCATTCCTCTGCTATTCTGAGATTCTTTTTAACTTAGTCGTAGTATGAAAGATGGCTAGCAGGAAAGGTAGCATTTAAAGTTCTGTCCTTAAAGCCCAGGAGGAGCAAATAACGTAAGACTGAACGATGAATGAATCCAAATTTTGAACCCAAAATTTAGTCCTCTAGATATCTGAAATAAAGTTTTTGAAGATGGAAGTGTACCAAAAAAGTTGCCGTTAATTAGCAACTTACCTTGAAAATCTGACAGACAGCTTCATCCAGCATTTTCCAGTCCAATTTCCCATTCACTTTGCTACTGCCCAAATAAAACTCCTGCTGCTTCAAGTCCTGGAAGCCAAACCAGAGGTACAATATGACTGGGGATGTTTACAATGGCAACTGGATCATCTCATTAAAGTTATATCCCCTCCCCCAAATATGTTGCATATGAGACATACTGTCCCAAACAGTGACCTCTCCCTCCTTGTGATGGTACTTACTCCTTTGATGATGTGCTGAGGTGGCATACGCACTACTATTCGCAGTACCATTTCATCCTTCTGGGTACCAGCACTGATGCCATCCATTGGTGACAGTTCTAGAAAAGCAAAATTC